>NC_081406.1:663196288-663532360 GCF_030272615.1 Cryptomeria japonica | reverse complement strand
TAAAAACTTTGAAAGCCGACTTGATATCATTGTAAAATGAATAATATATATAAGAAGTCATTGTAAGACATTTTGTAAGGTAGAATAAGGAAGGATGAAGGAAAAATAATAAGGTAGACCTATTATGCAAAATATAGGTTAAAGGGTTTATGTAAGAAGTAGAGCAGAAACCGGTACTGAATCTGGCATTATAGATGCTACTGTAAAGCAGTACAAGACATTGGATTTGTATAATCCACATTGTAAGTTAGTGAGACTTTCCATTGAGCAGTGAGCTATAGGCAATTGGCCTTCCTGCATGTGCAGGCCCCTCTTGTAAGTAATATTCTCTTATTGGCTAGCAAGTGAATATTGTGGCTCACAAATCCCATCGACGTTTTTCCCACATCAGGTTTCCTCATTAAATCTATGTGTTATGGTGTGATTTTCATGTGGTTGCTTTCATTTCTATTTATTGCTTTATTTCTTGCATACCGGTACAATGTTTTAATATGCTCTACATGTTTTAGGTTAAGAAATTCAATTCACCGATTAGATACTGATTCACCCCCCCCCCCCCCCCCCCTCTCAGTATCTGTGGGAATCCTAACAATTGGTATCACAGCCTGGTCCTCTATTTTCAAAAGCCTAACAGCTTGAGGAAGATCTTGACACCGGTAGACATGGAAAACTTAATGAAGCAATTGGAAGCAGCTCTCTTACATTTTGATATAGAAAAGTTGAAGAATATCAAACTTGAAGATGATTTAAAAATAGCTCAGGAATTTATTCAAGCACTTCAAGAAAACCTTACCATTGCAAGAAACAAGAGAAGAGAACTTTGTGAAAAGATGCAAATTGAGGATGATGAAAAAGAAAGCCTTAATGAGTAGATATGCAAACTAAAACAAGAGAACATGACAACAAAGAATGAGATGCAGGATATGACTATGAGATTTTGTAAAGAAATTGAAGATAGGAAGAAGAATGAAGAAGAATTGACCAAATGATTAAGTCATGCAGCAAATGAAAACACAAGACTCAGCTATGAAAATGACCTATTAAAGACAGATCTGATGTATACACAAAATGACTCTAATGAACTAATGAGGTAGAAAGAGATCTTAGAAAGAGAACTGGTTGTTGCTAATCAACATAAAGAAAAATTCAAGAAAAGCTCAAAGGAACTTGATAACTTGGTGAAGAACCAGAAACCCAAAGGTGACACTTGTGGAATTGGCTTTGAAGTTGGAGAAAGCTCTAGTACTACAAACACACAAGATCATAGTAAATCAGTAAGACAACCTAATGCTTATAAATTCAATGGAAAATTCTTTAACTGTAATAGTATGGGCATAGAGAAAATCAATGTAGATCTAGAAGTTATCAGAACATCAACACACCCACCAGTCAATGTTCAAAATGCAACAAAGTTGGTCACAACTCTGAAAATTGCAGAATGAATGTGAGATGTTATGTTTGTGGAAGATTTGGACACCTATCTAGTCAATGTAGAACACAAACCGGCATAGGTTATGGCAAAGCTATTCAGAAAAATAATGTGACTTGTTATGCATGTAACAAGATTGGGCATATTGCAAAATTCTGTAGAAGCAAAGGAATACCGGTAGACAACAAAAGTTCTAACTTGAAAGGAAAAGAAAAAGTTGAAGAGGTTAAGCAAGAATTCTCAAAACAATGGATTAGAAAGTCTGACCTAAATGTTGGGAATACTCCTCCACCGGTAGAACCAAGTAATGCTTCACCGATAGGACAGAGTAGTGCTTCACCAGTAGGACAGAGTAGTACTCCATTGGCAAGAAGCTCTTCATCAAACTGAAGAAAATCTTCTTTGAGGGTTTGGAAATAAATGAGACATATGCTATTATTCCCTTGGTTAATGGTAAGAAGTTGGAAATTACTTCATTACCGACAGACAATGTTAAGTGACTACTTAACTGGCATGCATTAAATGTGGTAGATGGAAAATAGACCTTATAAATTTGTGATTTTAGCTCCATTTCACTTCACCGATATTTCAAACATTCGAAGAGCGCAAAATTTGCAGAGCTAGAGCATTTCGAGCAAAGAGGTAAAGGCATTTCAACAATCAATCCATTCAAACGTAGAAAAAGGTATTTATCTTCATGGTATCCACCTTTGCACTTGAATATATAGAAAACCCTACTATAGTTGAGGTTATAAAATGCCCTAGGCCCGTGTTTCAAGTAGTTCTCAAGATAGCAAAGAAGGATGACAATACAAGTGCTTTTTCTGAAATTCCAAAAGGAGTTGTTTATGTTGAAGACCCCAGAATTTACATCCATTGCAACATAGAGGAATTAGGAGATGAAGAGATCAAAACAATGTATAAATTTGTCATATGTGATGATTTCGGAAATATAAAACTTGAACATAAAATTATTGAAACCCTAGGATTTACTGAAATCCTTAGCATTTCTGAATTTCCCAAGGATGTGATTAGGATAGTCTTAAGCAGGGTACATGGTGAATTTTTCTAGTTAGATGCAATTCACAAAATTACCAAGGAAGTTGTCAAAGCAATGACAGGGTTACCTTCCACCGATAAAAGACCAAACAAGACTAAAAAGGTCTCAAATGACCTAGTAACTAAACTAACTGGTGCAACATTTGATAAAAGTTCCTTAAGAGTCAATGATGTAACCAACATAAATGTGAGATTCATCAGCATGATTTTAGGGTATAAAGTTACTCATGCAAATAGACTTAATTCAGTTTCAAGTTTATGCATTAAGAGTGCTTATGACATGATTACAAACAATTTGAAGATTGATATATGTGAGTGGTTAAAAGATGAGTTGATTGATAACTTAGGCAAAATCAAGAAGGCTAAGAAATGAACTTTTAGGTTTGGAAATCTACTTGTATGCTTAATGCTACACATAACCAAACAGGTTCCCAGTATAGGCTATAAAGAACTTGGATTTGATATACCGGTAGGTAAACAGTTATCAAAACTATTCAATAACATGGGTGAAGACAAGGAAAAGAATATCCATGAATACTTTCAAGCATTAAAGGCCAAACTGAAAAAGAGAATCAGATTATCACAAGAAATTATTGACAAGTATAAGGATAACATATGATTTGTAATAAAAAAGGATGAGATATGGATGGAAGCAGTCATCCCAAGAACAATTTGGGTAATGGAGATGGGTTATGAGACTAGTGACCTTATTATTGAAACATTTGCTAAAGCACTTTTGGAAGCTCCTAGAGAACCTAAGGAAGAAGTATTTGGTAGTGATGAGACCATAGAAAGTCAAATTCAATCTCATAAAAGAGTGAAAAAGGTTGAAGCAGTAGTGAGAAGAGGTTCTAGATAGGCAAAGGCTATTAAAGAAAATTTAATGAAACAAACCGACATCACTGAGGATGATTTAGCAGCCCCACAACCTGAAACTCACCTATCACCAGTAGGCACTTCCTTTGAGAATGACATGCCTACAAATTTAAAGAGAGTTGTAAGGAAAAGAGATCCTTCACCGGCAACTACACCTTCACCTAGGAGAACAAGATAGAAACAACAAGCAATGAGATCTCCGGTTAGAAAGACTACAACAAAGAAGAAACTGACACCCAAGAAGATGAAGAGGACAAAACAAAACATGGCCCCTCTTGACATATTGCTAAATGAAATTATAGAGGTAGGGAAACTAAAGAATATAGAGAAATTGTATGATAATCTGACAATAGATAAAAAAGAACAAGTTGAGAACAGTGTTATTTTGCACATGGACATGTATAAGAAATTTTTGATGGAAGTGGTAAATGAACTACCAAATGAATTATTTAAATGATTGGAAGCAAGAAGACAAGTTGTTGTAGAGCTTGACAAGAAAATTAAGATAGAAAAATTACTTGTTGTTTACCCAATGAACTCACCTAAAGAAATAGATGATTTAATTGTCGAAGCCAACCGGTCAGTATTCTCTACTGCACACCAGCACATTGCATTAATGGTTGGAAGAGTCAATGAGGTAACTAAAGAAATAGAAAATGCATGGGATATATTCCTAGTTGATAAAGAAAAACAGGAAGAGTACATGAGCCACAAGCCTATAAAGGTATATCAGAAGGACAAGGACGAGGGTAAAGGAAAGGTTGGTGGACCTCCTAGTATAAAAGTAAAGGATAACTTACTCCCATAGCCTCCAATTACATCACTAGTAATAACAAATACTGAAGATCAACCGACAGTTGAGAATATGAATGTAGAGGATACAAATCCTAATCCTGAAGTCTTATACATAGTGGATGTTGATACACAAAAGATCAACATTGTGGTAGATAAAGATACAATAGGTAAGACAGACATGACTAATAAGCCACCGGAAACTGAGCAAACTAATCAAACACAAGAGAAACTGGCAGATGATAACAAAGAACAAGTAGAGACTCAAACTGAGACTGAGACTAAGCAACAAACAGAGAAACAAGAAGAGAAACAGGCTCCAGAACAAGGACAGGTTCACATGGAAACAGAGCCACCGGTAATAGGAGAAGATGAAAAACCATTGCTTAAAGAAATGGAAACATAGAATGACCTACCAGAGGTCACTACAAGATTGGTTACTTCTACCACTGGTAGTATTCAGAATGTTGGTTCCTCATCAGCAGGCTATAAATCAACAAATGTAACAGAAATACTTTTAGATTCAATCAAAATGATAACAGATTGTAGTTCACAGGCTTACAAAGCTATAGATGACACAATCCCAATTTTGAAGAAGTTAGCTCCTAACTGCAATATAGACAACAAGGATTCTTTAAGTCCAAGTACATCACTGAGAACACAGTGACAATTGAGAAAATAAAGGAAGAGGCATTGAAGCATAAGATGGAAATTGAAAAGCAGAAATTCTTTGAAGATCAGATAAAGAAGTGTACAAGGGATTTTGACACACTTCTACCGACACTATGCAACTTATTGAAGGAATTCAAAACTTTGTACAAAGACATATGCAAGATAAACCTACTGATGCTCTGCAAAAAGGATTAGAAAATCTGTTTGATGGCAACACACACAAGAGCACAAGAAACAAACGTTAGTGTTAGCAACAAAAGATTATCCTAAACAGGCATATCAAGAGAGATATTAAGCATGAAATAGAAAGCATATAAACATAGAATGAAATAGCTAATCAAGATGCTCATAGTTGCTCCTCCCTTGTTCCTCTCCTCTCCAAGTCCCAAATGAGTGTAGCTCTCAGCAGCTTTTTGCACTATGGATGCTTATGGAGGATTGAGATTTAATACTAATCTTCAAATATGAAATGAAAAGCTAAATACTATGCTAGAGTAGATAGTGATGCTATGAAAAAGCTCTATGCTAATGCCAGTATAACAACAATACTCTAAAATGCTTCTCCTTTTGCTTGAGGAGAAGGGTTCTATTTATAGAAGAAATAGGGAAATGAAGGGTTAAGATTGAGCAATCTTAACAAGGGTTAGGATTGAAAGTTGGGGGTCCATGTGCACAATTGGCACCAATAAAATGGTGACAAGTTTCAACATAGGATTGGGTTGAGAGAAGAGGTTGGAGGCATTAAAGGCCTGAGAAGACCTCATGGTTATCTAGAAGGTAAGGGTCAAGTCCAAATTAAGATTACCCACTGGATTAGGAGTTAATCCAAGGATAAACCTTTGTGCAAATGATTAAGAGATAATCATGGTCAAAGCATTAATGACCTGATGAGACCCTTGGGTTGGGTAGAGGTTGAGTCAAAACAAATGTTTTAACCATGTGGGAGAGTTGAATTAACCATTAATGGTTATTGGAGACTTTGGGGATTAAGTGGTTGAAGGTTGAAAGCCTTCAATGGTTATCAAAGACTTTGAGCCATTTAGTGGTTGAAGGTTGGAAGCTTTCAAAGGTTATCCAAGACTTTGAGGGTTAATTTGTTGAACACACAAAGCATTAATTGCTTTTCAAAGACTTTGGAGTCTTTGAGAAGTGACTCCAATTTGCTTAGGAATGTGACAATATTTAGGGGATGGATTAGGCTAATTAGGAAGGGTTTAGAAGAATTTAGAAGGGGTTTAGGCATGCAAGTGGATTTTGTAGGAAAATGCAAGTGGGAGAAATTTTGGTATTTTCAATTAAAATAAAATCATTTATTTCAATTAAATGGTGTAATTTGCATTTGGATAAATATTCAAATAAATATTAATTTATTTAAATGAGAAAAATGAAGATAAAGCATTTAAAATGCTTGAAGACTTTGAGGGAAACCATTAAAGGCTTGAAGACTTTAAGGAAAACCATTAAAGTCTTAAGAAGACTATAGAAGGAAGCCATCAAGTTTGAAGACTTTAAAGCCATCAAGTTTGACTACTTTAAGGGAAACCATTAAAGGTTTCAAGTGGGTGAGGATAAATAGGATTTTAAATAAATAATTTATTTAAAATAGTTGTGCAACTTGCTTTTGTAGGAAAATACAAGTGGGTGGAGGATAAAGGTGATTTGAATAAATTATTTATTTAAAATAATTGTGCAACTTGCATTTGTAGGAAAATGCAAGTGGGTGGAGGATAAAGGTGATTTAAATAAATGATTTATTTATTTAAATGTGAGAGGTGGGATTTTGGGGGTTTTAAATAAATATTAATTTATTTAAATGTGAGAGAAGATTTAATTAAATAAATATGATTTATTTATTTAATTAATGGTCTGAATT
Organism: Cryptomeria japonica; assembly: GCF_030272615.1. NCBI lineage: Eukaryota > Viridiplantae > Streptophyta > Pinopsida > Cupressales > Cupressaceae > Cryptomeria > Cryptomeria japonica. The sequence goes on along the minus strand of NC_081406.1, from coordinate 663,525,659 downwards.
TGGTTAAGTGAATTAAATCAAATAAATTGAATAATTTATTTAATTAATAGGAGAAGAGGGTTAAGATGAATTAATTAAATATTAATTTAATTAATTATTAATTGATGGTTAAATAATCAAATAAATACTAAGTATTCATTTAATTAAGTGGACAGATTTATGTGACTACATTTGCCCCTCTTTGAGACGGTGTGGTTTATCGCATCGTTTCAAAGAAAGAAAAATAGGTGTGAAGAAATGCCCCATAAAATTTAAATTTAATGGGTGGTATGCCCCCTCGAGGGATGGGCCGAATTTTTTTGAAAAATCGGGCGATCTCTCGAAAAAGAATGAAAAGCGGAGGGGAGGTAGAATAGAAGAAATTAGAACTAATGATGAAAGAATGGGAGAAAATGGAGTGAATATGAAGAAACAACAAGCCAACGAGTACCCTGAGGTCATGCAAGAGATACATAGCAGATGTAGTGTGGGGTTTTGATTGATGCTATACAATTGATCAAAATTGGTTGGATAATCTGGTGCAATCGGTGTAATTGCCCCGGCCAAGTCAAAGCGTGACAGTTGATGTCAGTTGGTCGCTTGGACATGATAAAGTCTGAGTAAGTGAATCAAAGTGACCTGATGGTGACTTAGACAATTGATGTAATTGTCCGATGAAGTCAAGGTATATGAAGCAAAATACTCGTTGAGACGTAGACAATTGATGTAATTGTCTGTTGGATTGTGTTTGATTGGTTGATCAATTGATAGTGTGTGCATGTGATGGATGGTTGTGGGGAATCATGGCAGCCCCGTTGAGACTAGGTCATTATGATAAATGCCTGATGTAGTCTAGGATTACCATGATCGATTACCTGTTGAGACCCGAAGATACTTGATCAGAGTATCTGTTGATAGTCTAGGTGTGTGGGAGTCGATGTATCTGTGCAAAATAGAGTAACTTTCTTGACTTATTGGATGACTTAGGATAGGAAACACAATCCCTCCTAGTTAGAGATGGATGGTGATGCACGTGGCTTGATTAGGTTGATTGGGACATGATGTAGGGTATGTGATGGTGATTATCGAGATGGGGAGGGTGAGGGGGGATTCGATGTTAGATAGAAGATATGGAGGACTAGGACCGAGTCCTATGGAAGAAGATGAGTAAAATAGAGTATGCATTATTATGACTATGTATGCATGATATGTATCTATTATGAATGTATGGATGGGTGGAATGCAACGAAATGCAATATATACAGATGAGATGAAATGACGATCCATAGTGCTTTATTTTTCATCATTGAGCTTTAAAATGTTGTAAGAAAATACAAGCAACTTGACATAAAGATTCAAGATGACCAGAGTATTTCTTACATGGATTTGATATAGCAAGTTAATACAAGCAACTTGATATAATGGATCAAGTTGACCTGAGTATTGCTTGCAGAACAGATAAGGATTATCTCCTTTCATGCATGACTTGGAACGTCCTCCTTGATCTTAGGCTGATCATATCCTGAGACAAGTGCATACCATAATAAGAGATAAAACCTTTATCCAAATTGGATGAGGAGGAACCAAAGAATGAGCATTGTACCTGTAAACAAACAATATATACATAAAGAATAAAGAATATGGATCCTTGGTAATGGTTCATGCTCATATGGTCGAGATATACGCTGTAGTCAGCAAGCCGTAGTGATCTATGACTGCATTTGGCATAAGATCACGTAGCTTGGTGAACTTCCCACGTAGACACCATTAGTACATGCCCCAGAACTTCATCGGAAATAATGCGCAAATGATACAAAACAATGCTGAAAGATCCCGATACAGATAAACAAATGAATTACTCACAAATCAACCAAGTATTTGACAGCCTAACAGAATTTTCTTGTCAAAGAAAATGTCATCTTGTCTTTGTTTTGGTAAGGAAGGATGCATCCTTGTTTAAAGACAGGTTTGGATTTGTTAATGTCGATTGTGTGGTTTGATTGGTAAATGGTCATTGTGAGTATTTTGTCAATGTTTATTTTGTATCTGATCAGATAAATATGTACAAGGTGTTGCCATGTTTTTGTGTGATTTTTCAATGGTTTTGTCGATGTTTTTGGATTTTGAATTGTTTTGAATGTTTTTGGTATTTTTGCGAGATATTTTTGAATGTTTTTGGATTTTTGATGATTGTTTGAATGAAGAACTTAATGAATCATAAGACAATGTAGAATCCACTTCCATCATCTAGATTGTAAGGGCATTGCCCCCAAGTTGGACATGATTTATGAAAAAGCGGGATGCTAGACGCATGAAGTACTTTCTTGGATGACAGATCAAATAACAAGCCATGGTTAGATGGATGGATGTGTGTATGTATGAATGTGGTCGCAATGAGCCTGAAAGATACTGGAGCCATTGCCTTTACGAGTGGCGCCTGTTTGCCAGGTTTTCGCCATTGTACTTACCCAAGGTGCCACTAGAGTGGTTGTTCACCGTTTGGATGCATGATTTTTCTTTACTTTTTTGAATGTTTTTGTATTTTCTTTAGGACATTTTCTGAATGTTTTTGGTATTTTTCTGATATGTAGGGGAGCCTGATGCTCTGTACAGCTTATGTGTAAAACCGTTTGAGGTGCATGCTGTTGATTGGATCTGCGAGCGGTTCTCCGTCTGATGTAGCCAACTGATATGCCCCGGACCCGAATACAGCAGTGACAACATATGGGCCCAGCCAGTTTGATTCAAACTTGCCTTGATGTTCTCTATTTGGTTGGTTGCGAGGATTTTCTCGAAGAACAAGATCACCTACCTCAAATGTACGAGATCTAACTCGGTGATTGTAACTTCTACTCATGCGCTGCTGATAGGCTTTGAGGTGATTGTATGCAGCTTGTCGCTTCTCATCTAGTAACTCTAAGTCCTGAAGATGAGATACTCTGTATGCTTCATCATCGATGAGATTGTGCAATGAAACTCGTAAGGATGGTATCTCGACCTCAATAGGTAAGATAGCTTCAGCACCATAGACCAATGAATAAGGAGTTGCACCTGTAGGGGTCCGAATGCTAGTTCGATATGCCCATAGCGCTGGATTCAATTGAACATGCCAATCACGGCCGACATCATTGACTGTCTTCTTTAGGATCCTCAATATGTTTTTATTGGATGCTTCGGCCTGACCATTGCCTTGTGGGTAATAGGGAGTGGAAAAGCGGTGTTGGATATGAAATTTCTCACAAAGCTCACGGACATCCTGATTTTTGAAAGGAAGACCGTTATCTGTGACAATGGACATGGGCACACCATACCGGCAGATGATGTAATTGAGGATGAATGAGGCGATCTGCTTGCCGGTGACTTGGGTAAGTGGAACAGCTTCGATCCACTTGGTGAAATATTCGGTGGCGGTAATAATGAATTTATGGCCATTGGATGAAGATGGATGGATTTTACCCACAAGATCAAGACCCCATTGACAAAAAGGCCATGGTGTTGTGATTGGTTGCAGTTCTTGAGCTGGTGCATGTATTAGGTCGCCATGAACTTGACATTTTTTGCACTTCCTGACAAAGTAGTAGGAATCCTTTTCCATAGATGGCCAATAGTATCCAGCTCGCATGATCTTCTTGGCTAGTGATGGACCACTTGAGTGAGTCCCGCAAATTCCTTCATGTACCTCTTCCAAAGCCTTTGTTATCTCACCTTGTTCTAGACATCGAAGGAGAGTACCATCAAGACTATGTCGATATAGGGTTTCGGCAATAATGGTATATCGAGCAGTTTGGCAAATGAAGGTTTTTCGTTGGTTATTCAATTGGTTGGGAGGAAGGGTATGATCGCGAAGATAGGTGTAGAACTCACTGTACCATGGGGATTCAGAACCAACAAGGCGACATATCGTTTCAGATTCAGGGATATCATAAGCAGGGATCCAAAGCTGTTCTACCAAGAAATTGTAGCGTGTTGAATTTTGTGGAAGATCTAGGAGAGATGCGATGGTAGCCATAGCGTCAGCAGCTCGATTCTGATCTCTTGGTATCTGCTCAAAAGTGATAGTAGTAAATGATGTCTTTAGAGTGTCCACCATTTGCTTATATGGCATGAGTTTATCATCCTTGGTCTGATACTCATCTGTTGCTTGTCGAATGACTAGTTGGGAATCGCCATATACTTGCAATTCTTTTAATTTCCATTGTATGGCTAATCTGAGTCCTGTGATCAAGGCCTCATACTCTGCTATGTTGTTTGTGCATGGAAATGTGAGCCTGTAAGACTTCGGGATGCTATCACCTTGAGGTGTGATAAACAGAATGCCTGCCCCCGAGCCGTGCCTAGTGTATGAACCATCAAAATATAGTTTCCATGGCTGTGCTTCTGTGATCATGAATATCTCTTCATCTGGAAAATTGGAAATGAGAGGATGATCGCCTATGAGTGGTGCATCGGCCAACTGATCTGCAATAACTTGCCCTTTGATAGCTTTACGGTCCACGTACTCGATGTCAAATTCACTTAGAATCATCACCCATTTGGCCAAGCGACCTGTCAATGCTGCTTTGCTAAGTAAATACTTGAGTGGATCAATCTTTGCAATGAGTTGCACCTTGTGTGTTAACAGATAGTGCCTCAGTTTAGTGGCTGCTAAGATTACTGCTAGGCAAGCTCGCTCAATAGGTGTGTAATTGAGTTCATAGCCAACCAGTGTACGAGAGATGTAATATATAGCACACTCTTTGCCTTCTGCATTATGTTGTGCCAATAATACACCCAGTGCTGTACTTGTTGCTGAGATATAAAGTAACAACGGTCTACTTGGATCTGGTGGCGTCAACAAGGGTGGATTCATGAGATAGTCTTTAAGTGCCTGAAATGCTTGCTGGCATCTGTCATCCCATTGGAAGCGTATGTTCTTGTGTAGCAGGTGTGTGAATGGGTGACACTTATCAGCCAATTGTGCAATGAATCTGCGGATGGATTGAAGCCGTCCTTGTAGTGTTCTTAGCTGACTGATATTCTTTGGAGGTGGCATGTCCATGATTGCCTTAACCTTTGCTGGATCGACCTCAATACCTTTGCTTGAGACAATGTATCCTAGAAGCTTCCCGGAGGTCACGCCGAAGACACATTTCTTTGGGTTGAGTCGAACATGGTACTATTCCAGTCTATCAAAGATTTTATCTAAGATGTGAAGATGTCCTTCTCTAGTAAGTGATTTTGCTAGTAAATCATCCACATAATCTTCCATTATAGTATGCATCATGTCATGGAAGATGGTGGTCATTGCTCTTTGATAGGTCACTCCTGCATTCTTTAGACCAAAAGGCATTACATTCCAGCAGTATGTGCCCCATGGACATGTGAAGGCTGTCTTATGTTGGTCCTCTGGTGCGATCTTTATTTGATTATATCCTGAAAATCCATCCATGAGTGAAAGCATGGCATGTCCTGCTGTCAAATCCACTATGATGTCGATATTTGGTAGGGGGAAGTCATCTTTAGGACATGCCTTATTCAGATCTCTGAAGTCTGTACAAATGCGGATGCCCCCTTTTGGTTTGCCGACTGGCACAATGTTGGAGATCCATTCTGCATAATCAATTGGTCTAATGAAACCAACATCTAGGAGTTTCTTGAGTTCTGTTTTGACTAGTACGGCAATCTGAGGATGCATCTTACGAAGTTTTTGCTTGACAGGTTTGGCTCCTTTTGCTTTTGTGAGATGATGCATAACGAAATCCGGATCAAGCCCAGGCATGTCTGCATATGACCATGCAAAGTTGATCTGACGCTTCTAGAAGAACTCTATAAATTTAGGTTGTTCCTCTGGAGTGAGAAGAGATGCCAGATGTATGATATGAGGATTTTCAGGAGTCCCCACATTGTATTCTTTGGTTTCCTCGATGAGAATCGTTGATCGTTCCTGTTGTGCATTAGCAGGGAGAATGTCAAACCCTTCATCCTCAGGTGCCTCAAAGAGGTTTTCACCGTTGGATACGCTCTTTCTTTTTACTTTTGTGGGATCAAACAGTGCCACAGTGTGGTTTTCACTGGAAGATCCATGTTTCATTGTTATATTTTTGCAGCTGAAGGGTTTGGCATCCGCCCCGAAGTATGCTGCGCTATTAAGTTGAATGACGAATCCAGCTTTGTGATCCCCGCTTGGTAGATTATCCCTTAATTCCAAAAAGTCAATGATAGCCTCATCGTTTTGGAAGAGGTCAAGACATGGGGGATTTGGTTGGTTCCATTCGATGAGTTCAGGGTGGATAATGGGCATTACTTCATCGATTAAGTTAAGTGCGGGAGATGTATCAGTGAGGGTTAAGACAGTGTGGTGAAGGTCGTTGATGGTACTCTCCCTGTCAGAATCAGGCGTAGGATGAGACGTAGGGTCTGTGGAAGATGTTTCCAGCTCAGGTACCCAAGTGGTCTTTATCTGTGCTTCTCCGTAAACAGGGATGTCTTTGCGGGGTGGAGGTGGTGATGTGTCTTCCTCATCTGAAGTGTTAAGTTGCACTGAATCGAATTCCCACTCATGTGAGTCGGTCTCTGAATCACTCTCCAGCATCCGATTGCTATACCATACTGGGATGTCTTTGGAGTTAAACACGGCAGGTGTGATTGGTTTATGTATCCTTGTAGTGATCGGTGTTGCAGGAATTGTGATGGGGTTTAATGGATTTGTCACTGGAAGTATCGGTAATGGTGACTCAGTGGCTTCTGTTGGAATTACTGGTGCCATAGATGCTGCTGCGGGTTCCAATATAGTTGCTGCTACAAATGGTGTTGCTGATAGGATTACTGGTTCGTTTGATGGGATGAGTGACATTGGTGATGGTGGATTTTTGAGCCTTGAGGGGGCAGTGGGGATAGTGCTTGATGGTGCTTTGATTATGAAAGGTATCCTCTTTGCAGTAGGTGGGCAAAATGGTTTGCTGGGTTTTCCTTTGAATCTGAGTTTAGGAAGGATCTCTTTTTCAAAGCCAAGGCCTGTATTACCTTTGGGCTTGAATTCTGGTAGTAGAGGTTCGTGTCGTCCTTGTTTGCAGTATCCCAAAGCACTCTGACCATCATATCCCATTCTTTGCATAATGAGGAGGCCTTTGCCATATTGTTCCGTAGGAAGTGTAACTTGCGGTTTGTCAGTGGTGATGGGATCTTTATAGATCCAGTCCGCCAGGTCCTCATCTTGTGTCTCTTCCTCTTGACTCTTTCCAAGAATGAAAGGCGTTAAGGCACATGGAGGCGTGATTAGTGGTTGCTGGAGCAACTGTTGTGGTTTACCATGTGTTCTAGGAGAAGTGGGCATTTGTCCCACACAAAAGAGCTGACTCAAGTTATATTCTCCAGGACCTTCCTCTGCTACTTTCATCTTTAGCTTTTCTTGCTTGGGCATAGGGGTGTTTGAACTGGCAAGAGAGGCGGGATTTATATATGATGTGGAGGAAATGGCTTCTCTATTATTAGGAACGGTAATCTCTGGTTGATGGCTGATATTATGGCAAAATGCAAAGGGATTTGCATCGCCCAGGATTGTGATCTCGACCCCGTTATGTGGGAACTTGATACATTGATGGTAGGTAGATGGAACAGCTTGCATGGCATGTATCCAAGGTCTCCCTAAGAATAGATTATATGGCAGAGGAAGGTCCAGAACCTGACAAATTATGTGTTTTACCACAGGGCCCACTCGGATGGGTAGTACCACAGCTCCTTTGGATGAACGCTCTGCATCATCATAGGCCTTGATGGTGATCTTTTTGCGAGGATCCACTGATTCTAGTGCATATCCCAATGCTGTGACCAACTGTAGTGTACAAATGTTTAGGCCTGCTCCATTATCTATCAAGACTCGCTTGATCCTGTGTTGGTTGACAAATCCTTCAATGTGTAGCGAAGCGTTATGAGGTTGTTGGAAGGAAGAGTTGTCACTTTCGGAAAAAGTGAGACAAGGTGATGACTTTAGAGTTCCAACCATGGCTTGAAATTGGTCCGTGTTTAGGTTTGCAGGGACTGACGCCTCTTGGAGTGCTTGATCCAAGATTGTTTTATGAGAGGGTGACAGACGCAAAAGCTCCAAGATGGATATAAGCGCAGGGGTTTTGTCTAATTGTTCCACAAGATTGTACTGCTTTGGGATGGAGGTGGTGCCTTGTGGAGCTGCCTTTATGGTGACCTTGCCACGACGTGTAACAACATTGCAATTTGAGGTGGGATTTTTGAAGGTGATAGTTGCAATTTGTTCACTGGCATCATACAGGTGATTGACAGTGTAATTATACGCAGCCTGCGTATAATCAATGGTATCAGGACCTCGTCTGGAAGTGGAAGGACCCCTTTGATCTTGCGATGGAAGTGGATTCTTGAACATTTGATGATCATTATTGGTTGTTTTTGGGTCATGTCCTTCAATTTCAATTTCTCCTCGGTCAATAAGATCCTGAATGAGATCTTTCAATCGATGACAATTACTTGTCTTATGTCCTCTTCCTTGATGGAACTCACAATGTTCAGTATCTCTCCACCATGCCGGTTTGACTTGAGGCTCATAATTTGATAACTTAGGTAGAGTGATCAAATTCTGAGAAATGAGTTGTCGCATCACTGTTTCAATGGGTTCCCCTAAGGGAGTGTATGTGCGTTTTTGTTTTTGTGGACGAGGTCTTGGTTCATCCTGAGATGTGATGCGACCTTGATTAGGAAGAACATTTGTGTTATTTTGAGGTGGAGGATTTTGTCCTGCAAACCGAACCACAGGTTGTGCATTTTGGACAGTCCGAGCATCCACAACTCCATCGTTGACGATATTCTTATTCTTGTTCCAGAAGTTCGGTTTATCGCTATTGAAGCGCGGGCGAGGACCATCTTTGGGTTCATTAAAGATTTTGATGAGTCCTTTTTTGATGAGTGCCCGTTCACACTTTATACCTTTGGTGATCATATCGTTAAAAGAATCTGTATCTTTGACATCCAGGTGAAATTCCATTTCTTCGTTTAAGTTGGAAATGAAAATTTCCACTAGTTCTCGTTCAGGTAACTGAAGAGAACGTCTGCTAGACATTTGGCGCCATCGTTGCAGGAATACTGAGAATAGTTCACCTGGTTTTTGTTTGGTGTTGCATAGATCAGCCATGGTGATGTCGCGTTCAATATTATAAGAGTAATGAGATAGGAACTTCTGGATGAGTTCCTCAAATGTTCTTATGCCACCTGGTAGTCGAGAAAACCATGATGTGGTTGTTCCTCCCAAGCTTTGGGGAAAAAGGCGCATTAAGTATGTGTCTTCATATGCAACTTCGAGACAAGCGGAATGAAATTCTCGGACATGATCGCGGGGATCTCCCTTTCCTCTATATTTTTCAAATTTTGGTGTTTCGAACCCGCGTGGAAAGGGTGGCATATAAAGATTCCTATCAAACGGATAGGGACAGATGTCGTTAAGTGAGAATTGATTGGTCCTAACACCACTATGAAGTTGTTGGGCGAGATTCGCGACTTGTTGCCGCAACATCTCCATTTCATTTGGAGGAGGAGGTGGTGGGTTACCTCGAGGGATGTTATATCTGATGGGATCTCTATGTCTTTCCTCCTCATGGCGACTTTGTCTTTCTGATGCTTGTCTTAATTGGGCAAGATCAAAGTCTGAGGGGAGTTTGGCTCCTTCTTGAGCAAGTCTTAAGAAGTGAGCATCCGCATTGCTCCTGAGAATTTCATCAAATAATCTGTTAAAGTGAGGGTTATGCTGAACCCTTTCGATTGTTGAAGGAGTGGGACTACTTGGGTTTTCATCATTTACATTTCCTCCAAGTGCTTCTTGAAATTCATTGAGGTTGTCCTCTTCTTCCTCAATTTCTATTTCTCGCTGCCTTGATCGTGATCGGGTTTGAGCCATTTTGTTTGCAAGTTTGTTTTGAAGTTGATTGAAGATGATGATGAGTTGGTGATGAAAGATTGATGATTGGTGATTTGTGTTGTATGGGGATCTCTAGCACTTTTAAGGTAGATGTAACCGAAATTCCTTTCTTTGAATTGCTTGTTTGTTTGATAAGTTTGGATGTGATAAGGTGTAGAGAAATCTGAGATGTGTTACAGATTTTGACTACCTAGCAATGAGAGGATTCACTCATGAACTAGTTTTAACCTGCGTAGATGTGTCTCTTAGGATGAGCTTATCCTAGATGTAGAAACAATCTAAAAGTGATGTGATGTGTTTGATTTCAAGCAATATCTAAAAAGGAATCTTGGGACAAGAACCTCTTAATGTTTTGAGAGTTGGGATGGATTGATGATGGAAAAATGATGTATGAATGAGATGATGGATGTTTTGTTTTCAACTTCAATAAAAACTTTGTGTTACAAATGGAACAAACTCTACTTCTTCCCTTTCAGGCGTTGGTGGCATTTCTCGAGCTGTGTTGTAGGTGATACAGATGTTTGGGAAGAAGTTGGGATTAATCTTTCCTCCTTGATTTTTGTGATAACTCAGAGCTCTATATTGCATAAAAGCTCTGTGGTTCAATGATTCTGAATCAAACTCATTTGTTTTACCTTGAAGATAGAGACACATGCGATGTAGAAAGACTCTATGTGAGACAAAGATTTGTCTATTGAGATAGAAGAATTTCCTCCTTTTGATTAAAGCCTTTGAGCTTAATGGTCTTCTTTTCAAGGTAATATTCTGATGACACTTCTTCTTTCGCAAGATGTGAAGAATGGTCATAAATTTTGTCTCTTTGTTGTTTGTACTTTGTTCTTGATGTTTTTGGTTGTGTTGACAGATGTTGGATGAATACTTTGTTTTTGGGATTGATTTTCTGATTTTTCTTTGACAAGAAAACAAAGCAAGCACACAAACACAAGAATGTTGCCTCAAAAGGCACAAATGAGTATGGGTCTAGATCAACCCAATCCTTGGACTTGTTTTTGACCCTTCCTTTAGATTTATTTTAAGGTGTAATTCCAAAGCCTGAAGTCGGCTCAATTTGCACTAGGTCTGTAAAACGAACACACTTCAAACACTCTTTATCCCTAAGGTCAAATGGCCAGTTGTGATAAATTTAGCCCACATCTTGATATTTCTTCGACTTTGGTACTACATACCTTATGAATCCCGCCGTGGCAGGTAAGGATGTGATATACTAAGTCTTGCACGAGCATAACAAATAGATGATCCCTATGATGGGGGAGTCACCACTTTTATCAAGCCACAAGTGACCTTTCAAAAAGCTATGTTTCTACTCAAGGAAATATGTATGGTGAGTATCTTGGGAGCAAAACCATCTATGCTCTTGCACTAAATTATACCTCAAATATCCTCAATCAATAGAACGGGTGGGCTACTACTTAAAGGTGTTTAGTCATGTTCGATGTTTTTGGACATAAGTTCATTCTGCAGTGACTCACTTAAGAGCCTTGTAACTGGTGGTGGGGCCCATTTGTCCTTTCGACCAGTTACACTGTAGGAACAGCTATACCCAAGGCTACAGCTTTCGCTCACACCTGATTTCTATAGCGGCTCGAAGGATTTACCGCTCAAGGTCGTTCCCAAGAGTGATGTGTCTCTTGGCAGGCCTCTCTTAAAAAGATAAAATTTTGAGTGTTACTAACACTTTTCTCTTGCACCTAGGACCACGAAAGCCAAGGGAGAGGATAGTGTGTGTTAGAAGTAGGACCACTCGACCAACTCTTTGCACAAGTGTGCCAAGCACGAAAAACACTTGTTCTTTTTAATCTGTCATTGCAATGTGATCTAACTATTTGGAGATGTTGCTCCAACAATCATGGTGTTCTTTTTAATTTTCAAAGGCAATTGTTTGAGTAAACTAGAATTTGAAAATCCTGGTCAACTTAATGAAAAACACGTTTGCATGAAGTAAAATTGCTTTGAAAATGAGACAAGTTGATTGTGAATTTTATTTGCACCAAAAATGGAAGTGTGGATTGTGAGTTTTATCTTGATGCAAGAAATAAAATTTGCCTTGTTGATTTTAAGCACCAAAACGAAGTTTGTTTCCTAACTTGCAAAAAAAATAAAGTTGTTTTTGTATAAGTTTGTGGTTCCTTTTACCTTTGAACAATGAAATTCTTTTTAAGAGCCCCAAACAAATGTGTGATTCTTTTTTAAAAGCCCAAATTTGAAATGTGAAGTTAATTTTAAACCAATATAAAAAGTGAATTCATTTTTAAAACCAACTTCAAAAAACAAGTTAGTAAAAAATATAAATCTACTTTTTAATCTAATTTAAATCTGCACAAAAGAGAAAAATAGTTAGTAAAATCTGCCTATTTGGTGGGCTTCTACAAGCCTAAATTTTTTTTTTTTTTTTTGGTTACAAGGTGATTTGTACAACGTTTTGTTACAATAGCGCTAGTCTGCGTTTGAACAGAGGCACTATTTAACACAAACGTATTAAAAGAAAGGGAAAGACAGAGAAGGGAAAAGCACTGAAATAGGGGGAATAGCGCCAAAATAATGCCAAACGCACCAAAACAGTGTCAAAATCGCAACCTGTGTGACATTTTCAACATTCAAACATGTTATTGGTTAAAAAAAAAAAAAAATTGATTCACGTCGGGTTCACCAAATGATGCTCTGCAAAAAGGATTAGAAAATCTGTTTGATGGCAACACACACAAGAGCACAAGAAACAAACGTTAGTGTTAGCAACAAAAGATTATCCTAAACAGGCATATCAAGAGAGATATTAAGCATGAAATAGAAAGCATATAAACATAGAATGAAATAGCTAATCAAGATGCTCATAGTTGCTCCTCCCTTGTTCCTCTCCTCTCCAAGTCCCAAATGAGTGTAGCTCTCAGCAGCTTTTTGCACTATGGATGCTTATGGAGGATTGAGATTTAATACTAATCTTCAAATATGAAATGAAAAGCTAAATACTATGCTAGAGTAGATAGTGATGCTATGAAAAAGCTCTATGCTAATGCCAGTATAACAACAATACTCTAAAATGCTTCTCCTTTTGCTTGAGGAGAAGGGTTCTATTTATAGAAGAAATAGGGAAATGAAGGGTTAAGATTGAGCAATCTTAACAAGGGTTAGGATTGAAAGTTGGGGGTCCATGTGCACAATTGGCACCAATAAAATGGTGACAAGTTTCAACATAGGATTGGGTTGAGAGAAGAGGTTGGAGGCATTAAAGGCCTGAGAAGACCTCATGGTTATCTAGAAGGTAAGGGTCAAGTCCAAATTAAGATTACCCACTGGATTAGGAGTTAATCCAAGGATAAACCTTTGTGCAAATGATTAAGAGATAATCATGGTCAAAGCATTAATGACCTGATGAGACCCTTGGGTTGGGTAGAGGTTGAGTCAAAACAAATGTTTTAACCATGTGGGAGAGTTGAATTAACCATTAATGGTTATTGGAGACTTTGGGGATTAAGTGGTTGAAGGTTGAAAGCCTTCAATGGTTATCAAAGACTTTGAGCCATTTAGTGGTTGAAGGTTGGAAGCTTTCAAAGGTTATCCAAGACTTTGAGGGTTAATTTGTTGAACACACAAAGCATTAATTGCTTTTCAAAGACTTTGGAGTCTTTGAGAAGTGACTCCAATTTGCTTAGGAATGTGACAATATTTAGGGGATGGATTAGGCTAATTAGGAAGGGTTTAGAAGAATTTAGAAGGGGTTTAGGCATGCAAGTGGATTTTGTAGGAAAATGCAAGTGGGAGAAATTTTGGTATTTTCAATTAAAATAAAATCATTTATTTCAATTAAATGGTGTAATTTGCATTTGGATAAATATTCAAATAAATATTAATTTATTTAAATGAGAAAAATGAAGATAAAGCATTTAAAATGCTTGAAGACTTTGAGGGAAACCATTAAAGGCTTGAAGACTTTAAGGAAAACCATTAAAGTCTTAAGAAGACTATAGAAGGAAGCCATCAAGTTTGAAGACTTTAAAGCCATCAAGTTTGACTACTTTAAGGGAAACCATTAAAGGTTTCAAGTGGGTGAGGATAAATAGGATTTTAAATAAATAATTTATTTAAAATAGTTGTGCAACTTGCTTTTGTAGGAAAATACAAGTGGGTGGAGGATAAAGGTGATTTAAATAAATTATTTATTTAAAATAATTGTGCAACTTGCATTTGTAGGAAAATGCAAGTGGGTGGAGGATAAAGGTGATTTAAATAAATGATTTATTTATTTAAATGTGAGAGGTGGGATTTTGGGGGTTTTAAATAAATATTAATTTATTTAAATGTGAGAGAAGATTTAATTAAATAAATATGATTTATTTATTTAATTAATGGTCTGAATTTGGTTAAGTGAATTAAATCAAATAAATTGAATAATTTATTTAATTAATAGGAGAAGAGGGTTAAGATGAATTAATTAAATATTAATTTAATTAATTATTAATTGATGGTTAAATAATCAAATAAATACTAAGTATTCATTTAATTAAGTGGACAGATTTATGTGACTACACCTACTAACAACTGACATAGATTAGTAGATGAGCAAGGTACAGGATGAAATCAATAAACTTGTAGACAGTTTTGTTAACTCACCTGATACATTATCAGTTTTTGAACAGAAGATAACAAGTTTTGAGGAAGATTTAATTAAGTTGGGAATAGAAAAGGAGAGAATAGTGGATAAGGCAAAGAGTTTGAGACTAAGACCAAGCCCAAGATTGGACTATCTAGCATTCATGCAGAAGGAAATATCTGAGGCACTTGTACAAGGACAAAGAACACTGACAGAGCATATACAGCACCTCACCGGTACAGTTCAAAGATTCAAGACAACAATACGAGACAGTAAGAAATTTATGGAGAGTATAAACTTAATTTTGGCAGATCTATTTCAAATTGTGATCACACAGATACAAGGTTGAGACTACAACTCTATTGACATCTTGACAACCTTTTTCATTGATGCCAAAGGGGGAGTAGTGGTATGAAAAAATCTAATATCACAGGGATAATATGCTCAAGGGGAGCACACACATTTTTGGTAATTTTTTTTAGACTTCACATTTTTTGATACACTTTTGAATTTTCTCATGAGTGTTGCCATCAATGCCAAAGGGGGAGATTGTTGGCATATGCACACTCGAATGAGACATTGAAGGTGATTGAAGGTTTTTTCATTGATGACAACCTTACAATCCTATGGCACCGGCAAGGCATTACACCGGCATCAACAAATCACACTCTACATCGACACTCAGACCACCGACACTGGTAGAGAAAGGAAGTATACCGACATAGAGGCCGACATCATTTTTGTTATATTATATTTTGTTATTATTGTAAAAACTTTGAAAGCCGACTTGATATCATTGTAAAATGACTTATATATATAAGAAGTCATTGTAAGACATTTTGTAAGGTAGAATAAGGAAGGATGAAGGAAAAATAATAAGGCAGACCTATTATGCGAAATATAGGTTAAAGGGTTTATGTAAGAAGCAGAGCAGAAATCGGTACTGAATCTGGCATTATAGATGCTACTGTAAAGTAGTACAAGACATTGGATTTGTATAATCCACATTGTAAGTCAGTGAGACTTCCCATTGAGCAGTGAGCTCTAGGCAATTGGCCTTCCTGCATGTGCAGGCCCCTCTTGTAAGTAATATTCTCTTATTGGCCAGTAAGTGAATATTGTGGGTCACAAATCCCACCGAGGTTTTTCCCACACCGGGTTTCCTCCTTAAATATGTGTGTTATGGTGTGATTTTCATGTGGTTTCTTTCATTTATGTTTATTGCTTTATTTCTTGCATACCGATACACTATTTTAATATGCTCTACATGTTTTAAGTTAAGACATTCAATTCACCGGTTAGATACTGATTCACCCCCCACCTCTCAGTATCTGTGGGAATCCTAACAAGCAAAAGGAGATTGAAGAATCAGTTTTTTTATACTTAGATATATATAAAAAAGTTTTACTTGAGATTGAGAAACAAATATTGGCAGAATTGTATAACAAGTTAGATGCTAGGAGGTTATTGGATATTCAAGATGATAAGCATATTAAGGTTTAGGATTTGTTAACTGTTTGTGATGCCATAATTGATGAAGAGATGCAACAGTGTCTAGAGCTTGCAAACAAAATGATTTTCAGAGTAGACACCGACATGTAAATCTTATGGTAGGGAGAGTAAATGAAATTGTGAAGGAAACACATGAGGCTTGGGTTAAATTCTTTGTGGATAAACTAGGTTTCCTTACATCAACGGATATTCCACCTAAGTCTGACATTCTAGACATCCCGGTTGATGCTAAAGGTAAAGGTATACTAGGTGGAGATCCATTGCTTTTGGAACGAATAACAAATAAGGATATTCCTTTGACAACAACACTTGTACAGGATGTAAAGATTAACATACCGGTAGAAGACAATCCTTCTCTAGTAATTGATGTTGATACAATTAAAATTCATGAGGTAGAGGCTACAGAAATAACTGCACTAAGTGGCAAAGTTACCTATGCTGAGGAGATAAAGGATAAAATAGATCAGAAGGTAGAAGAGGATTATTAGATTGAGGTCAGGGTACTGACACCTTTACTGACTATTGGTCGCTCATTGTTGGCACTTGACTCATCCTGTCAAGAAGATTTTGGTCATTTTGGGAATAAGAATATTGAGCAACTGGGCAGTTTTGAATTGATGTTTGTTACAGCTTGGAAATTAAAGAAGGAAGATTCAGAAGATAAGCAGGTTATTGAGCAAGCTATTCCAATTTGGCAGCAACTTGTACTGGAATGCAAGATTGATCAGGTAGCTATTCCATCTGATAAGTTGAAAGGTTAGACTAAGCACATTGCAAAAGAGTATAAAACTCTTCAACAAGTGTCAAACCGACAATTGTTGGAAAGGTATAATATAGCTAGAAAGGTCACCTATGATAATATGATCACATTCAAAAAAGTTAAGCTGAGAGAAGAGATGACAAGGATTAATGAAGATTTTCATTAATGTAGTCAAATATACTGGTCTTGCACTAACACAACAAAACTTACAGCAAACCTGGATAATAAAGTTAAGGTAGATAAGGACAAGTTGGAATAACTTGTAGTCACTTTTGATGGTAATGAATCTTTGACCAGCTCTATTGATGGTCAAATTTTACTTTTAGAGTCTAAAATTTCAGCCCTAGAGAAGAAAAAGGACAAATTAATCTGGTGGGCTAGAGATTTGAGAGGTTTGGTAATTCCCTGACTTAATACTTTGTTACTTAAAGAGCGAGAATGTATGGAGCAGATGAACACTCCCACACCAGCAACCCTAACAGAAGAAGAAATGCATGCTTAAATTCTGAATAGGTTTGTATCAATTTTAAGAACTCTAAAATCTAGTTGGGTTACTTATTTGGCATTTTTGAAGGGTTCTTATCCAAATATTTTCAAGTACATTTAGATCCAATATTCACAATTTTGTTTTGTACATAATTTCATTTCTTTTTTTTTTCCCTAGTCTTTGGCATTGTTGTCAAAGGGGGAGAGGTGGATGTGAAAAATGTCAAGAGACATAAGAAGTAATGTATAGCTCAGGGGGAGCAGTCTTCCAAGATTATTTTTGGGAGATCCATTTTTGGACAAGAACTGGTACAGCACTTCAACGATCCATTTTTCACATGAGTGTTGCCATCAATGCCAAAAGGGGATATTGTTGGAAATTGACACTCATCTAGGTTATAGGTGTTGTCATTGCTGGAAACACACTTCATGGGAGATCTGACAATCAAGGTAATCGACATACAAGGAACCGACAGGCATGTAACCGGCATACTTGAAACCAGTATTCTAAGGCGGACATAGGAGATTGATCCGACAAGCGTGGAGGAGGCAACAATCATATTGTTTCATGTTTATATTTTATTTGGGTCGAAATGTGTCTTATCATTTGTAATATGGTTGTAAGATGACATAAGGCATTTGTGTTTATTAATGTAATTGGGTATTTAAGTCAGTCTAGGTTAGGTCATTTTGAGGATATGAAAGGATATGAAAGATAAGAGATGTGATAGGTTATGTGATGGTATATGAATGAGATCTTGGTTGATATAATGTGAATATAATGATCTGCAATTGGTCTTGATTATTTGTCTAGAGGTTTGGGAAGTGATCTAAGCTACTAGTAAGGAAGGTTACAATATAACCGATATAGAAAGTTATTTAATCGGAACTAATCCAGCATAATAGATGCTCATTCTGAGTTTAGTTTTTTTTTGTAATCTAGTACTTTGGATTTGTAGTTAGGGAGGCTCCTTTTGTGATGAGAAGTGTGCTCTAGGCAGTGTGCCTTCTTGCATGTGCAGGCCCCTCTTGTAATATTTATTCAGTTGGCCAGTGGATAGATATTGTGGGTCTCCAATACCATTTTGGTTTTTCCTCTTTGAGGTTTTCCACGTATAAATCTCCATGTTATGGTGTTGATTCATGTGGTCGCATTGATATTACTTGTTTTTACTTTCTTTTATGCATACCTGTTATTAAGTGGATTTGTTAATAAGGTTAAAAATATTATATCCGATAGAACACTGATTCAACCCCTCCTCTCAATTTTCTTGGATTCCAATAGTCACTCTCATCTCTGTTAGAAAATTCCTTTTCCTACTCAATGCATCAACATCTTTGTTAGATTTCCTACTTCTATGCTTCAACACAAAGGTGTAACTCTGCAAGAATTCTACCCATCTTATATGTCTCTAATTCAAATTACTTTGACTGTTTAAATACTGCAAAGCTCGATGATTTGTATACAACACAAACTCCTTAGGCAACAAGTAATGTCTCCACTTTTCAAGGATTGAACTATGGCATAAAACTCCTAATCATACACTGAAATAAGCTATTTGTCTTCCTTCTTAACTCAAGACTGCTCCTATTGTTGTTCCACTTGCATCACAATCCACTTGAAATACTTTATTAAAATCCGGTAAAGCCAACACAGGCTACTCAGTCACTTTCTGCTTCAACAATTCAAAATTTTTGTTTGCTCTAGTGGTCCACTTGAATTCTTTTTGATCTCCTCTCATGGTCTCAGTCATAGGGATACAAACTGAACTGAAATTTTTGATAAACTTTCGGTAAAAACTAGCCAATCCATAAAATGATCTTACCTCTCTAATACTTTCCAATGTAGGCTGTTTATGGTGAAAATGGATAACAATAAACAACAATATTGAAAGGCTAAATGAATTCAACCACTAAACCCTAGCCTAACAATCAACAAAGATCCACCATAACATATGAAGATAACCTAAGACAATGCAAATAACTCAAAATCACAAAGATTATACCATCACATGTCCAATAGGGTTTTGATCTCCATTCTTCCTATCTCCATTGATCTTGCTTGATATATTTGCTCTCAGATTTTTATATGCACAAGAGCTCAACAAAGAACGGAATGTGGTTGCAAGTAGGATCTTAGTGTAGCCAAGTACTCCAAAATCAGTCATTAGTCATTAGTCATTAGGATGTGTCATTAGGGTTTGACAATGAAGAAAGCATCTCCTTAAATAGAAGACACAATGAGAAATGGAGGGTTAAGATTGAGAGGTGTAAAAAGAGAGGTCGGCTAGGATTAGAGGGTAGGTATAAGAAATACCAAAATAATGAAAGGGGTAGGTAGTGTATGAATTAAGAGATGAATGACATGTGTCATGTGTAGAAAAAGCTAATGATTTAATTAAATAAATAAAGATTTATTTAATAAATAGAAGAAGTAGGATAATTAAATAAATAAAAATATTTATTTAATTTAGGAAAAGGATAATTTAAATAAATAAATGTATTTATTTAAATGAGAAATAAGGCTAGAAGAGGATAAATGAATTAATTAAATAAATAAAAATTTATTTAATTAATAGAAGGATTAGGCTTAGATAATTAAATAAATAAAATATTTATTTAATTAGACATGACAATTTTAGGTGTCTACATTTTGCCCCTCTTTGAGACAATGCGGCTTGTCGCGTTGTTTCAAAGAAGATAAGATGAACTGATACAGAGTTGCCCCAGGATGGGAATAATATGCCCCCTCGAGAGATTGGATGAAAATGGCTGAAAAGATTGCAGACAATCTCTCGATAAGAAAGAAAGGCTAGAATGGATAGATCGGATAAAGTGACAAAGTCACGGGATAATGAAGACTGACTCGAGAAATGAGGGCGAGGGCTAGGGTAGGCTATAAGATAGACCACGGGCAAAAGACATCCTCATTGTCATCCACACCCTTACAAGATCACAGTGCAGAGCGAGAAAAGAGCAGCAGCAGTCAGCAACGATGGCCTTCATTCATAGATTTGACCGCGTTTGCCGATTCCAGCGACCAGCAGATGCAGGAGAGCCGGTAAGTACCCGAAAACCTCCTCGTACTTTCACGTATTTCAAGTTTTGTCATTAATACATGCTAGGTAGCAATAAATGCGCTAGGAATAGGGTAGTTAAAAAGTGCAAAAATGCGCAACCGCGTCTGTGTTAGTGCCAGGCGCGTCTGTGTCGGTTCCAGGCGCGTCTATGCCTGGGACCACGTTTATGCTGAATGCGGACGCGTTTGAGAATTGCAGGGGCATTTATGTCATGTAGGGACATCTGTGTTCCCTGGCCGCGTTTGTGAATGGTATAGGCACGTATGTGTTCAGGAAGCGCGTCTGTGTTGTAGAAGCACGTTTGTGTAGTTTATAAGCGCGTTTGTGTTGCAAAATGCATAGGTTGAGTCTTTTTAGGTCAAATCGGCAGTTCTGTGATGAACATACGCTGTCGATTGGATAAGCTGCTGAGAGGATACACTCAAGTAGGTCCTCTAGGAAGACTAGGATAGATCAAGGCACTTTGTGATGAACAGGGAGCACCAAGATAGGCAGCACTTTGTGATGAACAGGGAGTGAGAATGTGAGTAACACTTTGTGATGAACAGGGAATGTCACACATGTAGTACTTTGTGATGAATAGGGAGTACTACTAGGATAGATAGCAACACTTTGTGATGAACAGTGAGTGTCACTAGGATAGGTAAGCGTATGCATTTAGATAGCAAGTAGCATTTTGTGATAAACAGTGAATGCCACGATAACTGACATGATTGATTGGTTGACTGCAGGAGTATTTGCCTATGTTGGAGTCACGGGAGAGATTCCCATCGACTCAGAGGTTGCGACCAGAGTTGTCGATTCAGGATAGGATTGCGATTGAGGAGATGGGTCTCACACATGTGCTATATGTGCTTGAGTTTCGGGCAAACATGGGTTTGCTGACTACACTGGTGGAGAGATGGCACTCCGAGACTTGCACGTTCCATTTTCCTATGGGGGAGATGACAGTGACACTGGAGGATGTCTACAGGATTTTGCATATTCCGATCAATGGAGAGTTGATTCCATACGATCGAGACGGAGACAGAGAGGCACTGAGACGGGTATTCCAAGATCTCGGGTTGGAGATGAGAGCAGGTCACGTGGCATGGGATACCATGATCGCGACAGGGCTAGCATTGCCGGCTGTTATTGGAGGAGCCATCAGTGGTTTCTTGTGTCTAGACAGGGCTACACGGGGATTGGCAGTTGGCTGGGGAGGAGCCTTGGAGATACTGGTGACAGAGCACACCAGATATGCATGGGGGCCATGTGTCCTGGCACATTTATACTATGAGCTGCATCAGTTTGTTTATCACGGATCAGTGGGCTTGGGCTGCGGAGTGACTCTCCTACAGGTGTGGGCATATGAGCACCTGCCTATCACACGACCTATCCACTTCAGAGGCAGAGGGTATGGACGGAGTTTTGTGCATTTATACGATATGATTACATCACAGCCTCGGATTGGTCGATTGGAGCATTGGAGATGCATCATAGATGACATTGATATGGTTATCTGGAGGTCGTACCTGGGGTGCGAGGAGTGGGATGACGACGCAGTGGAGCTACCCTATGCATTCAGGAGCAGGTATCTTATTGGGCGGATGCCCTATATTTTGGAGAGGCAGCTGGTTGACAGGGTATGCAGACAGTTCGGCCGGATCCAGAGGATGCCGCGAGGCTCGGGCATGTATGCCCGTACAGTCAGAGATCAGGTACAGTTCGGGCCACTTCTATCATATGATCAGGCCGTGACACAGATGGCCGAGATGATGCCATTACCGTGGGACATGTGGCCGGAGGTAGAGGATGCAGGGATGGACGCAGAGTATTCTGCATATTGGGCAGAGCATCCATTTCTGAGGTTGACAGATCCGGGAGAGCTGTTGGAGGGAGAGGTGGGAGGGGATGATGATGATGATGGTGGAGGAGATGGAGGCAGGGGCCGACGGAGGCGGAGAGGAGTAGTGGGGGAGAGGCGGGTGGCACCTCGGAGGGAGGGAGGACAGGAGAGAGCAGCCCAGGTGGTGAGGGGTCGGGGTGGATTGCCCCTACAGGTACCAGCAGCATAGGGTCCTAGAGCACAGGGACCTAGACAGGTGCAGGGACAGGAGCAGGTGCAGAGACAGGAGCAGGGAGAGGCACAGGTACAGGCACCTACAGAAGAGGAGCCACAGGCAAAGGCTGAGGGTGGTGATCCTGAGGAGGATGAGCTGCTAGAACTGAGAGAGATCTGCCAGGGCCAGGTAGACGAGATTGCAGATTTGGAGCGGGAGAGGGATTGCCTCAGGATCAGGCTCAGGGACACAGAGCGAGAGAGAGACCAGGCCATCCAGCGATATACTGAGGTCGAGACAGCTCTGAGGGTAGGGAGGCGGGCAGCAGAGGATGCAGGGGCAGGCTACGCATATGTGCTACGAGCCGGAGAGGAGATCGCCTACTGGAGGGATCTGTACTATGGTGTCGTGCCAGCAGATCAGCAGGCGAGGAGCTTCCATAGATCGTCGCGCATAGCGACGGCTACGGGAGGGAGTCGTAGGAGGCAGGCATCCAGCGGTGGGGTCATGGGTCCTCCACCACCACCAGACAGGCAGGGGGATCCTGGAGCGGGACCATCTAGAGCTCAGACTCTGTCGAGGCCAGGCGGCTCCGAGGGAGGGAGTTCATCATAGCCATAGAGGGCTCCCCTTTGTATCAGTATATGTATCATTTTTGTATTGTAGACACCTGCGGGTGATTTTGTAGCCATATGATTCTTTTGACATCATTGTATCATGACACTTTTGATTATATATGAGAGATGATCCATTTTTGCGGCAGCTATATGCATGTGTACCTTATGTGATGAGATGTTCTTATGTGATACATGTTTTATGATATGGATGCTTATATGATGCAATGCAATATATTTTTGTTCTTTTATGTTGTATATGCGATGCATGATGCAAATGTGAATGTATGTAATGCAAATGAATATGATAATGCAAATGATTATTTACATAATGAAAATGTGAGATGTGCTAACATGTGTTGTATGCAGGATGTGATGCAATTGTGATATCTATATGTATGTATGAAATGCTTATATGTGGTGATGTAGGTATAACTATATGAAATGCAAATGTTTTTGGTGTGTCATTATACTCAGTCATGTGATAGCGGGCTACGCGGACTCGAGAAGGACAATGGAAGTCAATCAAGAAAGGGGGATGGAAGACAGAAGATATGAACGTGAAAGAGCTTCTTGTGCGTTATCATCATTGAGCTTTATTATGGTAGAATAGGTTATGACAATCGAGGCATCTGTTCGGCCCAGAAAGTCATTGTACCTGTTTGCATGGAGATAAGACAGTCACAAAAAAGGAATGCCCCAGTTCATACTAGACTCACAGTGTCCTCATATCCTTGGACAAGTCATAGCATTACTAAAAGACAACTCACAGACAACAAATGCAAGGTGACGATACCCCATCCTCGCCTTTCTAGTCAAAGACATCCTGGAAAAGCTAAAAGACATGTCACCAAAAAGATAAAATCAAAAGAAAATCAAGACTCGACACCAACATCCACTGTAGTCCTCAAGTTTAGTGTCTCTTGTCACTTGTTTAAGTCTCATTTGATTGTGGTCACAATGTTCATTTTCACAAAAAGGATAGATAGCACTGAACCATATGTTGTCTGAGTCTGTTGAAAGATTTGATTTTGTTGAAGCCTATTGTTGCTGCTATGTCTCATCTGAAACTGACTGAATCCATGAAACTGATACTTTATTGCGGAGAAGATGGAACTTTATTGTGGACTGGCGATGCAGATGTTGCTTTATTGTGGATTGTGCGCGGATAGACTTGAAGGAAGCTGGAAGAAACTGTACTCCTCGAAACATGTGATGTTCTCAGTTCCTCACCCATTACTAGACGTAGGATAGGCCGTAGTCACAGATAGGATCTGATTTATTATGGATGGAAAGGGAGTGAAAAGGAATGCTTATTATGAATGGCTAACCAATCTTAGGTAGATCAATAACAAGTCATGATGGGAATGGGTAAGTTTATTGTGAGTGAATAGGTTGTGAGTGTGTGCAAAGTGAAAGATGAAAGAGAATCCTGAAGGAGAGAGGAGCAATGTCTCTACGCATGGCGCTGGGAACCCAGTTTTCACCATGGTACTTGCCCAGGGCGCCACCGAAGTGGTTTTCACCGTTGGACGAAATTATTTCTCTTTACTTTTTTGATTTTTCAATTTTTTTGTGTCACAAGGCGCCTATTTGCCAGGTTTTCACCAAGTAATGATTTTTTTGTTTTTATAATTTTTTTTGTATTTTTGAATTAGGATGCTCTGAAGAGCTTATGTGTAGAACCTGCGAAGGTGCATGCTATTGATAGGATCCTCCAAGGGTTCACCTTCTGTAGTTGAGAGCTGATATGCCCCAGATCCATATACCACTGTGATGATGTAAGGACCAAGCCAGTTTGGTTCGAACTTGCCCTTCTTATCTCTGTCTTGCTGATTCTTGGGGTTCTCTCTGAGGACTAAGTCACCTACCTCAAATGTGTGAGGCTTAACTTTGTGATTGTAACTACAACTCATTCGTTGTTGGTAAGCCTTGAGATGATTAAAAGCAGTGTGCCTTCATTCCTCCAACAGTTCTAGTTCTTGTAAGCGAGAGACCCTGTAGTCTTCATCATTGATTATGTTTCTCAAGGAGACCCGTAAAGAAGGTAGCTCGACCTCAATAGGAAAGATGGCTTCAGAGCCGTAGACAAGTGAGTAGGGTGTAGTTCCTGTAGGTGTGCGGACACTTGTACGATAGGCCCAAAGTGCAGGATTGAGTTGGATGTGCCAGTTACGGCCAGCGTCGTCGACTGTCTTTTTAAGGATTTTGAGAATTGTTTTATTAGATGCCTCAGCTTGGCCATTACCTTGGGGGTAATATGGTGTGGAGAAATGATGGGAGATATGGAAGTGCTCATAGAGTTCACGAACATCCTGATTTTTGAAAGGACGCCCATTATCAGTAATAATGGAAGTAGGAATCCCGTATCGGCAAATGATGTAGTTCAGGATGAAGGTAGCGATTTGTTTCCCAGTAACTTGTGTGAGAGGCACGGCTTCAATCCACTTTGTGAAATACTTTATGGCTGTGATAATGAATTTATGTCCATTGGAAGAAGGAGGGTGAACCTTGCCTATGAGATCGAGTCCCCACTGACAAAAGGGCCAAGGAGATGCAAGTGGTTGTAGTTCCTGTGCTGGTGCATGTATGAGGTCTCCATGAATTTGACACTGCTTACACTTCTTGACAAACTGATATGCATCTTTTTCCATAGTAGGCCAGTAGTATCTAGTCCTGATGAGTTTCTTGGCCAAGGTAGGACCACTAGTATGCGGACCACATATCCCTTCATGCACTTCTCGTAACGCAATCTGAGCTTCGTCACTCTCTAAACATCTAAGAAGGGTGCCATCTAGACCTCGTCGGTATAGGATGTTAGCTAAAATGACGTATCGAGAGGATTAGCGAATGAAAGTGTGGCGTTGATTGTTCGATAGATCGGGAGGTAAGATATTGTCGCGAAGGTATGTGAATATGGAACCATATAACTGGGATTCAGGACCAACAACGCATATCATTTTCGTAGGAGTGATCTCATATGATAGAATCAGCAAGTTGTCTACCAGGAACTCATAGCAGGTTTCATTTTGAGGCAGGTCAATTAATGAAGCAATTGTAGCCATGGCATCAGTAGCGCGATTCTGTTCTCTTGGTATCTGCTCAAACTCTATCTTTGCAAAGTGTTGTTTCAGATCATCTACCAGTTGTTTGTAAGGCATTAGCTTTTCATCTTTTGTTTGATAATCATTAGTTGCTTGATGGATGACAAGTTGAGAATCCCCAAAAACATGAAGTTCTTGGATCTTCCATTGAACTGCAATTCTTAACCCAGTTGTTAATGCCTCGTATTCCGCTATATTGTTAGTGCATGGAAATGATAAGCGGTATGATTTTGGTATAGAATCGCCTTGGGGAGTTATAAAGAGTATACCCGCTCCTGCCCCATGCTGTGTATATGAGCCGTCAAAATATAATTGCCATGGCTTTGCAGGTGATATTGTTAGAATGGACTCATCTGGAAATTCTGACTGTAGAGGAGCATCATCTATCATGGGAGCATCTGCCAATTGGTCTACAATGGCTTGTCCTTTTATAGCTTTTCTGTCCACGTATTCAATGTCAAATTCACTCAAAATCATTACCCACTTGGCCAGCCGCCCAGTAAGTGTAGCTTTGTTGAGAAGATATTTTAGTGGATCAATTCTGACAATCAACTTAGTCTTGTGAGTGAGCATATAATGTCATAATTTTTGTGAAGCAAAGACCACAGCGAGACATGCACGTTCGATTGGTGTGTAGTTTAGCTCATATCCCACCAATGTGCGACTGATATAGTAGACTGCTTTTTCCTTGCCGTCAGGTATTTGTTGTGCTAGGAGTGCCCCCAGTGCTGTCGGAGTAGCTGATATGTAAAGTAGCAATGGTTGATATGGAATTGGTGGCATCAAAACTGGCGGGTTCAAAAGATAGTCTTTGAGCGCCTGAAAAGCTTGTTGACAGTTCTCATCCCATTTGAACTTGATGTTTTTGTGTAGCAGGTGCTGGAAAGGGTTACACTTATCTGCAAGTTGTGCTATGAATCTTCGTATGGACTGGAGTCTCCCTTGTAAAGATCGAAGTTGACTGATATTCTTGGGTGGCGGCATGTCCAAGATAGCCTTGACTTTTGCTGGATCGGCCTCTATTCCTCTTTTAGACACAATGAATCCTAGGAGCTTCCCGGAGGTTACTCCAAAGACACATTTCTTAGGATTTAATCTTACCTTATATTTTTCCAGCCGATCAAAGACAACTGAAAGTATGTCCAAGTGTGTGTCTGTCTATTGATTTTCCCAAAAGATCGTCAACATAATCTTCCACGGTTATGTGCATGAGATCATGAAAAATAGTGGTCATCGCTCTTTGATAAGTGGCGCCTGCATTTTTCAGCCCAAAGGGCATGACATTCCAACAGAAGGTTCCCCATGGACAAGTGAATGATGTTTTATGTTGATCTTTAGGTGCAATTCTGATTTGATTATATCCAGAAAATCCGTCCATTAAGGATAACATTTCATGGCCTGCTGTGAGATCAACGATCAAGTCAATGTTTGGTAATGGGAAGTCATCTTTCGGACAAGCTTTGTTGATATCTCTGAAGTCTGTACATATTCGGATGCTGCGATCCGGTTTGCTGACAGGTACTAAATTGGAAATCCATTCGGGATAATCAATTGGGCGTATGAATCCGACATCCAGTAATTTCTCCAGCTCTGCCTTGACTAGCAATGCCACTTGTGGATGCATTTTCCTTAATTTCTGCTTTACTGGTTTTGCCCCCGGTTTGACTGTCAAATGATGCATAACCAAATCCGGATCTAGCCCAGGCATATCAGCGTATGACCATGCAAAGTTGACTTGTCGTTCCTTGAAAAAGCTTATGAATTTTGTCCTCTCGGCCTCTGTCAATGATTGAGCCAAAAATATGTTGTGTGGAACCTCTGCTATACCAATGTTTGTCTTTATAGTCTCCTCTACCAACATGGATGATTTTTCCTCATATGATGCTGGGAGAATGTTGAGCCTTCCATCTTCGGGCGCCTCAGAGAGGTTTTCACCCTCAGATACGTCCTTTCTTTTTACTTTTTTGGGGTCAGATAGCGCCACAGTGTGGTTTTCGCCATAAGACCCTTGTTTTGTTTTTATTTTCACATTTTTGCGACTAGAAGGCCCGACACCCTCACCAAAGTATGCTATGTTGTTGTGCTCTATGGCATATCCTGCTTTGTGGTCTCCAGGGGGAAGATCATCTCGAATGCCAAGGTAGTCAATAATAGCTTCGTCATTTTGAAATGTATCAAATTGTGCTGGTCCTTCATGATCCCAGTCAATGAGTTGAGGATGAACAAGGGGAAGGTCATTAGTGTTTTCCGAATTTGCTGGACGAAGAGTGAAGATGTGGTTATATTCAGGTATGTCAAGGTAATCATCGAGGTCATCGATGGCACTCTCCTCATCAGTTTCGATCGTGAGCGAATCCAAATTGTCATCACTAGTAGCGCCTTCTGGGACAGGTGTCCTCATCCTATGTGATTTTTACCTAGGACCTTGAAACAAAGCTTGTGCGGGATCCTTATGGGTTGGTTCTTGACCAACTCTGAACTTTTTGTAAAATTCCTCCTCCTCTGTGGGTTCATCTGGCTCTCTGAATGTCTCGGTGAGCTCATAGTCACTGGAGGATTTGTCTGAACCCCATTCCCACTCATTGGAGTCTGTGGAATAGTAATCCTCTTGTTGAACTTCAGCAGCTTTGATTCGCCATACCTCTTTTGTTCTTTTATTATGTAGTCTGGGATTCAGAAAACCAAGCCCCTTGGAGCGTTCCCTTCTTGTAGTTAGCTCAGGTTGTAAGGGCTCCATGACACCTTCTTTGCGTAGTCCGAGAGGGCTTTTTCCATCATACCCAAATCTTTGCAAAATTTTGAAGCCTTTGCCATAGTTCTCACAGGGTATAATAATCTGATCATGTGTGTCCTCTTCAACGTCCTTATAGAGCATTTTATATAAATTTTCTTCTTCTAGTTCACCCCATTTTTGAAAGATGGTAGGATCCCATTTGAGCATCATGATGGAGATTTGCTTGTTAGGATGTGGCCTCCCATATTCCTTGGGAGAGCTCATGACTTGTCGTAAAAACATTGTCTGATTTAGAGTGTATTCTCCCATGCCTTTGTCTTGAAACTTGGCTCTAAGTTCACCCTGTTTGGATGTCGAGGGCTTTAATGACTCAAGATCAATATATGCTGAAGAAGGAGTAGCCTCACGATTGTTGGGAATGATAGTCTCAGTATGTGATCTCAAGTTATTACAATATATGAATGGATTTGGATCACCATTGACCGTTACCTCGACTCCATTGTGAGGGAACTTTATGCATTGATGGTATGTTGATGGGACTGCCCTCATTTCATGAATCCACGGACGTCCTAGCAATATGTTATACGTGAGATCTAGATCTAGGACTTGACAAACCACATCCTTTGTGACTGGTCCTATTCTTAGCGGTAAGGTGACTGTGCCCTTGGACGAGCGCTCTTCATCATCATACACCTTAATGGTGATTTGGTTTGTAGCATTCACAGCTTTGTCAGAATATCCCAATTGTCTCATGGTGCTCAATGTACAAATATTAAGACCTGCTCCTCCATCTATCAGGACTCGCTTTATTTGGTGTTTATGTATGAAAGCTTCAACGTGTAAAGGTGCATTATGTGGCTGACTTATGGAGGCATCATCGGCTTCTGTGAATGTGAGGGAGTGTGGAACGGATAGGTATCCCACCATGGCTTGAAACTGGTCCACGTTCAGATCCGTAGGGACGGCAGTATCTCTCAAGATTTTGTCAAGGATAGCTTTATGTGCAGGAGATATACGTAAGAGCTCAAGAATAGAGATGAGCGCAAGTGTCTTCCCTAGTTGTTCTACAAGGTCGTACTCAGGCTTGGTTGATGAAAGATTGGTATTCTTAGTGGAGGCACCTGGCAATGTAATCTTACCTCAACGGGTTGTAACATGACATTCAGAGGTAGATTCGGACGAAGATCCCACACCTTTTAGGACAATTTTGGGTCTTTGAGAAGGATTCTCAGGATTTTTGTTTTTGATAGTAATGGTAGAGATATGATTGTCCATTGAGATGTGATTGATAGTAGAATCATAATTGTAAGGTGCTCTAGTGTAATTGGCTTGATCATCTGTGACTTTGCCTTTTCCTTTGTCATGTTTTGGGAATGGTTCCTTAAACACCTCATGCTCTTGATTAGATGAATGTCCCTCAATCTCTATATCTCCTCTGTCAATGAGATCTTGCACAATGTTTTTCAATCGATGGCAATTACCTGTCTTGTGACCCTTGCTCTTATGAAACTCGCAGTACTCATCATCATTCCACCAATTTGGTTTTACCTTTGGTTCATAAGGAGGAAAATCTGGAACTATAATTACTTTGTTTGCTACAAGCTTTTTGAATACTGATTCAAGTGGTTCCCCCAATGGAGTGTACTTCCTTCAAGGTTTAGAAGTTGTTTGGTTGTTCACCTGATTGTTGGTAAAACTTGATCCAGAAAAGATGAACTTTGGTCTCACTGTATTGGCATCGACAACACCATCATTAATTGTGTTCTTGTTCTTGTTCCAAAATTTTGGTTTGTCCTTTCCTTTGAAGTCCTCTTTGTTTTCTTTGAATAGTTTGATAACTCCTTGTTCAATTAAGACCTTTTCTGTTGCTAGGACCTTTTCAATGACATCCTTGAATGTAGACAAACAAGCTTTTCTGAGATCATAGCCAATAGCCTTATTAACGTTTTGTGTGAACATCTCCAGCATTTGTTTCTGCAGGATTTCACAAGAGCATCTGCTAGCTAAGTTTCTCCATCTCTGTAAAAATGTTGCGAAAGATTCTCCTTCCTTTTGTTTAGTATTGCACAAGGTAGTAACTGAGACATCTGTTTCAATGTTGTAAGAGAAATGCTAAATGAATGCCTCTGCTAAGTCGCCCCATGACTTAATACCAGGAGGTAATTGAGAAAACCATTCCATAGCTTGATCTCCTAAGCTCTGTGGGAACAACCTCATCAAATATGTTTCTTCTGCCGCTACCTCAATGCAAGCTATGAAGAATTGTCTTATATGTGCCTTGGGGTCTCCTCTCCCTCTATATTTGTCGAATTTTCGTGTCACAAAGTGTGGAGGAAATGGAGGCATTGGAATGCTCTTATCGAAGGGATAAGGACATATATCTCTCATAGTGTATGTAGGTTTTGATGTACTCATGTCCTCCACTTTCTTTTGTAGATCTCTAATTTGTTGCTCCAAATTATTCTTGGGAGGAGATTGATTTCTTGTAGCATACCCCATGTTTGAAACACCCATTTGAGGAGGAGCTTGTTGCATATATGGATGATACTGATCGTAGACATGTCCATATGGAGGTCTATATTGTTGCAACATGTATGGAGCACTTGGCATAACTTCATGTTGGGGAACCCCATATCTGTTTTGTGTGTATAAACCATATTCAATAGGCCTTTCATTTTCCATTGTGTTGCCCCCAATTTTGACATGAGGTCTCCTTGTGTCAAAATTTTGAGGATGTCCTTGAGTATCCACTTGTTTTGGTTGATCCATACCTTGAGCATGTGTTTGAGCATAAGGCCTCCATGATGGTCTTTGAGTATAAGTATCATATGTTTGAGCTTGTGTATGTGGGATTGCTGGCTTTTGAAGCAAAGCTGATGGTGACTCTGGCATCATATTATTCGGTCCTCTATTTCCTCCACTATTTGGTCTCCTTTGATCCATGTTGGGTTGAAATTGTTGTAAGGGTCGACTTTCCATAAGTTGAGATAAGTCAAAATCATGTGGTATTTTAGCTCCACTATGTGCCATCATGTTTAGAAAGTATTGTCGATCTCTCCTCATTATCTCTTCAACCAATCTATTGAATTGAGGATTCATTATGGACTCTTCTATGTCTGCTGATAGTATTGAAGAGTTGTCAACATTGTCATTGTGCGTAGCATTGTTGTTTATAGTATTTATGCTTTCCACATTTGGATTATGTCTATAAACATTCATGTCTGGTAATGTAGTGTGCTCAGGATTGTAGAATAGATCATTGTCATACTCATAAGAACTCATTTTTACGGATTCTTGAGCTTCTTTAGTTATTCTCCTAGATTTTTGAAGGCGGGTTTCAACCATGAACTAGGTGTTAGACCAAGATGTGAGAAACTAGATGAAGAATGAAAAAGTATGGAAGACCAAGAGTTGTATGGAGTGTAAATGAATCTTGAGGTGTACTTGCAATGTCCAAAGTGTAAGACCAAGTATGTAAGTAGTAGAGTAGGTGTGACTTCCAAAGAGAGGATAGTTTCTCTTGATGAGGTAAGCTGACCTTGACTCTAAGTAAGACCAAATGAGACCCAAAGGTAAGAAACCTTGATGAGGGACCACTTAGCAAAGTGTTGTTGTATGTAGTGTGTTGAAAAAGTATAGTGAGGACAAGCAAGTGACCTTTTTGACTCAAGTTTAGACAATTGTGAATGTAAAATGAGGTATGAAGCAATGATGGACTGTGTGAGACCTTAGAACAGGCTGAATGCTAGATGAAACCTGAAGAGACAACCTAAGAAGCTCAAGTATGCCGAAACTGATTTTCTTTGTTTGCTTGACTGTTAAAGTTTTCAAATCCTGACACAGACGCCTCTGTATACTTCACAGACGCGATTCCAAGACACAGACGCTGATAAAAACACAGATTCTATTCTGTACTTCACAGACGCGCTTATCTGATGCAGACACGGTTTGAATAGACACGGACGCGTTTCTGTAACCTTAGTGCAATTTTTTCTATCTGTGAAGTTGTTTTGTTGTGACCAAATCTGATTTTTCGACTGTTTTTCGTGACAAGAGGACACAATGTTGATGACTCAATGTTTGCAAACTGTTTAGACTCCAAAAGTGTGTTGTTTGATGTAAAAAGTTTTTGTATACACTTGAAGACACAAAAGACACAATGTTTTACTGTTTTATCTTGAATGTTTGAGTGTTTAGCATAAGACAAGCACAAATCTTAGGGCTGGCCAAGACAATAGTTGTTGATCCCACATAGGGTTTTACCCCCGAGGCTACGCTATTCAGAGCGGATACTTAGATGCTTGACATCACTGGCTCCACCCTCGGCACTCACTTCTCGAGTCAGCCAAGCATCAGTTCCCATGAAAACTCCCCATGGCGAACTTTGTATCTCTACTAAGAACCGTATGTGTGTGGGCCGCTACCAGAGGTCCGACCTCCTGCCTCAACAACTAGAAGGATTTGGGCATCTGCTCGTGTGGCCATACATGTGGCACTTTCAGCTCTGTAAATACAGAAGGCTCCCAGCCGATAGGGGTTACGCCCTACAAATGATCAAATAAATTTGATCAAACGGGTTTATGGGGAGACATAGTGTCGGTATGAACTAATCAGCACACGTTATTCATAGTTTTCACCATGAATACATTTGATTATAGTGGTTTGGATGAGGTGGGTTTTCCTCGCTACCACTTGGGTCGTTCTCTTCTCACTAGTAGTCCTAATGACCACACGGGAAGACAGGCCCTCTAAAGATTAAACAAAAAGAGCCTATTGCTCAAGACACAAAAGACAATGGTTCAATTTTAGTGCACCAATTGAAGTGTTTGCTAAGCTATGAAAAACAAGGCACACAACAAAACTACAAAACCCTAGCAAAGGCCCTGCAACAAAATTGTTAGTAGTTTGGGTTGTTTCAAATGATAACCCCTTCCTGCAAGCACACAAGTTAGGTAAATTTTAGAAAACCCAAAAAGACTTTGTGAAAAGGGGCCTTCAACAAAAACGTTTTTGCCTCCAAAGCAAGCTGCACAAACCAGGTTAGCTAGATCTGCAAGGGTTAGCCGAAAATAAACCAGATTTGAAACCCTAAGTACAAAATCTGAAAACCCGAATCTCAGAAAAATTGAAATTGCAAAATAGAAAGCACAGACGCTGCTATACCAGACACAGACGCGTCTGTATGACATAGACGCGGTTCTGTTATGCACAGACGCGCTTAGAGATCATAGACGCTGTTAAATGACGCAGACGCGATCTGATGCAGCGCAGATGCGGTTCGGAATCACAGACGCACCTTTCGGAAACCTGCAAAATAAAAATTGACAGAAACACAGATGCGATTCCCGATATCGCAGACGCTTCTGAAACACAAAAACACGATCCGAACACTCACAGACGCGGAAAAACCTAAAATATCGTCAAAATTGTCCGATCTGCAACTTCAAAAATGCAAAATCTGCAACAAAATTGTTAAATGCAAAGGGACAAGAGTCCCACCGGGCGTGCCAAAATGTTTATGGTGAAAATGGATAACAATAAACAACAATATTGAAAGGCTAAATGAATTCAACCACTAAACCCTAGCCTAACAATCAACAAAGATCCACCATAACATATGAAGATAACCTAAGACAATGCAAATAACTCAAAATCACAAAGATTATACCATCACATGTCCAATAGGGTTTTGATCTCCATTCTTCCTATCTCCATTGATCTTGCTTGATATATTTGCTCTCAGATTTTTATATGCACAAGAGCTCAACAAAGAATGGAATGTGGTTGCAAGTAGGATCTTAGTGTAGCCAAGTACTCCAAAATCAGTCATTAGTCATTAGTCATTAGGATGTGTCATTAGGGTTTGACAATGAAGAAAGCATCTCCTTAAATAGAAGACACAATGAGAAATGGAGGGTTAAGATTGAGAGGTGTAAAAAGAGAGGTCGGCTAGGATTAGAGGGTAGGTATAAGAAATACCAAAATAATGAAAGGGGTAGGTAGTGTATGAATTAAGAGATGAATGACATGTGCCATGTGTAGAAAAAGCTAATGAATTAATTAAATAAATAAAGATTTATTTAATAAATAGAAGAAGTAAGATAATTAAATAAATAAAAATATTTATTTAATTTAGGAAAAGGATAATTTAAATAAATAAATGTATTTATTTAAATGAGAAATAAGGCTAGAAGAGGATAAATGAATTAATTAAATAAATAAAAATTTATTTAATTAATAGAAGAATTAGGCTTAGATAATTAAATAAATAAAATATTTATTTAATTAGACATGACAATTTTAGGTGTCTACATAGGCCACTCAACAATTGCTTTCACTTTCTCAGGGTCCATCTTCAAACCATCCTCAGATATCATAAATCCTAAATAGACTAACTCATCCTTCATGAAAGCACACTTCTTGATATTGATCAACAACTTTTGTTCTCTCAATCTCTACAAGACTTGTCTTAACTATAACAAATGCTCCTCTTTTGTCTTACTAAAAATCAAAATGTCATCCAAATACACAATAAAAAACTTACCCAAGAATTTATTCAAAACCTCATTCATCAGCCTCATGAAAGTATTTGGTGAATTAGTCAATCCAAAAGGTATCACCAACCATTCATATAGTCCTTCATTTGTCTTAAATGTTGTCTTCCACTCATCACCTTCCCTGATCCTGATCTGATGATATCCACTCTTCAAATCTATCTTTGTAAAGTATTTTTCTCCACTCAAACAGTCCATTATGTCATCCATCCTAGTCAAAGGAAACTGGTATTTCATTGTGATCTTGTTTATTGCTCTTGAATCCATACATATCCTCCACTCTCCATTCTTCTTAGGTTCTAATATTGTTTGTACTGCGTAAGGGCTCAGAATCTCTCTGATCAAACCTTTCTTCAACAACTCTTTCACTTGTCTATTTAGTTCTATATTCTCTATCAGTGTCAGCCGATGTGCAACTTTGTTAGGAAAACTAGCTCTAGGAACCAAGTCCATGCAATGACTAATAATTCTTGTAGGTAGCAATCCATCAGGTAGATTATCTAAAATGATGTCCTCATATTCTGTCAGCAAATCTCTTATCTCGTTTGGGTGTTCTCCTTCTAGTTTCAGTCTCTTAGTCTTCTTAGGAATTAAGGAAAAGCACACATTCTCATGTCTCAATCCATTCATGAATTTCCTTCCATCTACCAAATAGATTCTAGCATTCGTATAAAATTAATTCTTCAATGGTTCCTCCAAAGGAAACAAGGTTTTCTTCATCCCATTGGCCACAATAGTGTATGTATTCTTCCTCCCATCATGTACTACCTACCTATCAAACTACCAAGGTCTACCCAACAAAAGATGACAAATATTCATAGGCATAATATCACACAAGACTTCATCATGATAATTCCCAATTTTTAATTTCACCAAACATTGTTCACTTGCTAACAACTTATGTTCATCCTAAATCCATGCTATCTAATAAGGCTTAGGGTGTTTCAATATCTCCAATTTCAAATTATCCAACATCTCTTTTGAAACAAGATTATCTAAACTAACACTATCAATAACAACTTTACAACACTTACCAGATACCTTACATCTGGTCTTAAATAGATTCTTCCTCTACAAGGGCTCTTCATCTCCTCCGGTATGACACAAAGCTCTCCTCATCATCAATAGTTCTCCATCTTCTAGTTTGTTGCATGATCCGGTGGGGTTTTATTCCTCCACTGTTGTTCTTCTGGTAGTTTCTGTCTTCTTAAACTCAAAGGTACGATGTCCTTCTCCTCCACACTTAAAGAAGGTTCCTCTTAATGTCCTCTTGTCGTGTCTCCCAAAATTCTCATTCTAGTAACCATCTGGTTCTCTCCTCTTGTAGAAATTTCTATCATCCTTTTAGTATGAATTACCTTATTTGCTCACTTCCTTGTCCTTTCTATGATCCATATTGGTTCCTCTTCCTTCGGTATATCCTCTTCCTCCTTGAAATATTCCTCTGATAAACCTTCTACTTCTACCTCTTTGTCTCTGTTCATGTCTTTTGTTTAACGTCTCTTCTACCTTTAGGGAATACTGGTATGCCTCTTAAACACTCTCCAATTTGATCATACTCAATTGATCTTAATATCTTGCAACTTGTTGAACTTCATCATCAACATGTCCGGATCTGATATTCAACTTGTAAACTGATTTGGTGTACTCCTTCACACTTGATTCCTTCTGTCTCAAATTCTGCAACTTCTAGAACAAATCCACTTGATAATTTGCTAGCACAAACTTTGACTTCAACTTAGAAATCATTTGATCCCATGTCTTAATCTTCTCTTTACCCCTTCTCTATCTATTAACTTGCAAATGTTCCCACCAAAGAGATGCATGACCTTTCAACCGGGTATAGACATATTTCACCTTCCTCACTTCTGTAGTGTTTTCAAAATCAAAATACTTCTCCATCTCTGAGATCCAATCCATCAATTCATCTGAATATAAATTCCCATCATATTCCAGTGGGGTAAAATGAGGTTTAGTATTCACCCCACTCAAAACCCTTAAAAACCTTTCCTCATTCGGATCAACTGTCGGTAGGTTATCGGGGCTTCTTCTCCTTCATCTTCACTTACATCTTCAATATGTCGGCCTCTTCTCTGGGCTATCTCAATGAATTCTAATCAGGCTTCTATTCCTCACAACATCTCCATCACAATAGGGTCTACATTCCCATGTGCTCCACCATTCCTATCTCCTCTTCACACCATCGTTAATGCTAGTCCTATGTAGTTGCAAGTCAGATCCGCAATCCACCACCCTACAAAAAAAATTCAGGACACGCAACCTCTAGATTGAAACTTCTCTCTAATACCACATGAAGTAGTCACCAGTGAGGAGGGACCTCAAAGAGATGAATCTGGACCGGTTAGTAGGAGTAAACACAACAAAAACACAAATATATGATGGTGTTAATGCAGAATAGATTGATTTATTGCATGAAATTTGATTACATCCAACTGATAATAACCGGGTTACAACATACCAGCTCACAAGCCTGATATAATATGTCACAACTAGGACCTTGAATCTTATGATCTATCTTCTACGTACAGTCTAGATAATTGATTCTCTGATTGAATACATTCTAATGCATAATTACAAATATATGTATCAATCCAAAGGATCCCGTCGACCCAAAAGGGATCAAAACCTGAAGAACAAGACCTAACATGTGAAATAACAAGGTCATCCTCTGCCAAGAGATTCCTTCAAAAAATCCAAAGGATGAAACATAGATCATGGGAAAAGGTTGGCTAGATGCCAAGGAACATCAGAATCAATGCCCAAAGATCTGCAAGCTTCATAATGGGTTCTGGTAGATCAATAGAATAGGTCCATGAAACCGGTAACAAAGGAACAACTGGTAATAGGAAATTGTCATGGAAGCTAGTAGTGAAATCTTGCCAAAAAATGATCCAAAAGAGAACCGTTTTGGAAGAAAGAAGGATGATCAAGTCTTCAAGTAGAACCCCACTCCACAAAGTCCAGCGAGCCAAAATCGGGACACACAAAAAGGAAAACTAAAATTGAAAATAGAAACAAAACAAAAAAAAATGCTTTTCGTTGATGCAAGATTTCTATGAACTGGGGATGCTCCTACATCAAAAATAAAGGGAAGTAGGTGTCAAATCTGCTAAGGACTATAACCCAAAATCAAAATTAGCCAAAAAAATTGTTAGATGCAGGCACTCAACATCCTTCCACTAGGAGAGAAAATATTTTTTTTGAGAACCATGAGGGAAATAAGAGGCCAAATGCCCCATATAAAAACATCTACACTAGAAAAGAATCTCTTCGTAGTCTAGAACTTGTTTCCATGACAACTCACCCACCCTCAAGGAGATCTCAATGGGGAGTGGTTTGGAAGGATATATGATGTTAGATTTGATCTTAATTAAGTATTTGATGATAATTAAATTATGAGATTAATAATGAATATTTAAAGTAGAATAGGTACCAAATAGGGTTAAAATGATCTAGGAAAAATAACAACAAAGGATGTCCCAAACAGAGTGTAAAATTGTAAAGGGATACAATTTACTATACTAAAGAGCTAAGGTTAATTTAATTTCTTTGGATCATGGTAAATTGATCCCACTTTTTATGCTTCTCTTTGTGTAGATGTACATATTTCTTTTACTTACCTCTATAGAAACAAGGTTCTTTACATTAACAACAAGATACTTCATCCTCTATAGTAGGAAGAAGGAACCCCAAATCTTTAATGTATTGATGCACTAAGTATTTATATTTCAGAATAAATCAATAATATAGCTATTAATTATCAAGGGGTGTGAAGCACTTACCCCGATTATCTATAGGAAAATAATAGGTGTTGTTTGAGATCCAGTTAGGATGTAATCCCTAGATCCCAATTCTATTATAGAAGGTGCTAGTTGACCCACTTTTATACAAATTGGTTACCAACTGATGAACACAATTGAACATTGAGAGGGGGTGACGAGGTGAATCAGTGACAATCTAAAACTTCAATCTAATGTGTGCGTAAGTAAAACAAAACCAAAATTATACACACATAAGGACACATCACATAACACCAGTAATTACAAGGAAAACCCAATGTGGGAAAAACCTCGGTGAGAATAGCTACTGGAGTCTACTACTCCAATCCATCCTCATAAGTAAATCACAATTACAATAAGATTTAAGGCACCAACCCAAGGAGCACCAAGCCCTACAATTTTGAGAGCCAACTCAAGGAGCACCCATTTAGAGATACATAATAATTCAATGAACAATTCATTATAATTATTGAAACCTTGTTAGAAATGAGTTTTGTAACACCTATCTATTGTTCTGAAAGATGTACCTTTATAATACTTCATCTTTGTTTCTTTGTCTCTGCCTTCCATTTCTACTCAATCCCTATCTCTCTCTTCTGTAAATTATCTCATCTGATTTTTCTCCTTGCATATTTTCAACAACTGCCACCACTATGTTGACTGTTGAGTTCATAAAGCACTCATCACCTCCAAAAAATCGACCAGATCATAACTAATCACATATAGGACAACTGCTATTATTCCTCATTGTCATGCCCCACTATCTATACAATTTCCAATGCAACTTGTAGATCGTTCACATAGTCAGTTTGTATTTCACCAATAAACAATTCAAGTTTCTAGATGCGCCAACCTGTGTTCATGAAAAACTTTGAATCTAAGTCGTAGATCTACAAGATTCAACCAAGTTGACTTGATCATAATCGCCATCGTGGCAGTTCTACGTGCCACATCATCCCTCTGATTGTCAGCATGTAATGTGTCCTCAAATTCTCCTCAATCTACATCCAGGTCACTTGGTCAAACTAGGTCAATCATCCACGTGGACTATCGAGTTGCCCAAATTGGCTCATTTCCATGTTGTTGCTAACCTTTGTGTTATGATGCAAGTATTAGGTTGACTATACCGATCGGTTACCTTGTCCCTTCATCGGCATAACAATCTCTATTAGATAGACAATTATCACTTACTCCGCCTTCACAACCTATCTTGATGAACTCCTTCACCTTTGATTTCAGTTATCCCCATAAGCTATGCAAAAATGCAATCTCCATGTTGACACACCTTATCAACATAAGTTACCCTGATCGCAAATCATCATGCAAAATGACCATCATGGAATAGTCAACACTATTAGCATAGGCAGAACATGCTAAATTGACATAACAAGTTATATCGAAGACATACTATTATTTTCTCAATATCGACATGCGTATTTCAAACTCACAACTCCACATTGACAAACCCCATCGACATACTTAAGACTATTGGATTAACATTTGAACTCTAACCCGCCAATACAACCTTATTTTGTTGAATCAACCTGAGCAATCAGCAGCGTAGCCATTTTGAAATACACCCTTGATCTCTTGTTTGATATAGCTATTCTGACACAAGAATATTGGAGTAGTTTTCTTTGTCAGTATAACACAAACTTGTTATTCTGCCTTTGTCATTTATCTCGATGTGTAGCACAAACTCCATGATTGGTATTGCTATCCCAATATTCTGCATAGGAATCAACATCGCCCCGACTTATGCTGATAGAAATTTTCTCTACACAACATGGCATTGACATAGTTAATTTGAGTTATCCCAATCTATCTTTCTATAGTATAACTTGTATGTTATGCTGATGTGTGTTATGCAGACTGCAACACTTCTCTATATCATCTTGGCAGCTTTGCAGCCCTTGTTGACATGAATGACAATAATGCCAATAATCTTCCCCTTTGGCATTGATGTCTACACACAAACCAGATATTTCTTCTCTTCCCCTTTTACAAAAATGGAAAAGGGAATTCTCCAGTTGAGCAAGATGAACCATTATTACAATATAAAAGGCAAGGCCACTTCTGCTTACACAAATTCATATCTCCCCTTGAGACCAGACACAAAGTTCAAGGATATAAATAAGTAAACCAATGAGATCCCCCTGAACCATAGATTTTTTTCAATGCTTAAGAGCTAAAATAAATTGGGACAACCCCCAATTTGAGTCTCAGATATTCAAAAGTGTCCTTGGGTAAAGGTTTTGTAAAACTATCAGCCAGTTTCTCACCTGTGCTTATATATTCAACCTTGAATTATTTGTTAGCTACCTTCTCCCTCAAGAAATGATACTTAATTTCTACATGTTTTGTCCTTGAGTGCATGATAGGAATATTGGAGATGTTGATTGCACTCAAGTTGTCACATTTGATGGAGATTAGATCTGGATACTCTACTTGGATATCCTTGAGTGTTGCTTCATCCAGAGAACCTATAAACAACATGTAGCAACAACTCTATACTCCACTTCAGTAGTAGATAAAGAGATGGATTCTTGTTTCTTGTTGTGCCATGAGACTAACCTGTCAACAAGGAAGAAATCTCCACCACTAGTGCTCTTTCTATCATCTATGCAACCTTCCCAAATAGCATCTGTAAAGGCTTGTAAAGTGAAATCTCCTTTGTTTGGATACCATAAGCCATAATTAAGTGTTCCCTGCAGATACTGGAAGATTCTTCTAACTACATTCACATGTGATTGCTTTGGAGCAGCTTGAAATCTAGCTACCATGCACACTGCTTGCACAATATCAGGCCTTGAGGTTGTGAGATACAGTAGGCTTCCAATCATGGATCTATACAAGGTTTGATCAACACTAGGTGACTCATCATATTTTCTTAATTTGCATCTTGTCACCATAGGTGTACTTACTGGCTTATTGTCCTCCATTTGAAACTTCTTCAACATATCCCTAGCATACTTGATTTGTGATATAAATATACCCTTTTCTAACTGAGAAATCCACAAACCAAGAAAATATGACAGCTCTCCAAGCATAGACATCTCAAACTCGGATTGCATTTGACCAACAAACTTCTTGCATAGGGTATCCTTGTTGCTTCCAAAGATGATGTCATCTACATATACAACGACAATGATCATATGATTACCATTTTCCTTAAAATATAAGTTTTTGTCAGCATTCCCTTTTCTGAATCCTTGTTGTTGGAGATATTTGTCTAATATGGAATACCATGCCCTCGGTGGTTGTTTGAAACAATACAATGCTTTTCTCAACCTGCACACAAATTTTTCATTCTCATGCAATTGAAAACCTTCAGGCCGCTCAATATACACCTCTTCTTCTAGATTGCCATTCAAAAAAGAAGACTTTACATTCATTTGTTAAACCTTATATCCCTTATATGTTGAAAATTCTAGGAACATTTTGATTGCTCCAAGTCTTGCAACAGGGGTAAAAGTTTCTTCAACATTTATTCCCTCTACTTGAGCATACCCCTTGTAGACTAGTCTTTCTTTATTCCTTATCACCTTACCTTCTTCATTCATTTTGTTAATGTAAACCCATTTAGTCCCAATGACATTCTTATCAGTAGGTCTAGGAACCAATTCCCGTGTTTTGTTCTTTTCAATCTATTGTAGATATTCTTCCATTTCCTTCATCCACTTCTCACTCTTACTGGCCTCGTCATATGTCTTGGGTTCCATCTCAGTCATAAGATAAAATTTTACCTGTTCATTATTTCTTGCATAACTTCTTCTTGTTTGCACACCTTCATTTTTGTCTCCTATAATTTGATCTTGAGGATGATTTTTTTGAACATACTTATTTGGTATCTTATTTGATACCTCTTCTTGTTCACTCTTAGATTGTGCTTCATCTTCAACATGAGGGTCTTCAACCTAATTTACTGTATTTTCCCTTCCTTTGTGTGAATTCTCATATATTCTAGCATTCACACTCTCAACCACTCTCCTTATTCTTCTGTTGAAGAACTTGTAAGCTTTGTTATGAGTAGAGTAGCCCAAGAAGATACCCTCATCGCATTTTGATTCAAAACTACCTAAACCATCTTCATCTCTTTTGATAAATCATTTTCTGCCAAACACCTAGAAATACTTGACTCAAGGTTATCTATCAAACCATAGCTCATAGGGTCTCATTCTTTTGTTTGTTCTTAGCTGTACTCTACTCATTGTATATACAATAGTATGGACTGACTCCTTCCAATATACATCAGGAATATTTGCTTCATTTAACATAGTTCTTGCCTTCTCCTTGATTGTCCTGTTTTTTCTTTCTACAACACCATTTTGTTGTGGCATCCTAGGGGATGAATATTGTCTTTTTATTCCATGTCTTTGATGGTAGTCCTCAAATTCATTTGATGTGAATTCACCTCCACGCTCTGATCTGAGACATTTCAATTTATAACCACTTTCTTTTTTAACCAAGCTTCTAAAAATTTTGAATCTTTCAAATGCCTGTGACTTGTCTTGCAAGAAGGTAACCCATGTCATTCTTTAAAAATCATCAATGAGAAACATGAAGTATCTTTAGAGCTCTTGTCCTAGTATGACCACATAAATCAGTATGCACAAGTTCTAAGGGCCTTGTAGTTGAATACTCTTTTGTCTTGAAGCTCACTTTAGTTTGTTTTCCTTTTTGATATTCATCACAAAATGTGCTTGCTAGCTTGATGATTTGTGGTGTATGCCTTACATACCCCTTTTTATTGACCTTAACAAGATTGCCAGAATTTATGTGACCCAATCTTTTGTTCCATAACCAACTCTCGTCAACTTGTCCCATCATGCATTGTGTTTCAAAGCATTCTTTTAGGTTGTAGACAGTTCCATCAGTCCTTTTTCCTTCTACAATTAATTTACCATTTCTCTCCTTTCTAATCTCACATCCTTTTGGATTGAAAGTAAACTTGTAACCTTTATCACACATTTGACTAAGACTTAGTAGGATGTGTTTTAAACCTTCCACATAGTATACATCATAAGCTTTTAATTTCCCATCTATGTTGGGAGTACCTTTGCCTCTTATTTTGATTGATGAATTGTCTCCAAACCTCACTGAGCCTCCACTCCAATCTTCAAGCTTGATAAATTTCTTCTTACCACCAGTCATATGATTTTAACAACCACTATCTACTACCCATAAGTTCTTCCTTTCAGCATGTCGGGTAGTTTGAACAATCAGACTTGACTCAGCCTTGTTCTTACCTTTTTCAACCCAAACTTGTTTGACTTCTTTCCTCTTGTCTATTGCTATTTTCTGATATGAATTGGCTTGAGGTTCAATGATTGACATTTTCTTCTTTTTTTTAGTTGTTCTAATTTTACAATTCTTTTCTATTTGTCTAATATTTGGACAATAATAACATTTGACATTTCTATTGAATGATGAACTTAAGGGACTGTCATGGGACTGAAAATTATATCTCCTACATTCATAACTTCTATGACCAATATCATTACAATGGTAACAAATGATATTCATATCCCTAAGAGTAGTAAATGAATTTCTACATTCTAAACTTGGTGGAGGCCTATTCATGAGCTTGCAATCAGCAATTCTATGACCATAAGTCTTACATTTATAACAATATCCATGGAACTGAGGTGCATACCAATCACTATTGAAGTTGTTTCTATTTT
The DNA here is from genome assembly GCF_030272615.1 of Cryptomeria japonica. NCBI lineage: Eukaryota > Viridiplantae > Streptophyta > Pinopsida > Cupressales > Cupressaceae > Cryptomeria > Cryptomeria japonica. Next base: position 663,480,788 of record NC_081406.1, on the reverse strand, counting down.
CTCTCCTTGAATTACTATAGCTCGGTCTTCTTGAGCCCTTACATGTATCTATGACTCTAGTGAAGCCTATGTCATCAAACCTAGTTTTTCCTTTAGGATCAGCAAGTTTTCTTTTTGTAGCATCAACATATGTTTTCTTCATGTCTTCAGAATTTGTAGTCGGATCTATTTTCTTCCTTGGTGCATCCTTGACTGTGAAGGTTTGTCTATTATCATTATTATTTCAAGTAAGAAAATCTATTTCCTTTCTTGATAAGTCTTTACTTCTAGAACACTAACCAGCATCAAATCCGACACCCTCTATGTCTTTGGAGTTCTTTTGTTTGTTCAACATTTAATATAGTGCATCTATGTTGCCCTCACACTTGATTCTCACCTTCGGTTCATCTTGGCACTTTTCTAGATCCTTTGTGAGATTCACAATGTGTTCCTCCATTTTTTGGTATTCCTTCTCATTATTCTCTAACTTTAATTTAGTTACCTCATACATTCTTTTAGATTTATCCAATTGTGTTCCAAGATCTAAAATGTTTTTCTTGGATTCCTCAAGACATTTATTCAATCTATCTTGTTCTTCAGCAACAGGATACTTAATTGTTTTTTTCCTTCCTTACTTTTTTGAGTTCTTCAAGTCCACTCACAAGTTCACCTTTAAGGTCTACCTTAGCTTCAATATCCTCATCAACAATACATTCATCATGCAAATCTCCTAGTGCCGTAAAGAGATTGACTTCTCTTTCATTCTCGCTATAACATTCATCAGACATACTTTCTTTATCAGTAGCATCATCTTCAAATGTGTAAAGGTTGTTCATTCTCCTAGAGTTTCTTCTTCTTGGCTTGAAATAATTCTTCATCTTCTCTTTACCATAGATCTTCATATTTTGCTTCTCATATTCATCCTTCTCTCCATGAGGAGATTTAGATGCAAAGTGTCTAATCTTACCACAGTTGAAACATTTAAAAGGGAGCTTACCTTTATATTTACCTAAACCTTTCTTGAGATTTCTTGCAAAGTTGGCTATAGCAGCATCAGAGTCATCTTCCTCACATTAACAACTTCTTCTTTTCCTTTCTTAGTAGTATTGAAAGCAACTTCTATTTTTTGAGGTTTCATTCCTAATTGTCCTCATCTCATAGGCCAATAAGGAACCAAATAACTCATCCATGGAGAAGGTTTTTAGATCTTTAGCTTCTTCTATTGCAGAGACCTTTGTGTCATACTTTGAAGTGAGTGACCTCAGTGCCTTTTTGATAGTGACTTCATCTTTTACTTCCTCTCCAAGGCCTCTTATAGTACTCACGATCCCATCCACTCTTTGCAGATAATCTACTGTCTTTTCTTCTTCTTTCATTTTTAGACTTTCAAATTGAGCCCTTAGGTTCTGCAATTTGACTTCTTTTACTTTTGTATCTCCTTCATATACTTTTTGTAGCTTATCCCATGTTTCCTTTGTTGAAGTGTAGTGCAAGACTTTAACAAACTTTGTATCAAATAGATCACTGCATGTTGCATTCTTAGCTTTGGCATAATTCTCATATTCCATCTTTACATCAGGATCAGTCGGAGGAACTTGAGGAACAATATAACCATTTTTCACTAACATCCAGACATCAAAGCCTAGAGAGGATAAGTAAGTTTCCATTACTCTTATCCAGAAAGCATAGTTAGTGTCATCATAGGTTCTTTAGAAGAGGATTCATTCCTAGCTATTGTGTTCACAAGACAAGATCTACCCAAGCTAGAGAAAGCTTTACAACAAGGGAACCTTGCTCTAATACCAATTGATGAACACAATTGAACACTAAGAGGGAGGGGGTGAAACAATGATAATCTAAAACTTCAATCTAGTGTGTGTGCAAGTAAAACAAAACCAGAATCATACACACATAAGGACACATCACATAACACTAATAATTATGAGGAAACTCCAATGTGGGAAAAACCTCGGTGAGAATAGATGCTAGAGTCTATTGCTCCAATCCAGCCTCACAATTAAATCACATTTACAATAAGATTTAGGGCAACAACCCAAGGAGAACCTACCCCTACACTGAGCACCTATCCCAGCACTGAGCACCCACTCAGAGATACACAGTAATTCAATCAACAGTTTATTACAATTATTGAAACCCTGTTACAAATAATTTTTGTAACACCTATCTGTTGTTCTTAAAGATGTACCTTAATAATACTTCATCTTTGTGTCTCTATTCCTACCTTCTTGTCTTTTAAAAAAACTGCCTTTTGTTTCTACTCAATTCCTGTCTCTCTCTTTTGTAAATTATCTCATTTGATTTTCTCTCTGCTTCTTTTCAACAAATGCCACCACTATGTCGACTGGTAAGTTCATAAAGCACTCATCACCTCTAGAAACAAGTCAGTTGGATCATAACTCATCACACACAGGAAAACCATTAGTTTTCCTCATTGTCATGCCCCATTGTCTATACAATTTCTAATGCAACTTGTAGATCGTTCACATAGTCAATTTGTATTTGGCCAGTAAACAACTCAAGTTTCCAGATGCACCAACCTGTGCTCATGAACAACTTTGAATCTAAGTAATAGATCTGTAAGATTCAACCAAGTTGACTTGATCATAATTGCCATCCTAGCAATTCTAGGTGCCACATCATCCCTTTGATTGTCGGCATGCAATGTGTCCTTAAATTCTCCTCAATCTGCATCTAGGTCACTTGGTCAAATGACGTCAATCATCCACATGGATTGTTGAGCTACCCAGATTGGTTGATTTCCATGTTGTCGCTAACTTTCATGTTATGCTACAAGTATCTGGTTGACTATATCGATCACTTACCTTGTCCCTTCATTGGAATAACAATGTCTATCAGATAGACAACTATCACTTACTCCACCTTCACAACCTATCCCGATGAAATCCTTCACCTTTGATTTCAGTTATCCCCGTAAGCTATCCCGAAATGCAATCTCCATATTGATACACCTTATCGACATAAGTTACCACAGTCGCAAATCATCATACAAAATGACCAACATCAAAATAGTCAACACTATCGGCATAGGCAAAACATGCTAAATCAACATAACAAGTTATACCAAAGACATACTGTTATCTTCTCAATATCAGCATAGGTATTCCGAACTCACAACTCCACAATGATAAACCCCATAGGTATAGTTAACATTATCAGATTAACACTTGAACTCTAACCCGTCAATACAACCTTATTTCGATGACTCAACCTGTGCAATAATCGATGTAGCCATTCTGAAACACACCCTTGATCTCCTAGTCGACATAGCTATTCTAACACAATGATGTCAGATTAGTTTTCTCTATCAACATAACACAAGCTCGTTATGTTGCCTTTGTCAGTTATTCCGATGTGTAGTACAAAATTTGTGATTGGTATTTCTATCCCAATATTTTGCACCCAACCTGACATCAGCCTGACTTATGCCGATAGCAATTTCCTCCACACAACATGGCATCGACATAGTTAATCTGAGTTATCTCGTTTTGTCTTTCTGCAATATAACTTGTGTTTTATGATGATGCATGTTATGTAGACTGCAATACTTGTTTCTCTGCTGACTACAACACTTGTTTCTCTATATCATCTTGGCAGCCTTGCAGCCCTTGTTGACATCAATGACAATAATGCCAAAACCAACCTCATCTTGTTTTACTACCCTAATACTTAGAGATGTGATGCCTCAATCTTAGAAACATACTTTTCATCAAAGGTTGTTTGTTCCATTAGAAAATAAATTCATAGTACTACAATTTATTTTATGTTTATTCTAGTCTCCAACTCCACTTTAGTTTGATCTAAGGTTGGTTTTCAAATTAGATTGTCATTTATCTAGTTTTGAATCAACTGTTTAACCATTCATCTATTTAAAATAGAAATATTTTCTCTAGTTTCAATATTGCTCATTCTCTTTATTAATAAGTTGGCAAAGTCTTTCTCGCTCAATAATGGGGTTAGCTCTTGAAGTAATTAACAAATGAATGAAGGGTCTTTATATAATATTTCTCAAATAATTCCCTTATTATTTTTAAGGTTATTTTTGTTAAAGCTCAAGGATACACTCATTGAGCCATATGTATTGTTAGGAATCTATTGAATCCTATTATTTAAGTCATGGTTCTCCCAAATGTTTACTATGTTCTCATGTAACCATTGTTGATTCCCCCCTCTTTATAATAGTTATAGTAGAGTCCACCTTACAAAACTATATGGGCCAAGGCTTCTTAACCGTACCCACAAACCCAGTGACAATTGCTAGCTAAGACATGACTATTCCTTTGGTTTGTTGAATCGAGCCCCACCTCTTTTTATAGTTGAAAGTAGGAACGTGGGAGAGAAATACTATCATTCTATATTTAAGGTCAAGAATATCAAAACAATGCTCAAATATAGTGGTTAATTTAATAAGATCAAACTTAGGAAGTAACATTTCTTTGAGTGTTGATATCATACCAAGACACTACATGTTGCAGAACTTTTCTTGCAAATAAAACCATTATATTAATGGTAGAAATGAAAATAGGTAGTAGGTTTAGGTGTCAGCCTTGAGATATTAGGTTATAAAGCCAGGGAGGCTTACAGAAAGGGAAATGCATTTCGTCAGCGCATTCGACTTCAAAATATTTTATCTATACCAATTCAATTAATCAAGATATTTTTATTTTTAAATAATATTTGCTAAGAGGGCGCGTGGCTTCCACGCGATTGCAAAATAAACAATCATTCACTGTTTTAGAACACAGATTTTAGTCAGTCAATTCTATATTGCTTTTTCTTTTAAAAAACGATAATATTAAATAAGTGTGCTTGTGGCGTTCACGCGCTTGCCCAGCCCAAACAAATAAACTATCATTTACTTTTTTTGGAAGACGGTGATTTTAGACACTGGGCTCTGAATGATTCGTAGTCATTCAACTTGGAAATAGTTTACTATGAAATTTTGAATGAGGGTGAAAAATCTTGGGAAGATTGATGAGTTTAGTTTCTCAAATTGATAGATTCTGCATTTTAATAATAAATGAATTTTTAAAGACAATTTTAATAATAAGATACTCAAGTAGATGGATGCTGATGCCGAAAATTTGAAGCCCTTCCAAAGCCTCTAATACTTCTCATATACCTTTCAAGAATGTACATGACTATCATGGAGTGTGGAAGAAAATCTTTCTACCGTGACTCGCCAACAAGGTATCGCACATGACGGTGCAACTGAAAGCTCACATCTCCGGAGCAACGGTTTTTGAAAAAAAGGGCTGATCACATACCAGACCTAAATTTCAACATGAATTTTGATGTTGCAATCACTGAAAATCCATTTAAGCACCAGGCAATCATAGCCAAGTTTCATGGCTTGTGGCCCAACATGAAAGAACTGCATGAATGGGTGACCAAGGAATGGAAACAATTGATTAAAGCTTAACTTGATATGTTCCCTTGCACTATGGGCATATTCATTATCTATTGCAAGATGAAAGAACATAAGAAAGCGATTTTGTAGTTTGGTTCTTAGTTTTTTTATTAATTCCTCTTGTTTCTCTTCTTTTTTATAGAATATATATTTTCATTATTATTTATATAATAATATTATGTTTATTTATCAAAAAAAAAGTGTACGAAAGAAATTATATTACAGAACTCACATGGGTATAAAATTAGGACCAAAAAATAATAAAAGTCATTAAATAATAAGAGTCAAAGCACTAGTAGGAGGGAGTTTTGTATCATCTGATTTAGATATACATTAGTGGGGGTTTAGACTATTTATGGGTGACTCTGATCCATCATTTTCTTTCTTATCTTCATCAAGAGGTTGAGTGTCATGGAAAAAGGTGATATAGCTAGAGCTATGCAAAAGAATTCACTAGAGTCTAATGAACCATCAAACCCACAACTATGAGCTTTAATAGGAGTAGAGTGATGATAGGCAGGCTAAGACAATCCTCTTTGAGACTAGTGCTTATATCTTCTCACAAGAGGTTTAGAAGCATAAGAATGTGTGTTCTTCATTATAGGTAGATTGGATACATCCTAAATGACAAGCATGGGGTAGAGATGACCTTGGCTAGAGGTAGGAGTTTGAGGAACTCTAATAATAGTCTACAGGTCATAACCCTAATGACCCAAGAGCACATTAAGATGTGCCACCTCAAATGCAACCTTATCAACTTGCACCCACATCTACATAAGAACCTCAAATGTAACCTTATCCCCCAACAAAACAATACTCCATGAGAAGTTCAATCTAAAAGGATCTTAAGAATATAAATATAAGCCCACGTAGCCCGAGCTCTAGGATAAAAATAAAAAGGGTAGTTGAGATTGTCTTGATAAACACAAAATGGGTATCAAGGATCCTTAATTTTAATATGATTTGATCTAGAACCAAATGGAGGACCTTGGAAAAGAATCCAATAGGAAAAGTGAACAATTTTTAGCTCTAGAAGTGTCAATTGAAGAGTATCAAACTTGCACTACCTTGAGCTCAAAGAGGGTTGCAACAACTATCTCTAAGTTAAAATAAACACCATTTAGAGAGTCAAGAATATCCCTTTCGAGGCTTGTACTTGTGAAATAATGTGCTAGGGTTTCATTTACAATATTTCCACCAAGGCTTGAAACAATGAACCCCAATCTTGTGAATTGTATCTAGTGGTATAGAGGTAATAATGACGTGTAGAAAATTTTATGGTGTTAGTTGGGAAATCAAAAGTTATCTTTGGCTTCAATTCAAGTAATAAAATTCTTACTCCTAGGATACATATGTAGAAGAGTCTTGATTACCTTCCTTAGAAATCTTAAAACATTGACCCTTGGAGTCTTTGCTGGTAGATAATCTTGATAAGGGATAATTCTAGACCATCATATTGATTTTATGAAATTCGTTTCCATTCTAGAACATTAGGGTGTAATGGCTACCTATGATCTCCAAATGATTTTCATGAAAGGTACCCTAGATCTAGATGGGCTCCCTCATGATTTAAATCCAGTAGAAAATTTAAATCCAATAGCGGGAAAATGCAAGACCTAGAGACCCCCATTAGGAAGAAAATGAAATTGACAAAGTCAAGTGGGTCCAATGACAAGAACCATGATATTAGGGTGGACATCCCCATCAATATGGATAATGAGAAATAGAGGACGGTGAATAAGGAGAATGAAGGTGATAAAAAGAGGGAGAAGGTGCTTGAAGACCTGATTTTGGAGGTCACTAGGGGCCAGAAGAACTGTTGGAAGTGGGTGGATAAGGAAATTGGAACCCTGAAATATGGGACTAAGGGAATTATTGAAACTTTCACGGAGTCCCCCGGGCCCAGTAAAACTTAGAAGATCATGAGCATGATTTTGAAGATATCTTAGGATGTTGAAACTATGAAGATCTTCCATGAGCGCAAAATTGAAAAGATGGAAGAGTATGTGAATGACATCAAAGACAACTTGAATAATCTATTGGAAATTAGCAAGGAGGCGATGAGTAATAGTGCTGAAGGTTTGGAGAGAATCAATGCCATGATGGCCGACTATAGAACCAAACCCATAGCCAGAGATCCTCCCTTGCGGGAAAAACATAAAAAGAATGCTTCAGAGGGTGGCTAGAGTGCTGCTGGAGGGAAGAATAGTTTGGGTCCTTGTACTAGGACCAGGAGCCAGAGCCAGGACTAGGGTACCTCCAGATTCATCATGGAGGATCTAGAGAAAATCAACAAGAAGATAATTCAGAAGAATACTGATTTGGTCCACTCACTTAGTTGAGGGCCTTTTCTTGTCTTTTCTGGAGACTTTTCATTTTGTTATTTGGTGTTGTGTCTTTGCGGGGTTTATTCCTCATTTCACTTATGTTTAATGCCTTTTTGGCTGCAGGCCTTGGTCTATAAAACTTTGGGTTTCAAGTCCTTGTAAAACTTGTTTATCTTTATCAAAAACTATTAAGTCCAATCAGTAAAGTCTAATTAGTTAAATCATTTTTATAGAACATTTCAGTCTACTATCTCTCTCTATTTAAGATGTCAGGATATGTGGAAAACAAAATTGAAAAAATCCAAAAAACATTTTGTTTCAACAGGTATGGAGGATAGAACTCACATGGCCTTGGTTAACCAAGATAAAGTGTGCAACTCCAAAAAGGCTGGGGGGCTTGGGATAAGAAAACTAATACCTTTCAACAGAGCCTTAATATCTAAAGTTAGATGGCAACTGATAGAAGGTATTATAGACTAGGCTAAAATCTTTAAAGCCAAATATCTTAATAATGTAAGTAGTAGCATTATTCTTCTTGACCATGAGTTGCCATCTAGTTCCTGCATTTGGAACAAAATGTCTAAAACCAAGATTGTTTTAAGGAAAGGAGGAAGGAAAATTATTGTAAATGGAAGGTGGACTAGATTCTGGGAAGATATATGGTTGAAAGATAAAGCTCCTACTGATATGAACCAATTCAACTTGGTAAAAAATATCTTTATTCAATGTTGTGGCTTCCTTGTCCATAGATACCTATAAGGGCAGGGTGGCCAGGTTAAGTGGAACAATTTCATGGATCAGGTTAGGAATAGTAATAACATCTTCGATGCTAGTAGATGCCAATTGATGGAAGAGACTCAAAAATTATGTTCAACCTTGAGCAATTGATCCTTCTTCTCCCCCCATAGAGAGGATGAATGAGTATGGCATCACATGTTCCTTCTAGTTAAATCTGCCTACAATGTTGTTGAGGTTGATTCAAGGGATCACTTCAACTAGAACCTCATATGGGGTAAAAAAAATCCCAAAAAGAAAATCCCAAAAATTAATTGTTTTTGGTGGGTTATGGCCGATGGCAATATCTTGACCATTGATAACTTGAACTAAGAGAGGTTTATCTCTTGTTAATAGATGCATCCTTTGTTGCAAGGATCTTGAGAGTGTAGATCATATTTTTCTTCATTGCCAATATGCTAGGGAAGTCTGATTTGGAGATGCTAGCTGACATTAAATTATTGTGGACCTTCCCGGGTGATTTGAGAAGCTTGATGGAGTAGTCAAATCATAGCTCTTTTACCCATCCTATCACTAGAAACTTATGGTTCCAGATCCCCCCTTTTGTTGCATGGAATATAGGGAAGGAGAGTAAAAATAGGATATTTAGAGATGAGGTTAGAAACAGTAAGGTGTTGTTTCACATCATAAAGCAATAGAATAAAGATAACTTGAATGTTTCTTCCTTCCATTTGTCCAAGATTATATCGAGCCTTCTTAATCTTTTCCATTTGCTTGATCAATACAAAAAAATTACAGAGATATCCATTCAACATCTGCGTTGGGATATTAGGTTACATGGCCGTCATAATTATGCCCAGACTGCTCACTGGGCATTGCTAAGGCTGGCGGGGAAGGCCACAGAAATAGAAATGCATTTTGTCAGCGCATGCGTACTCAACGACTTCCATATATTTTATCCACACGATTTCAATTATTGAAATATATTTGTTCTTTTCAAATAATATTTGCCAAGAGGGCGCATGGCTTCCTTGAGATTGCTGGGGCCATGCAAATAAACTTTCATTTACTGTTTAAGAAAACAGATTTTTAGTAAGTCAACTTGGAAGGGCTCCGCAATCCGAGATTGCTCTTTCTTTTAAAATAATTATATTAACTAAGACTTCTTCCTTGTTTCCACGCCCTTGCACGGCCCAAAGAGTGATTATATTTACATGTACTATTTTTGAAAGGCGCAGATTATATTATATAAAAAATTAAAAGTTTTATGAAGGGAAAAATTAAATTTTTATCATTGTTTTATAAAAAATATAGTTTTTTTAATTTAAATAATATATTTTTTTATGAAATTTTATTTTTAAATGAATATGTGTTTGAATTATCATTTATTAAATATAATATTATACATATTCATTAAAAAAAAGTGGAGGAATACAAAATCACATTCTTAAAGTTATCATAAGGTTAGTGTCTAGAAAGAAATATAGAAATAAATAAAGCTACTAGATGAGAACAAAATTTTTCCAACAAAGTGTACTTTCATGATAGTTAGATCATTGTCCATTTGTACAACTCATAGTCTATAATCCATTTTTTAAAGTATTTTGGTTTGTTTTACTATTTTTAAAGTTTTTTTTTCGATAAAATTGTGTTAAAGTATTTTTGTATGAATGTTTTGAATCATACTACATTACCCCTCATTAGGGAAAAATGAGTTTTCAACGTAAAATGAGCTATCAGTCATAAATTGATAGCATAATCAAAATCATGAATAAAATTTTAGATACCTATTTATGTTTCTATATCTTTAGTTAGAAACGTCATTGGACCAACTGGTTATCATTGAATAGGTGGTGGCATAATGTCACTTATCACACAAAAAACAACATGACTCCATATGAACATGGTTTGATACCATCTCTCTAAACATTTATAGAAGGTAACTCCAAGGTATACATAGTGGGTTCAACCCTTGACATGTAAGCAAAGCAATTCTTCCCACCCTTAGGAAAACTTGCATTTCATATAGAATTAAGTAAATTGGTATGATAAACAACAACATGTTTAAAGTACACATTCACCACTAGTGACATGGTTTCTAGTCAGCTAAAACCATATGAGTAGATTTATGTTTGAAGTTTAAGACACTTAAAAAAATCACTCTCATATTGTATGGACCCTATTCATTTTTATAGAGAACTAGTTACGTTTTATACAAGTTAGAGCTTCTTCCATCCTTTAACCTCCATCTACTTTTTCATGTATGGACTATTTGAAGCATTCTCTTGATTAACAAATTCTTGCATAGTTTGTGTGACTTAAAATTGATATTAAAAGGTCTATTATACTAGCACTCTAGTCTACTCTTGATATAAAATCAGACAACATTTGTAACCATGGTATCATTAAGTTTCTCATCCAATGGCATAGGTTATAACTAGAATATGCAGCCAGGGAACCATTCTTTCATTGACATCAACAATTTATTCACCTAAGCTTTGAGATTATTTTTTTTAATGGAGAGAACATTTTAGGACCTATAGTCATAATTGTTTCTCCTACTTAATAATGGAATTAAGATTTATTAGGAAAATTATTAGATCCATGTGGTTTATAAGTAATCTTTTTTTTAAAACTAATTTATCCTATATTATTGAGAATTAATAGTTCCTTTGGGTAGAATTAGTATAAATAAAAAAATTAATATTAGAATGGATCATTCATGAATTATATTATATCGAGTATTTTTCTAGGAGACAGTGCCCTTGAAGAGGACATTAATAGTACATTATTATGTACATTTGTCATTTTAGACCGATATTATCCTAGTGTTTCCATCTATAGCATATATTTTTCTATATATTTGTTATTTGAACAAACTCTTGTAAGGACCATATCATTGTGTTTCTACATATATTTGACTTGTGTAAGTGTGAAAATGATTTGGATATGCACATCTAATCTCCATAAATATGCCAACCTTTAGCTTACCTTAAATGCATTCATTTGCTTCTATATTAAAATTTCTTGTGTTCTTGGAAGTTTGCAAATGGTAGGGAATGCGTCTCTCTTTGGTCAAACTCATAAGGTACCAATTTAACAACTTTTTGGAAATGATTAAAGATAACACAAAAGTGTGCAAAATATATCATATATGTTGATGTAAGAAGGTTATGCATTAATAAATACTCTTATTATGCAAATTGATATATCTTAAATGCTCTTTATTGGATAACTTGTAAGTACTATATCCCTTAAAAATAAAGTAGGTTAGCCCTTAACTAGAACTCAAAAAGGTGGCAAGGGAAACATTTTGTATGTTGAGTCAATTGCATAATGATTAAGTGAAGGGGCTTGATCGGGTTTGAATTTGAATTTGAAAGCTTTCTATGGTCATTTCCTCAATTTTCTTAATTGACCTAGACCACTAGCAAAAATTGTAGACATAAACCTTGACAAAACAATGAGTAAAAATGGTGCACTTGTCTAATATATAATTATTTGTGGAGATAGAATGACATAAGCTCTTTGTTATGTGCTCACTTTCAACAATATACTCGCCTTATATATTTATCATTTCTCAAAGAATAACTAGATTAAAATTAATCTAAAATAAAATAAAAGAATATATAAAATATACATATGTTAGCATTACAATATTTTAAAACTCAATCTATATATATAAAACATATTATTACTATTACTGTATTTTTTTTTTTAATAATTCAAATGACATACTATTACTTTCTTGATCAATATATTTCTAATTCACTATTGCCTATCCTATTGAAACAACTATTATAATATCGTCCTAGTTGCCCCCTCTATACCTAGAAGGATGTGAACTTTCTGAGTTATCCGTTCAACGTCTGGCTTGAGATATTTCCTTGTAATTTTTTCTATTTGCTTGATGAATAGAAAAAACTTGTAGAGTTTTCCATTCAACATCTGCCCTGAGATATTAGGTTATATGGCCGTCATATTAGGTTATATGACTGCTCACAGGGCATTGGTAAGGCCGGTGGGGAAGGCCACAGAAATGGAAATGCATTTCGTCAGCGCATGCGTACTTAACGACTTCCATATATTTTATCTATACGACTTCAATTATTAAAGATTATTTGTTCGTTTCAAATAATATTTGCCAAGAGGGCGCATGGCTTCCTTGAGATTGCTGGGGCCAAGCAAATAAACTATCATTTACTGTTTTGGAACACAGATTTTTAGTAAGTCAACTTGGCAGGACTCTAGAATTTGAGGTTGCTTTTTCTTTTAAAATGATTATATTAACTAAGACTGCTTCTGGTTTCCACGCCCTTGCATAGCCCAAAGTGTGATTATATTTACTATTGTTGGAAGGGGTAGATTATAGCCAGTGGGCTCTGGATGATTCCTCAAGTCATGCAGCTTGGAAATGTCATGAACGAAACACTTTACTGTGAGAACTTGGAGCTTGGTAAACTCCACAGGCAATGATAACAACCCGCCGGAAGATTCTGCCCAAGAACTTAATAATCTTGCAGCACAAGATTCATCTACTTTTAACAGAAAGTTTGCTTGGTTATGGCAGCGATGAAGATGTATGGGACGAGAGGTAAGTAAAACATTAGGGGAAGGATAGGTAGTTAGAAGATTAGAAGTAATTTGTGAGAAGTGGATTTCACATTAGAAGAAAATGTCCCTGTTTTTATAACCAGTTGATCAAGAAAATACAATAACAGAGAAAACAATTAACAACAATAAAAATTGCAGAGATAAAATAAAACACAATTCATATTAGAACAACACACACATTCTATACTACTACTTAAGAATACAAAGATTCCCTATAAATAGAGTTTGTCAGCTTCACTAACAAAAAGAATTCAAAGTCTCTAAAAATCGAACATGCATGGCATACAATATTTTGTGCAAAAGAAACCAACAATTCTAAAGAAAGCTCTAATCTGAGAATAGTCTAAGCATGCTTTATTTGCATGAGAAATAAAAAACTATTCACCAGATTTAATCTAGCTGCATGCTAGTGTATGGTGGTGGAGGCTAAAAACAGTTATGAGGTGCATGGAGCTGCATGCTCGAGCAACATCAGTTATCAACATACTCCCCCTTGATGTTGAGAGGGCTCACAATCTTATCACATTGTGCTAAAAACCTGAGCTTTTGCAACTACTTTGGTGAATATATCTGCTAGCTAATCCTTGGTGTTGATGTGCTTCAATTCAACATCCTTCTTCTGCACCAAATCTTGTATGAAGTGATATTTCATATCAAAATTCTTTGTTCTACTATGATGAATTGGATTCTTAGCTAACTTGATGGCACTCACATTGTCACAATAAATTACTGTACGCTGAATTTCTTTTTCTCCAATTTCTTCTAAAACTTTTTATGAGCCAAAGAGCTTATGTACCTGCTGAGGTAATTGTAACATACTCTGCTTCTGTAGATGAGAGGGACACAATGCTTTGTTTTTCCAGCTCCAAGTAATTAATCCAGAACCAAAAAAGAAACAATTCCTAGATGTAGACTTACGGTCATCCATACTACCTACCCAATCTGAATCACTAAAGCCTACAAGATTCAACTTTTTAGAAGAGTAATAATGAATACCAAAACTTAAATTCTCTTTCACATACCTCAAAATCCTCTTGGCTACCTTCATATGTATTTCAAATGGATTTGTCATATACCTCGAAACAAGTGAAACTGAATATGCAATATCAGGCATCGTGTGGGTTAGAAACATCAAGCTCTCCACAATACTTCCATAAGTTGTCTCATCAACTAAATCAGCACCATCATCTCTACATAACAAAACTCCATGAGCACTTGGAGTGGAGGCAGGGTTACAATCAGTCATATCAAATTCCTTTAGCATATCCTGTGCATACTTTGTTTGACAAATAAAAATCTCATCCTTACTTTGATAAACCTTAGTTCCTAAAAAATATTTCATCAAACCAAGATCTTTCATCTCAAATTTTTTGATCATAGTAGCTTTGAATTCATCTTTCATCTTAGAACTACTACCCATATACAATAGATCATCAACATACAAACTTATGATAAGAATATAAGTACCTTCTTGTTTGTAGTAAAGGGTAGGATCACTCTTACTTCTCTAGAAGCCATTCTCCTAAAAGTATCCATCAATCCTGACATACCACGCTCTTGGTGCTTGCTTAAGGCCATACAAAGCCTTCTTCAACCTTTACACTTGATGCTCTTTTCCTTCCACTTCAAAACCTTGTGGTTGTTCCACATATACTTCCTCTTCGAAGTACCCATTCAAGAAGGCACTTTTCACGTCCATATGATGTATGTTCCACTTCTTCTAAGCTACTAATGAAATCAACATTCTTATGGTCTATTGTCTTGCTACTGGTGCAAATGTTTCTTCATAATCAATTCCATACTTCTGTGTGAAGACTTTAGCAACTAATCTTGCCTTGTGTCTTTCAACACTCCCATCACTGTTAAATTTGGTCTTGTAGACCCATTTGGTGCCAATCTTTCTCTTGTCATGGAAAAGTTTTGTTAACTTCCAAGTGTCATTCTTGTGAATGGAATCCATCTTTTCTTCCATGGCTTGCACCCAAACCTCATTAGTATATGCATCTTCAAAACATGATGGTTCAAAATCCGCCTTGGCTAATAAAGCAAAATTCATTGTCTCACCTATTGGGTTTTCTCCATGTACTTGATTTCCACTCCTCTGGTAGATATCACTCAATCTCCTTATCTTCCTTATAGATCTTGGAGAAGAAGCTAGACTTGAACTTGGTACTGAAGAACTTGATGAAGGGCTGCTTGGTGGAGTTAAACCACTAGATATAGAAACATTAGTTGGCTGCTCATGATCAATATCAGCAATTATATCATCATTCAAAATAGATTTTGGCTTCTTAACATGGCCTTTTAAATGACCATACACCCCCCATTCATAAAAAATTATATCTCTTGAGACAATAAGCTTATTAGTGATGGGATTATACAATCTATAAGCCTTTCTTTTCTCACTATACCCAATAAAAATACATGACTCACTCTTTGCATCTAACTTTTATCTATTCTGATTAGGTACATGCATATAAGCCAAACAACCAAAAACTTTGAAATGATTAACATTAGGCCTTTTTCCATACCAAGCTTCATAAGGAGTCATCTTTTCTAGTACACTGGTGGAGCTACGGTTGAGGATGTACACCATTGTAGCAACTACATCTCCCCAATAAGAATTTCTCAATCCCTTGGTTTATAACATGCACCTTGTCATCTTCTGGCATGTAGTGCCACGGTTAAAATACTTCATTGGTGAAGCGGCCACCAAGGTTCAAATCCCCGCTGGGCCTTTGTGCCTTCGCTGGGCCATTGTGCTCGCAGATTTGAACAAGTGAAGTGTGGGGATGAGGTCCCCCATTTGTGGCCTCACTGGTTCATAGCTCCAGGTCAAAAGTATACTCCATTCTGTTGAGGTGTGTATGGAGTAGTAAGTTGCCTCTTGATGCCATTTAAAATCACAATAACTTTAGAAATCCTTTGAGCAAATTTATCCTCCACGACCAGTCCTTAAACACTTTCTCTTGCATACTTTCTCATTTTCCACAAGGGCTTTAAACTTCTTGAATGTATCTAGGGCTTCATCTTTGGCCTTCAAAAAATATACCCAACAATTTCGTGAGTAATTATAAATAAAAGTGATGAAATATGATGACTTACCCAAACTATTAGTGTGCATAGGACCACATATATCTGAATGAACAAGCTAAAGTGGGTGATGAGCCCTCCCTGCATTGCCTTTTGGAAACTTTTCCCTTGCATGCTTTCCATTAGCACAACCTTCACAAACCTCCTTGTGTTTCTCAACCTTGGGCATGACAAAAACTAATGCATGCAAGGTTAGAAATTTTCAAACTATGAAAATTTAAATGCCCATACCTGAGATGCCATAACCAACTTGAATCCTCATAAGCCATATTTGTCAAACTGTTGTTATGTTCACCAAACCTCAAGGGAAACATCCTATTTCTTGCCATAGGCACAAAAATGATCACCCTATTACCCTTATTCTTATCATATATAGTACATGTCTTATTCTCAAAGACTACTTTATAATTTTTCTCACATAGCTGCCCGCCACTTAACAAATTGTGCTTCAATTGTGGAGTATATTAAATATCATGAATACTCTTTATACCTTCTTTTGTTTGGACCTCCATAGCTCCTTTTGTAGGAACCTCCAATGATTTATCATCATCAAGCTTGATCTTGGATTTGAAACTTCCATCCTTTGTTGAGAACAACATCTTTACTACTATTTTCACCCTTGGCATAAGATAAAAATAAGTGATCAGGAGGATTCTCACTAATTTCTTGAGCATAGTTAGCACTTTTACCTTCTTTCAATTTGTATTCTCTTTCAAAGTGGTCATACTTGTTACAATGGTAACATTGAACATTTCTCTTATCAAATCTACCTCTACCTCTTCCTCTTGAGCCACCTCTACCTCTACCTCTTGAAGAATTTTGGCTTTTCCCTTTACCTTGGCCTTGACTGATTTTGGCACTACTGCTGATTGCATCTTCATTTTTTTTTATTTTCAATTTAGAGGAAAATGCTTTCTCTACACCTTCAAAAGAATCTTTCAATATTTCTTCATGAGACATCAGGGATCCAACCAATTGATCAAACTGTAGTTTTGTCAAATCCTTGCTTTCTTCTATGATTATTGCTACAAGATTCCATCTTGGTGTCAAAGATCTCAACACTTGTTTTATCAAAACTTCATTGCTTACAATTTCCCCAAGTGTAGCCATTTTATTGACCACATCTTTGACTCTGACACAATAATCACTTATACTTTCAGCTTCTTGCATCTTCAAATTCTTGAATTCTCGCTTCAAGGTATGAAGCTTGACCACTTTAACTTGATCACTACCCTAGTAAGCTTCTTGTAGAGTCTTTCAGGCATCTTTGGCAGTTGTTGATTCTGATATTCTTGTAAATAAGCTCTTATCAAGAGCTATCTGAATGTGAAACAAAGATTGAGCATTCTTTTTCCTTGCTTCCTTTCTTGTTGTTCTTTCATTGGCTGTAAGGGCATTTCAATCAGGTGGCTCCTCATAACCTGATTCAATATTCTCCCACAAATCTTTTCCAATCAAGAAGGTCAGCATCTTAATGCACCAATAATCATAATCATTCCCATCAAATTCTGGAACGGGCATATGGTTAGAATTTGACATGATTAACTTTGGTGATATTCCAACAATAAAACTTTAACCCAAAATAATTTTACCTACTTTGATACCACTTGTAGAATCTAAAACTAACCTTGTTCTTATAGCCAGTTGATCAAGAAAATATAATAACATAGAAAACAACTAACATCAATAAAAATTGCAAAGATAAAATAAAACACAACTCATAGTAGAATAACAAACACATTCTATATTACTCCTTAATAAAATGAATGCAAAGATTCCCTATAAATAAAGTTTTCCAGCTTCACTAACAAAAAGAATTAAAAGTCTCTAAAAATAGAACATGCATGGCATGCAATATTTGGTGAAAAAGAAACCAACAATTTTAAAGAAAGCTCTATCTAAGAATAGTCTAACAACATGCATAACATGCTTTATTCAATGCATGAGAAATAAAAAACTATAAACTAAATTAATCTAGTTGCATGTTGGTGTATGGTGGAGGAGGCTAAAAATAGTTATGAGCTACATGCTCAAGCAACATCAATTATCAACAATAACATAAAAAGAAGGTGCAATGAAATTATCTACATTAGAAGATGTAACATGGAACGAAGGCACAATGAAATTATCATGGAAAGAAGCCATATTATGTGAGTGATCGGTTATTCCCAAATGAAAATTAGCTTTTCAACTAGCCCTTACCATAAAACAGTTCTAGAAAGATACTCCATAAGAAATCTAGGGTAACTCAAAAGATAATTAGATTTACTTGTAAAAAATAAATAAATAGAAATTAGAAATAAACTCAAAGGTAGTCACACACATTCAAATAACTACCTTAGAATTAAATAGATGAAAATGGAAATACCTAGAGTACCGTGTTAAATAAATTTAATATTTTAGATAAATAATATAATGACATTGTTTTGGCAATCTATGTATATATGTTGTGATTAAAGATTGAAAGTTCTTAATCAATATGCAAAAAAAGGGGGGGAATGATGAATTCTTGAAATTTATAAATTTACTGTAAATCAATATGGGCCATTTTGACAAAATTTATTGATTGTGAATTTATAGATCTAACCTATGCAAATGTAGATATAATTTGGTTGCACATGTAAAATCTCTATTGATATGATATGTACTTTAGATTTCCTTCATTGCATGCATTTTTTCTTTAAAAAACTTTTTTCCATGGGCAAGAATTTACCAATGGTTGGGAATATCTCTTTCATTACTAAAACTCCTAAGGAGACTAATTTAATAGTTTTTAGAAATGATTGAAGATGAGAGGAAATGATGTGCCACAAAACATGGCCTAGATGATCATGCATGAAGATAGTGCAATACAAATGCTCTTAGTACGTAAATGAATATATATTGAATGCTCTTTATGAGACGTTTTCAAGTTATAAGATATCTTTCAATTGAACTATGGTTAGTCATCAAATACAACTCCAAAGGTGGAAAGTGAAATATATTGTTCTTTGACTAAACACGTAATTGCCAATTGAAAGGATTAATAAATTAGTGTAAATTTATATTTAAAATTGAAAAATTTCAAAGAGTTTTTCACAAATCCCCCAACTAACTTGGGTCACTTGTGCAAATTAGAAAGCCAAATGAGCTATAAAATGGGAAAACTAGAGGATCACATTCAATCCATGGGAGTGAGTGCATATGAAATCAAATAAGATTTAGATTATATGTCAACTTTCAACAAAAGTCGCACCACTTAAAAATTTGTTATTATATTAAATAACCAAATCAAAATAAGCCCAAAACAAAGGAAAAAGTACAAACATATAATTTTTATCATTTCAATAATAAAATATCAATTTATGTCACTCCCAAAAGATAATTTATTATTATGACTCAATAAAAAGATATTAATTAATGATATCAGATTTCCACAATCCATAATAATAAGCTATAGGTATTTTGGAATTAGATTGTGTTTTCTTTTTTGCATCAACGTTTCGGATCACACTCCATGATCCATCATCAAGATAGTAGATAGAGCTAGGATTCATAATATGACAAGTTGCAGATTAGAACAAGACTAAAAAGAAGAGGAGGAGAGAGGAAGGTTGGCATGAGCCTCAAAGCAACCAAAACCAAAGACAAAAAAAGGGTTAAAATAATCAAATGATCAAACAATAACTAAAAAAGCAATACTAAAAAATCAAGAAAAGACAACAAATACAAAATATATATATGTGCACTCACACACAAGCAACATAACAATAAGGGGGGGACAAGAGAGACAAACCAAACATGAAGAAAATGGGAAAAAAATAGATGCAAACAATCAAAAACCTGCCAAGCTATAAATAAAAAGAAATATAAAAATCAAAAATCAAAATTTATATAAATAAATAAAGAAGGGGTTAAAATAAACAAAAGAACAAACAAGCACAGAAAAAGAAAGAAAAGACCCCCCACACACACACAGATATATATATATATATATATATATATATATATATATATATCTGTGTGTGTGTGTGTGAGAGGAAAGCTAGAAAAGGTTAAAAAGAAAACAAACAAACAAATAAATAAAAATATAAACACTTAAAAAATAAAAGTAAAAGATGGGAAAAACGGGAAAAACAAAAAAAGGGCTATAAATATAGATATATACAAGCAATCATAGAAGAAGGGACCAAACAACAAAAGCGAGAGGATAGTCAAGAAGAGACAGGAAAAGCGGAAAAAGGGGGGACAAGGAAACACTCCAAAAGAAAAGCGGGGTAACACAAACCAAAGACGAAGAACAAGAGCGGGCAGGAGGAGGGGTGAGGTCAAGGAGTAGGGGGACGACATTGGTTGTTAAGATAAATTAACAAAATTTTCCAAGAAGGAAAAATGTCCCACCCATCGTCACAATTAAGGTTGGAGGGATGATTATTGATAGCAATGGCTTCCTTGAGCTTACGCTTGAAGAAGTTGTCCTCTTTGGATAAGATTTGAGTGTTCTCAAGACAAATGTGGTGCTTGGTAGAAGTAGAATGATTGGCCAACATGGATTTGGAGACCTGATCATGCCTAATATCTACACCATTCTCTTTGATCTAGGTGATGAAGGAGCACCCCATTTCGCCAATATAAGGTAGACCACAAGAACATACAATCTTATACACTCCAGCTTCTAGAAGGATGTTCCTAGGGTCTTTGAGAGAGGGAGCCAAATTTCTCACTATGGTAAGGGGCCTGAAAGCACAACAAATTTGAATTTAAGATATTAGACAAATACAATAAATTTCTAATATTTAAAAAAAAAATTAAATTTAAAATGTATTATAATTTTTATATTTATATATATATATATATATATATATTTTCTCGCTCCATGTCATCCATTTTTAAAAAAGATTTGATTTACTCCATTCTCTCCAATTAAAAAACAATGGAAAACTAGAAGGTGGTGAATCTATGAGTGAGCCCATCGTATTTATATACTATGTGTTATATTTCATCAACACATACGTATTCAACTACTTAAATACATTTGATCATACCAATTCTCATTCAATACATTTTATTTCAGTTTAAAATATTTGCCTTTTCTTGTGAACTAGTGATATTACCAAAGAGCGTCTGTGGTCTCCATGAGCTAGTTCAGCCCAAACAAATAAATTATCATTTTCTTTTTTAGATGATGAGGATTTTGTTGGAGAAAAGATATTTCTCATTGAGTTGTGCACCCTAATTTTGTGATTTTCAAAGTCATGTGAATTATTCTATAGTGTTTAGATTACCTAATTTGTCAAGCTCAATGTTTAAACCTAGGATTTCAATTTCATCTCTAATTTGTCAAACAATCAATTCAAATGTATTAATTGAATAATAGAAATAATAATATTCATTGAATTAATTTTTCTAAAATTCTCTTCCAAGAAATAAAAGTCTAATCTTGGTTATGACACACTCCCTTTTGTGATTGACCTTAGTCCTAAAGTTATCTCAGAGTTGGGAAAAAAACCTATCAATAACCTTGGAAACGTTCACCTTGAATGTGTTAGTGGCAAAGGAAAAGTGGTATGTAAGTCCGGATAGAAAAGCCTTCATGTTTCCCCCTCTCCTACTATTTATATCTCCAATAGTGAAGTGGCTAAAGATGCTAGAACTACATCCTCTTGGGAATGTAGATCTACTAGGCTTGCTAAGTTATCTATTGCTACCCAAATTGTTGATGCCATAGAGAAGAACCCCAATGATCATAAATCCAAGGAACATTTGGAGGACTTGAATTTTAGTGGGAGTGTTCTTGAGAGCAATGAAGAGACCTAGGAAGAACCACTCAATTTGATTACGTGGAATTCACTTTCATAGGGCCACCCCCCAAAAAAACATAACTCAATAAGGCTCTCAAAGGGTTTAATATCCTAACGAATTATGGGGGTGAGGAATACCAAGATACTAGTGGAGGAACAAATATGGTCCATGATTGGCAAGCAATGGCAGTTGAAATTTAAGATCTTGATGTCAGGTTCAAGAGCTTGGAAACCCTTCAAAATTGTAAGGGATGCGAAAGAAATAGAGAGTGGATAAAATGTTGTTGCAAAGTGTGTGCCCTTGGTCTCCTTATGTTGTGTACTGCAGTGCCTGGGTTTGTGAAATGGCTTAACTATCTCCCATGAATTCATTAAATCTCATGGTTATATTGAGTGTTAAAAGGTTGAGCTTTCAGTGCAAACAACTAACATGTTTCTAACAAGTGCTATTAGAGCCTAGGTCATAGGTTCAAACCCCTTACTTGTGCTAGGGGGGGAGAATTGTTGCAACGTGTGTGCCCTTGGTCTCCTTGTGTTGTGCAACATAGTGCTTAGGTTTTCAACATGGTTTCACTTCCTCTCATGGATTCATTAAATCTTGTGGTTGTATCTAGCATTAATAGGTTAATATTTTGGTGCAGCAATGACCGTGTTTCTAACAAATGCTTAGAATGATGCATTGCAATCTTGACCAGAATTAGCAAAGGATTGATGTAGAAGTGTGTCATGGAGGTAGTGACAAGGGAAAATAAGATTGAGAAAAAGAAGAAAAGGAAGGCTCCTGCAAAGACCAAGGATGAGTGGAGTAAGGGAAAGAAGAACAACAACTTACTCCCATAGGAGGAGGAGCTAACAAAAATGCTGGATGAATGGGTCTATCTTTCATAATGCCCTTGAATATTTCTTTTTTGTTGTTTTTGGTCTTACCTATTTTTTAGGCAATTGTCTTAGAACTTGTTAGTTTATGTTTATATAAAGTCTTTATAAACACTTTGTTGCTTTCGATGGCTTTAACTTGAAGCCTTGGTTTTTTATTTGTTTTTTATTAGTGAAGATTTTTTATTTGGATGTGTAACAGGTTGTTTTTTATTAAGATAACTGAGTTTTAAAGGGACCCAAAACTTGAAGTCGAAGAGATGCAAAAAAATTAAACAACCACTAATCAATCCAGAAACAAAGGCAAAACATCCATAGAAACAGGGGCCACATTCACACAACAAAAATACAAATAACAAAAAAACTAAAAACCACTAAACCAGAGATTGTCGTAGCTCCAAATTCTTTTAGATTATACTCTTGTTGACTTCCTCGAGCTCTTCCAAGATGAAATTGGAGGCAGTCTTCTCTTGGTTCCCCCTCCTCGTCCTCGTATAGGATCCAGTAGTGACCTATGATCCCATACCTTGAAAGTTTGGCTCCAGGATTTTCTTCTTTTGTTTGGTGTCTTAGGGTGGAATACTAGTGATGGGCTAGGCTCTTTGGTCTGTAATCATTGCATTAACCTTTTTAAGACCCTCAATTCTACTATTCATGGCTTCCCTACTAACATCAACTAGATCCCTCAGGTTGCCCTTAATCTATTCCAAGCTTATTTCTAATTGGCCAATCCTTGATTCATGATCTTAACATCTTCTATAAGTTTCTATGTCATTCAAATAAGCTTATCAATTTTTCTAGGCAGGGGAATCTCAATAAAAGTGTCAATGATGCCCTTAATTCCTTCCTTTAGCATCTTGATCTCCTTGCTGACCTAAAGAAAGCAATTTTCATGGCTTTTAACAATTTTTTTGAGGATAATATTAAAATCAGAGTCTTTTTAGTATCCCCTTGTTTCCCCTATTCAACATTAATGGGGATGTCAATCTTTATTTCCTCCTCCTATCCCTTGGCTTCCCTTGATTTTCCTAATTTAGACTTTTTCATATTCAATGGCCAATTTCCTACAGATTGGGGTTAGGTATTTTATAGTTACTAGTAGCCCATCTAGGGTGTTTGTTTCTTCTGATGTTACCAGTGCTAGGTATAATATTCTATAAGGTCATTCCTCTTGAGAGGGATAGTAGTCCTGATTCAAGAAATTCAGGTCCCGCCAGTCCATAGCCATACCAAACCCCTCTTCCTCCATCTCCACATTAGACACAATTTGTACATTAGGTTTGGTCAAAGAAATGGGAGTTTTGATAACCGGGGAGGGTTTAACCCCATGATCCTTGGCATACATGTGTATTAGGTTGTTGCTCTTCCTCGCATAGTTTAATTAAAAATAATCAAATCATTTATTTTATCAAATATTGTAAAATAGTTAATGTGTAAAAATATACACACAACTAAAAAATAGAAGAATTTACTACTGTAGGATAAAATCTATCAACCTAAACATTTATTTATAATTATGTAATTTTAAAATAAAACTTTAAACCTAAGAAAATTATTCCTTAATATTAAATAAAATTATTTGCATTCATATTAGAATATAAACTCCAAATAATCTTACAATTACTTGCTCAATCCCATGGTGACCACCAATTTGTCTACCATGAGCCACATAGACTAACGTCAATGACCTTCCTATGCTATATTTTCCTTTAATTATAGTTAGTATGTCTAGAGTTTGAGGTGCATAAGTATAACAAGAAAAAAAAGAGAGAAATGTGATAGGAATTTAACTTAGGAGAACCTACAACTACATGGGAGTTTGGAAACATGATGGATTAAATATAATTCCATATGAATTGGAAGAAAAATATAGTTTTGTTGCATGTGCCCTTCATTAAAAAATAAAGGGTCATCTACAACTATCCATGTTCTATTGAGGAGCATAGTCGATAGATTGATTAGAGTGAAATGACAAGTGTTACAGGTGGCCAAACAGCTTATTAAAATGGATGTAATATTTCAAGTTTACCAAATCATAACATTGGACTGCAAGGTATTGTAAGGGATTTCTAGAAGTTATAAGTATTGATGAACTAGAAAGTAATAAAACCACTTTGGCCAAGAAGATATACAATAAGAGGAGATATACACTAAGAGGTATAATTATTCATATATGATGTAATATTGAAGGTAAAATAAGTGGCTTGGAAACTTTCCAAAGCATATGTTGCACTTAACATTATTTGAGGAAAATAATTTCTAAGTATTCTTTTACAAAATTCTTCTATTTAAATAGTTTCAGATGACATTGTTGATTAAGTTCTTATGGTAGAAAATTTATTGATATTCACATATAGGGACAAAGGTTGCTCACATTTTGTAGGATTTCCTTATTTCATGAGGTAAAAGGAATGACAATAATTCATGCCATATGCCATATGTCTCCCATGCTATAATTACTTAACCCTTACAAGGCTTCAAATATTTAGTTTAAAGTTATTTTGAGAATTACTAATAAAATTCCTTTCACAATCATTGCTATGGCTTAGAAGGGCATCTCTCTTGAGATGAATATTCTCACTTTCAATCTTGGTAAGGGAACCTTTGTTGTTACTAATATGGCAATTGAAGTGCACATGAATGAAGTGAAGGACACTAATACTAACATGCATATCAAATATGAGGATTGATCATTTTATATTTTTGTCAAATTAAATATATAAAATATATCTTTTGAAATTAAATATGTAAGAATTTTGTTCATTTTAATATCAAATTATGATAAATGAGTACATATATTAATTTGTAAAAATACAAAAACATATTATATATCCCTTACTATCTAAGACTGTGGCTGTTAGAATACATTATTCTTCTATATTTATTTAATTTTTCTAACTTTATAGTTTTCCTTGATATAATGGAATATCATGATATTCATCCCTTACTATGTGAGCTTGTGGATCTCAAAATACATTATTTTTATGTGTTTGTATAATTACATTTGATGAACACCCAAATTTTTATTTTTTCTTGATATGGTAAATAAAATACTTGTGTGTGTAGTGCATTTGAATAGAAATAATTTTAAGTTATATTAATATAGTTTCCTTGGCATTTTAAAATTCTAAATGCAAACACTTAAAATTTTCTTCCAAATTTTGACCTAGCATTCCTCATCTAATCTTCACTAATTAATTAAATAAAATTATTGATTAATTAGATAAAAAAAATTTCATAGTTAATTAAATAAGCTCTAATTTGTTAACAAATTAAGCTAACCCTCATCATAAAATTAATTAAATAAATCACAGTTATTTAACTAAGCTAACTTTATGCATTCCTATATTGAATCTTGGTCACCCACTTAAATTAGTCAATCTTAACAATCAATTATAAATTAATCTTAACTCTTCACTAATCTCATCCATCATATTTAAATCAAATATTACCCGTCAATTATACTAAAGAAGGAATCAAAGAATAAACAAATGAGAAGAACCCATTGAAGTATGCATTTAACAACATTGAGGGCTCCGAAGAGAAACCCAATATTAGAAATATCACACATCCACATTAACCCTTCATTTATATTGGTTCTTAAATTTCTAATTCAAGTATCTATTCATATTATTCTCAATAAAATATACTAGAAGGATTGAAAGTATGACTAAACTTTACTTTTATTCCTTATTTTGAATTCATTTTTTCCTCCCCATATTCTATCATCCTTTTTGAGACCCATATTTCAAGTAAAATTTAATTAACATGTCTTTTTGATTTTCTTTTTTTAGATTTGTAAGATCCTAAAATGTTCTTCCAAGATGAAATGGTGCATCTATCATGTGTTAGCACATACATTTTTCCTTCATGTATCCATCTTATTTTGTAGTGTGCCTATCTAGTGGATGGATACATCACCTCTACAGAGCATTTATCTATATTTCAAAAATTAACTTTTCTGTTGAATCTTTTTTTTGTGCCTAGTTTTTCTTGTACACTATTTTTTTATTCTTATCTACCAATTTTTCTTGAAATCATATATTTAGATCAATTTTGATCATTTTTTGATTGAGGTTTCCTTCCCTATTCTAAAAATAGTAATTTCAAATTGATAACCTATTTTATTATCCTATTGGTTGATATTAAATCATGGGTTGATTTATTTTCCTTATTACTAGAGATATCACATTCAAATTTTTTATTTTATTAATGTTATTTCATTAAAATTCTAAAATTTTCTTTTATAAAGATATTTTATTTAGTACTTATCATTCTAGTAGATGCATTATTCGATATTAAGTCTCCAGGAAAAAGGTTATAGGTATATTAAATCATAATGGTATTTATGAATATCATAAAAGATTTCCAAAATACTTAATAATGTAACAAATGAATTTAAAAATTAGAAGAATAAAATAATAAAAATAAAAAAATAATTATTAAGAACCAAATATAATACAAATAATGTAGTTTATTCCATATAAAGTGGAAATTGCTTCTATGGATTTCACCACTCCTACAATACATAGCCCATACTAAATAATTTTAAAACACCATGGGATACGGTGTACTTAATATATTTTAGTTCTCTATAAGCTTCAACAAAAAGAGTTCTCCAACTATTCCCTGAAGCAATGTTGAATGCAATGAGATTCACATGACTTTAGGTTTTTTCTTACGACTTTAATCTTCTTCTTCTATGAATTATTCAAATTGGTCATATGTCATTTCTTAATAGGGAGCCTTTTAAAAAACAATTATGGAGGTGTTGGTGTATGAAATCTATATCAAAATTGAGATCTATGTTAAAAAATTATAATAAATCTGATTTTATGCATAGATTGCAATTTTACATCTTTTAACTATGTAGGTATAGGGTTTAGGTTTTCATAATGAACATTAATTGTACATTACTTGAAAATGAAGAAAGTAGGTGTTTTATATATGATAGGTTGATTGTTGAAAAAATTATATTAAGATTTTGTTTAAGACTAGAAGTTGTACACTAGAATTCTATAGATTGTATAACTTGAGACATATCAATATGATGATAATGACATAATATTTTAGTTATAGAATTTACTATGTAATTTCATGAGCAAGAAATTACATTAAAGTCTCTCTCACCTAAAATTAAATTTCTGACTTATTATTTGTATTTTAGCCAAATATAAATATTATAATATATTAATGTATATGTCTAGTTGAACTAAAGCCATTTAAAAAATAAATGGCAGTGAATAACCCTTTAATATATATCTATTGATATTTTCAAGAACCAAATATTCGGTTAATAAATCATATTATAATAAACCTTAATAACTGGATGGACTCAACCAATGACAGTTTTCGTTCTTGGGAGATCTGAAAACTCACGGAAACAAGTGTGGGCATAGTAAATGGCAGTGTTCCTACAGCCTCAGCTTTTCAACGAGGAACAAGCTGCTTCTCCATCTGCTTCGCCATGTGGGCATGGGACGCCAAGGCCATAAGCCTGTTCCTCCTCCTCCTGCTGTTGCTGCTCCCAATCATGTGGAAATTTCTACAGGCAATGATAAAGAGCCGGGACATTTTGCTCAAAACCCTAATATTCTTGCAGCAGGGAATTCGTCTAGTTTTAAAACACAAGGCCCACTGCCCAATCAAGATTTCGTAATGGAGGGTGCAGGATCGAATAGTACACAAGACAGGGAACACCGGTAATGACAAGGACAATGGATTTGCTTTGTCAAGCCCTAAACTAATGTAGGTTTCTTTCTTTCCAAAATAATTGAGGTTCACCTGATTAGTTTTTAGATCATGCTATTATCATGAGGATCTCAGTTTTTTCTTGGCTCTCCAAACTTTTAGTTATTATTAATTATATGTTGTATTCATCATTTTTTTTAATGTGGATTTGGAATAAGGCTTCTTCAATCTGCTATTTTAATATTATAAAGTTGTTTAATATGTTTTTATTTATATTATTTATAATAATATAGAATATACATGCAATCATTGATACAAAGTAATGTAAATAGTTTGAAAATGAAATGAAAGATGTAAAATTATTGTATCCTACAGGTAAGTTCTATATATTAGCTTTACAAATAAAAAATGAAACTTCCAAAATGACCTAGACTTTGTTCTCTCCAATTGAATTTTAAAAAAATGAGGCATTAAAGTATGACCTAAGCCAAGCACTTAAGATGTTAAATCTTGTTAATTCAATTATAACATAACCAACACTTTCTCAACAAATATGAATATTTTTTTTATTTTTGCATCTATACCTAAGCTTTGGTTTCAAAATTAAAACCTTAAACTAGTTGACATGGATCTAAAATAATCCATGGCCTAGTATTTAATTATAAGTTATGCCTTAATTGATTAATAGGACCCAAAATTTAATTACAATCAATTTCACTTGTCATTATAGAGACTCCATGAATGAAGTGAAAGTCCCACTTAGTGAGCATTTGAGGCTATTCTCTTTCTATTATTTTATGAGACTTTTTATATACATTCTCTAGAATATACTTCCTGAAACTTGTTATGACTTGAAATGGTGCACGTGTTTGTTTACTCCATTAAGTACTAGCAATAAATTGATTTTAAATGGGTAGTTTTCATGAGGATGTGTGTCATCTCTTTAAGCCATGAAAAAATATCATAGAATACATTAATGTGTTTTTGGATACTCTCAATTATATCATCTGATCCAATGAAATGCTCGCTTATTGGAAAATCTACATTGCATCCTACTCCCCATGACAAGATCCTAAACTCTTTTTCTATAATGAATTCATACTCCAAACATTCTCAAAAAAGGGTTAATTGTGCAATCGAAATTCCCAATTTAAAGAATTCCAACCTTTGGAGTCTTTTGATTGACGTCTGAGGTCATACATGCTGGGTTTCACTTTGTTGTCATGCAACTTTAAATATGTTGACACCCATTATTCTTCAGCTACCATGGACAAGTCATTCAAGTTCTGTTCAAGCCCATCTCTCATAAGGGATTTGCCTATTCAGTTTCCTTTGGATCCTCCTGTTAGTTTAAAAACGAGCAGAGAAAACACATAATAATGAACAGAAAACATCAGAAAGAATAATAGACACAACAAAGAACTCAAGACACAAGATTAACGTGGTTCACCACTAAGTGGCTACGTCCACTAGAAACGCAGAGAGAATTCTTATTAACCAATATCCAATTACAGTACATTATGTATGGGCTACACACAGCCATTTATATAAACATATAAAATATGAAATGAAGAGTCTTCTAGGGAAGACAAACAACCATGTGACTATTGGGCTTCATATACCCAACAATCTCCCCCATGAAGTCCAACTGGCATAGCTTGTAACATTCCCTGCATCTCCATTCCAAGGCTCATACTACAACCAGCTCTTGAGAAGATTTTAATATTGCCAAACTTTGTTCATGAACAGTGCGAATTAATCTTCTCCAAGTCAGATCAGAGTTAAAAACATATTCTCTAACTACTTCATCCGGTAATCCATAATCAGGAACACTACTATCAACAGATGCATAATACACTCCTCCGTCAAAGTCTCTTGCTTTTGTGCTCCCTTGTAATAGAATATCTAGAAGATCACTATTATCAGATTTTAATACCCAAATATAAAGCTCTTGTATAGGTGTGAATAGCCTATAAACATCACTCCCAATTCTCACGGTTGCCTCACTGAATGAATTTGTTGTATTTTGTGCAAAAACTTGTGCAGTACCTGCAATCAATGCATTCCCCTCTGCCTCTATTTCTGCAATCTGGAGCAATAAATCATCACTCTTTTGTTCTTTTTGAAATTCATTTTCCTCAAAGACCTTATCCTTAGCCTTTCCAAAGTCTTTTGGATCTTGCACAGCCTTGAGCCAGAGGCTCTCTCCTGCCTCCGTGAGCTCTATAATCCCCACGCTCCTGGGATATTCAATCTCCAGGCACCCTGAATCCTCTTGTGGATTCTTTCCACCAAAGAAAGGGTTTCCTATCAACAAGGAATACATTTTTGTGAGGAAAGAGTCCTCAGTTAGGAGCTTCCCATCACTTTCCTCTTGCTGAAATACAGTCTCTTCAAAAAAATCCCATTCTTTCTCAAAGTTATCTTTTCCAATATTCATGATGTGACACAAAACCATCAACTTTTGGTCCATACAAATCAGTTTGTCGGTGAGCAGGAGATTCTCTTCCTTCAACCTCATAAATTTTTCTTTTTCATAATCCTCTTGAGTCTTGGTCTCAACTTCATCAACTTCATCCTCACTTGCTTCAACATCCTCCTCTTCAGCATCCTCTTCTTCAGTTGAATCAAGAAAATCTTCAAACAACGAATACTTCAAACCCTCTTCTTCTTCAGCTGAAGTCTCCTCATTTTTCCAGCCATCCCACCAATGAACATGGTGTTTTGTTTTAACTTTTGCTTGCACAATTTTACCCTCCACTGAGTTTAAATTTGCAAGAAAATCTTCGATGACTGGATCAATGTCTTCATCTTTTAGCTGCCTTTTAGCCTTCTCGAGAAACCAACAATTTCTTTTGACGTGGCCTCGCTTGCCACAATACTAGCAACAAATTTCTCTAACTTCGAACTTCTGCATCTTCTCAATAATTTTCAATCCTTTATCTATCTACCTTTCCATCTCTGCTCAATCACTTCACCTAAGCTCTAATACCAATTGTTAGTTTAAAAACGAGCAGAGAAAACACATAATAATGAACAGAAAACAGCAGAAAGAATAATAGACACAACAAAGAACTCAAGACACAAGATTAACGTGGTTCACCACTAAGTGGCTACGTGCACTAGAAATGCAGAGAGAATTCTTATTAACCAATATCCAGTTATAGTACATTATGTATGGGCTGCACACAGCCATTTATATAAACATATCAAATATGAAATGACAAGTCTTCTGGGGAAGACAAATAGCCATGTGACTGTTGGGCTTCATATACCCAAAACCTCCAGCTCCCTAAGTACCAAAATTGGTACTTTCAGTAAGTGCCAAGAATAAACTTGTGCATGATTTGATATTTAATAATTAGTCATTTCAGTTGATAAAATGTAACCAATATCAAATACGAAAAAACCCTTAGGAAAATATTGAAATGTTGGCCCATGATATTCTTTTAACTGTGGCATCCAATGTGATAGATGAAATTGCCCTAGAAGAATTTCTTGAAATTGACGGTGTTATTTCTATGAATTCAGTCCTTGCCCCTACTAAACATAGCAGTATTAGTATGGAAAACTCTCTGAAAAATATGGATGATGTGACCTCCAACCTAATTGGAGAATCTGAAACTGTTATTGGATTTAATTTTTCTCAGCAGCTTTCCTTGGCTCAATCTACCTATTCTTCTCCAAATATTTCTAAAACCCCCAAGAAAAGAGGGAGAAAGCCTAAAAGGTATAAAACTCAAGAAGAAATTGCGGCAGGTGTACAATCTACAATCACAGAAAAAATTTCATCAATTATTAGAACGAGGAGGGCTTGCTGCCCCTGTCGAGCCCAATGAAAGTCATATCGTGGAATGTCAGAGGTTTGAATGCCTCTGACAAAAGGGGTAGAATCAAGCATCAACTGGATTCTTCCCAAGCAGACATAGTCATTCTCCAGGAGACTAAGCTAAGCTATCTGATGAATCATTTGATAAGATTTACAAAAAATGCACCCGTTGGGAATCTGTAAACATACCAGCCGATGGTGCTTCGGGGGGTCTAATTGCTTTGTGGAATCCCAAAACTATCAGTGCAAAGACGATGGATAAAGGTTCTAACTGGCATTTGTTACACATCCAGTTCTTTGATCTGTCCTTGTTGCTTTTTAATGTATATGGCCCCACAGCTCCTCATGAAAAATATGCCCTCTGGAATTCTTTAGTATACCACATCCAACTGAGATCAGATCAGAAAATTGTGTTAGGAGGGGATTTTAATGCAATGGTATCTCAGGATGAGAAGCAAGGGGGCAATCTTATTGCCACCAAAGTAAAAGATGACTTCAATAATTTCATTTTAGACAATACTCTCGAAGATGTCTTACCCCTTAATGGCATATTTACATGGATGAATAGAAGATCTTCTTCACAGATTGCCTCCAAGCTAAACAGGTTCCTTTTATCTCATGAATGGCCTCTACAGAACCTATCCTTTTCATCATCTATTTTGTCATTTTCAGGTTCCAATCACTTCCCCATATCTTTGGATTTGGATAAGAGGGATGCTCCCCTTCAAAAATCATCTTTCAAGTTTGAAAGAATGTGGTTTAGACACCCACATTTTCTTGCCCTATTAAGACAATGGTGGATGAGTGTTCCTTTCTGCAAAGGGAATAGAATGTTTCAGTTTCACAAGAAGTTGCAATTTGTTAAGACTAATATTAAAGTTTGGAATAAGGAAGTCTTCAGAAATATTTTTCAAGAAAAATCTATAGTTGAAGAAAAACTAAAAGATAAATGAATCTATTTTCAAAGACGGGACTGATTCTGTATCTCACCATAGTCAAAAGCATCTGCAAGCTTATTGGGAGGAACTATTTGCTAGAGAAGAAGTTTATTGGAGACAAAAGTCTTGAGAGTTATGGCTGAAAGATGGGGATAAAAGTACTAGTTATTTTCAAGCTTCAGCAAAAATCAAAAAGGCCTTATCTACTATCTTTACCATTGAATCCTCCTCTTCAGGAGAGAAAATTACAAAGGAAACATAAATAAGAAACGAATGAGAAATTTTCTTTAAGAATCTTCTTGCCCCTTCTCTTCCTTTTGTTCTAGATGAGTCAAGTGTGGAAAATTTGCTTGATTCCATCCCTCCTTTGGATAATGAATTTCTAATGCATCCTTTTTCGGAGGAAGAATTGAAAAAAGTAGTCTTTTCCATGGCCCCAGACAAATCACCCGGTCCTGATGGCTTTACCCTATTATTTTTCCAAAAATGTTGGGATATATTAAGTTTTGATTTTCTTATGGCTTTGGAAGAGTCGAGGAGGAAATTACATGTTCTAAAAAATTTCAACCATACATATATTGCTCTAATTCCGAAGTCAAATGAGCCCCAATCTTTTGTTGACTTTAGGCCTATATCCTTGTGCAATTCAGTCTACAAAATTCTTATCAAAGCTATTTATTTATGCCTCAAATCCCTAATCCCCAAAATTATCTCCCCAACAAGGTGGATCTGTTCCTAGAAGAGGGAACTTCTGAAGGTGCTATTGTTGCACATGAAGTATTACATTTAATCAATACATCTCAATATCCTACATTTATAGTAAAATTGGACATGATGAAGGCATATGACAGAGTTTGTTGGTCCGTTGTTCAGAGGGTTCTGCATAAATTTGGCTTCTTGGATAGATGGTTCAAATGGATAAAAGATTGTCTTTCAAGAGCATGTTTCTCTATCATGATTAATGGGAAATCGTCTAGTTTCTTCCATGCAACTCAAGGGGTTCGACAAGGTGATCCCTTGTCACCATTTTTATTCATTATCATGGTGGAAGCATTCAATAGAACTATCAATAAACAAATGGACCTGGGCATTTGGAAGGGTATCCGAATTCCTAACCCAAATCTCCATTACCCATACTCTGTTTGCTGATGATACTCTTTTGTATGGTTGTTCAACAATATAGGAAGCCAAGCACATTAAATACATGCTTGATTTTTATTTTTAACACCCAGGAATCAATTTCAAAGCATATTATTCAAATCTTGGGCTTCCCTCTAGAATCATTCCCATCTTCGTATTTTGGTATT
The DNA here is from genome assembly GCF_030272615.1 of Cryptomeria japonica. Lineage (NCBI taxonomy): Eukaryota > Viridiplantae > Streptophyta > Pinopsida > Cupressales > Cupressaceae > Cryptomeria > Cryptomeria japonica. The sequence continues at coordinate 663,446,170 of NC_081406.1, read as the reverse complement.
CCTTTTTTTCATGGGCTCATCCAAATCATCCTTTTGGAATAGTGTAATTGACAAAATCAAAGGAAGAATGTTAGCATGGAAGGCAAGATGGTTGTCACTATCAAGAAGAATTCTATTAGTAAAGACAATTTTGGTAGCAATTCCTAATTACTATATTTCTGTTTGCAAGCACCAAAGGAAGTGATTTCTCAGATTGAGAAATTAATTCATAATTTTATATGGAAGGATATTTGTCAGAGGAAAAAAAATCCCCCTTATGTCATTAAATAAATTGGCTCTTGCAAAACCTATTAGTGGAGTTGGTTTACATGATCTCTTCAAGAGAGATAAAGCTTTTGGAGGAAAACTAGTATGGAAAATGTATGAAAACCCAAAGGCTCTATGGTGCCAAATCATGCAGGAAAAATATCTAGACAATCCAAACCCTTCTCATATTTTTAGTATTCTTGATCCCCCATCAGGGTCACCTATTTGGAATTTCATGTTATCATCTAGAAAGATAATCAATCAATATCTCTCATGGCAAGTTCATAATGGGCAAGAAGTTGACTTCTGGTTCGACCCCTGGAATGGCCACCCCCCTCTACATTTGGATGAAGCTCTAATGGATACAATCCCTATCTTCATTGATAATTGGGACTTAAAACTATGTGATTACATAGCAGAGGTGCACCAGGATTCAAACTTAGTTATAAGGAAAGATCCATCTCAAATACCAATTACCCCTCTGCAAAAACAAGCATTCCTTAATACCCTCAAGAACCGTTCAATCTTTATCTCAAATAAGATTGATAAGTTGATCTGGTGTCCATCTAAGAATGGGAAATATTTAGTACAAGAAGGTTACAAATTTGTCCAATTTATGCACTCCCATTCTCCTCACTTTAGAGCTTATACATTATGTTGGAATAGTGCAGTTCTTCCCAAGGCTGGTGTATTCTCATGGCTGGCTCTGCAAGGTACAATACTGACAAGTGATAGACTTGGTAAGATGAACATTGCTCAACCTTTTGACTGTGTACTAGGTGGAAATTGTATAGAGTCATTAGACCATCTATTACTCTAATGTGAATTCTCTAACCAGTGCTGGTGCTTTTTTCTTGATAAGTTGTCCCTATCAATCCCCTTACCATGTAAGCTACGGGATCTATTTCAGTCTTGGCCTGTTCTTTTCTCATCCTCCTTTTTTGCTTGCATTTGGAAAATAATCCCTTCCTCTCTTATTTGGGCAATCTAGTGGGAAATAAAAAAGTAGATCTTTAGGAAGCAGATAACACCTCTTTCAAATGTTTTAGCATGAATTGAATCATCGATATCTGAACTAGTTAATACACATGTTTCTCAGCACTTTAATCAAAATTCTAAATTTACTTCATGGGATGGTCATCTTATGAACAATTGGAAAGGTATTGCTATGCCTGCATCACCCTGCTTGCCTCATATGAGGGTATTAAAGGTAGATAGATGGAAAGTGCAATGGTGTCCACTGAACCCCATGTTTTACAAGTTAAACTTCGATGGCTCTTCCAAAGGCAACCCGGGTGATGCAAGGGTAGGGATATGCATTAGAGACCATTTGGGTAATGCGGAAGCACTTAAATCAGCCTATATCTCCATGGGCACAAATAATTTTGTTGAGGCTCAAGCGGTATTACATGGTCTTTTGTTAGCTAAGAACATGAATTTGAAATTCCTCCACATTGAAGGGGACTCAACGTTAATTTTAAATGCTTGCATTACTCGTAAATTGGATAATTGGCAATTAAAATACATCTTGGAGCAAGTCTGGGCACTCATTGGCTCTTTGGATAAATTTGTAATCTCTCATGTATACAGGGAAGGAAATAGAGTTGCGGATTTCTTGTCCAATTTGGGCAACAGTAGGATTGAATTTTGTTCGCTGGATTTGAATTACAATCTGGATTTGTATCCAGTACTATCCACATTTATTGCAGATGAGATGGTCATTGGGAACTAAGGTATTATGTCTTTGCATCCTAGGGTAGTTTGTAACATGTCAGTCTTTATAAGGAAGTTGATACTGGGACTTCACAGTGATAGTCAAAATGAATAATGTACAAAGCATTTCGACTGGCTAATATAATTACAATGTGTAGTTTTCTTTTTCCCACTAAGGCTGCATTTTAAGTGGATAGTGGGAAGACATACTTCTTAAGGCAAAGGAAAATATGACACAATGCATCCTTCATTTAAATTGCAGCCACATAAATCATTTGAAAAACCCTTTTGCAGAACCTCAACTTCAATATGATGAAAATGATGAGAACGAGGCAAGACCAGAGATGAACAAACATAAACCTACTGGGGCACTAGAGCTGGGGGACGTTATGAAGCCTAGTCTTTTCCCTAAGTAGAAAAGGGACTTATATGGAGGGTCCAATAATGCAGATATCTCCCAGACAACCTTGCCTTTAAAGATTTGTCAAATCAACAGAAAATTCAAAATTTCTTCCCTCATTTGTATCAGGAGGTGCTCTTAAAGAATTTGTATTGAACCATGCAGGGATACCTCTTATCTCTTTGAATGGAGCTGGGCTGCAAGGATGGGCAAGGTTCTTTTTTTGGGCAAACATTGTGCTCACATGCAGATCAATATCAGTTGATATATTTTTCTGGAGATGAAAGACAAGTTTATCATATAGCCATAGGCCTTCTTTTTATGGGGGGGTTAGTGGTTTTATGAGGTACTATTTAATGATCATGTAGCTAGCCTATGGCTAGCATTCAGGGCTCCTTATTTTAGGATTCAAATCATTTTCATTGTATCTGCGAGCAAGGATCGGAGTTTTTCTTATTGGCTCTTTTCTCCGGGAGCTCTTTGAACCAGAAAATATAATATATTAAATGGCACTGCCACCTTTTCCAAAAAAAAAAAAAAAGTTTCACTTGAGAGAGTTGGTAAAGTCCTTTTATATTATCCTACTAGGGTATACCAAGTTGAATTCAAAAATATGCAAGAGACTGTCTCTATGAATTTCTCAATTTGAGCTATGTTAAATTTTTTACATCCATTCTAATAGAAAACTTATTTTTTCACTCCTTTATTAATCTAATCCATAGCTTCATGGCGTTTACCCACTCAATATGTAGTTCATGATCATATTTAGTGAAAATTTCTTTCTTTTCTATGTTGTTGAAGGGGTTCCTAGCTAATCTTTATAATTTAGGTATGTAATCTTTTACACAAATAAGATATTCATCAAGATTCCTTAAATTTTATCATAGAAATTACCTCATAACTAGTACAATGATTTTCCCCTAATGCCTCTTTGATTATTCAGCTTGCTTGAACCTCCAAAGTAATCCTCCATATTGTAGAAGCACTCATAACTCCTAGTAGTGATTTCATGATGTAGGGCTACCAAGAATATTTGAGTTCATGAATTCAATTCCATAGGGCCCATGTGGAAGTCATATACGCTATTAATTATTATGTTAACCCACTTTATTAGATATAATAAAATCCTTGCCTACAAAATCTGCTTCTCCCCTTTCATGTGTTTAATGGCCAAGGTTGACCTTTTGGATCCAATAGATCAAATGTTATCTTCCTTTTTATCCATTAGTGGAGAGGCTATCTTAATTAATTTTGTACCATGACCATCCATTATTATATTAGACAATATTTAAGCCTAGTTTGTATTTATTGGGCTTTGAAATTTCTAGTATCTTTGAGAAGGCATCATCAACTAGCATGTAGGCCCTATATATATTCTCAATTGTGAAGTTCAACCAAACTAGCAAACCTCAACTTGATGTTTCTCCTAATAAAAGTCCATTTGAATTACTTAACAATGGAGGATGAGGAGGCAAACTTTAAGGAGGATTTGGGAGTCTTTTTCATCTTGAATTAAGATAGGGAGGGGGTATATACGATTCTTCATTCATATATATATATATATATATATTGGGGAATGTTCAAACATTATCCAACCTCGGATGAAGACAAAATATCAAAGATCATAACTTCATCTTGGATTACAATAAGAATTATACATATTCTTGCAACAATGTTTCTTATTATTCCATATACACTTATGATACCATATACACTTATGATACCATATACACTTATGATACTATATACTCTAATCCCTATACAATAGTAGCCAATTAAATTTTTTTGTCTATGGTTGAACCTCATGTGGTCCAACTTGGTACTAATTACATCCTATTTATTTCTTATAGTATTATCTTGTGGAGTAGGAGGGGAAGGGGAAGGTGCATGAGGAGGAGAATGGGGAGGGGAAACAACAACTATAAATGGAACTTCATTCTCTTGATTATTACCCTATTCTTTATATATTTTAATTTCTGATTTGGACTATCTTTCCCACTCTCATGATCTCTCTTCACACTAGCTAGTTTATTTTTTATTTTATTGACTCTTGTGTTTACTCTTTCATCTTTATAGGTAGATTCCTACACTATCCCCTTACCATTGGTATATCTAGAAGACTCACCTTGTGTAACTAATGCACCTTTTATTTTAGGATTATCTTAAGTTATGAATGATTGACATCTATGTGGAATAATTTGTACAACTAACCAATAATTAGATATCATGATAAATATCATTACTATTATCTTCATCCATGACCATGTTGTATCTCTTTTACTAACTCTTCACACATAGTTTCCCTTTTACTAGTGTCATTTTCTCCTTTACTGGTATTGGAAATACATCTAACCATCTTGATTATTCCTTCTCTCTTCAAAAAATGGACTTTGATTCATTACTTATTCTATTAAACCTAATTAAATGAAGGAATAATCCAAATGAGAAGATTACATTAGAGTACGCATATGTTGCCTCTTTGAAGACTCCCAAAGAAAATAAACATGTAGCATAATATAAACCTATCTACACACACCATGTTTGCATTGATTTGTAACTTTATATTTTAATTTTATATTCTTAATCCAATTTGTCAAAGGTAGTTGTAGGATTTAAATTTTGAATATTTTATTTTTATATGCTACACATTTTTCCTTGTTACTAGAGTTATTACAATTAATATTCTACCTCATTAGAGCTTTTTGATTTTTATGTTGCAAATCTAAGTCCTCATCCTCTAGCATCAATATTTACTTGTAGTAGTTGCTATAATAGATGTTGTATTGGACCAATAAATCACATTCAAAATTTTCATTTTAATAATGTTATTTAATTCAATTCTTATCACTTTTTCAAATAAAAAATATTCTTATGATATCTCCACTAATAGTATATCTTCAATCCCAAAACTCTCATATGTCCATTTTTCAATAGGATCGATGTAGGCTTGTTGACTCTCCATCATTTTTATCCATTTAATGTGGGATAGTAAGGACTGATAAGTCTCAAGGAAAGGATATGAATATCTTCATATATTTCTAAAATACTTAACTTAAGAAATTAGAAGAATAAAATAAAATAAGGGAAAAATAAGTGCTAAGATTAAAATATAAAAGAAATAATATTTAGTTGATTCTAGATACAAAGTGGAAGTTACTTCTATGGATTTGAAAAAAAATTATTATGTGAAAAGAAGGTTTTGAAGGGGTTCTGAAACCCTTCACATCAAGTTAGAAAATAGATAAAACATGATAGGTCTAGCTAGATATAACAAAACAACAAACTGAAACAACTAGAGGCTACAAAAAGCCAGCAAGAGACCCAAAAGTAACATAGGGACAACACGAAAAATCCTAAGGGATAGCCAAGAGAACAAAACCACAGAACTAAGAAAAATTCTTGAGAAGCTCCACTTCTTCTTTCTCCAGTTGGACAATTGAGGCAACAACACTCTTAAGATCATCCAGATCCTTGGCTTGTTGAGCCATCTGCCTCGTACTTGCACGAGTTCTTTTACTAGTTCTAGTAGTCACACCTTCAAGGGTCGAGACCTTATCCTCAAAAATATCTGTCATGTTCTTTTCTAGCTGGAACTATTATAGTTTACTAATCATCACTCTGAAGTTATCAACTGAGGCTTTCAAATTTTTTTGGCTTTTTTCTCCAATTTTGTTCAAGGTATTCTCATGATTGTAAATCCTCTTTTCCAGCTCATTGAACCTATCCTCCACATCCTTAAATTTGGAACCATAATCTTTAATAATAGCATCCACATCGGTGATGGCTTTTGTTAATTCCTTCAGGTAATTAGGCAAAAAACTGAGGTTACATGTCCCGACAACTTCAAGAATGTCCACTTTCTTAGAAGAATCCTCTTGTTTTGTCTTCAGACTTTCAATCTTTGAGTAGACCCATTCTATAATCTTATAAATCTCCATAATTCCATTTTTCACAGTATGAAACATGGCAATAGGAGAATTGATTCTATCTTTATTAAATTATGAAAAAACAACATTATTCTCTAGGGTCTCCACATCAGCAACTATGACTTTGTCTATAGGAGGTAGAGTCACATCTTCCACCACATTCTTCCCCTCTTTCTCAACACCACAAGTTCATCTATTAGGATCCAAAGGAGTAGAAGGGCTCTTTGAGGTATCATCATCCTTCTCCAGGTTGATTTCATTGATAACAGGATTGCACTTGGTTTTCTTCTTGGGCGGTGGGGAAGCATTTTTACTTTCAGTCTCCATATCATCATCGTCATCCTCATCATCTTCTTCAAACCAGTTTTCCTCCTCCTGCACCTTACTCTTGCAGATTTCAAAAGTTACTCCTACAACACATAGCTCATACTAAAAATTTTCAAGAAACCATTAGATATAGTGCACTTAATATCTTTTGGTTCTCTACATGATTTGAGTAAAAGAGTTCACCAACTATTCCATGAACCAATATTAAATGCAATGAAATTCACATGGCTTTAGTTTTTTTCTTCTATGATTTATTTAAATTGGGTAGATGACATATCTTAATAGGGAGACATTTTAAAATTTTATAATGGTTTTGGTACATGAAATCTATATCAAAATAAAAATCTATCTTTAAAAATTATAATAAATGTTATTTTATGCATCAAACTGCAAGATTTATACATAGGCAAGGAAATCCCAACACCTAGTAGGCCCAAGGACTGAAAATGATGCTATTTATGCCGTTTCCAAGGCTGTACACACAACAAGATTCATCCTAATTTCAAGCACTTGAAATCCATGACATCCATGAGAAACCATTACAGAAGAATCCCCTGCACTAGGATGTATGTTTGCAACAACTGCAGAAAGGAGTTATCATTCTTGGGAGATCTAAAAACCCACACAACTACTGGGGCATTTGTGCATAAGTATTGGAAAAATTTTGAGGTAGTTGTAGTGTATGATTTTTGGGACATATTTAAGGAGGTATTGTGTGATACTTCTAAATGTCTAATGTTTTATTTACCCTTGTGTGCATAGTAGTTCCCACAATATTTACATATGAAGACAATAATATTTTTTTTCCCTTTTGTTAAAATCTAATGAACCATTTAGGATCTACAGGTTCACAAAATTAGCTATAGAGGCTACTGATTCTCTACCCCTATATTTGACATCCAAACTCTATGCATCAGTTTCACAGATCAAGATTTGGCTAAAAATGAAACTTCTAGCATATCCTATACTTTCATCTTTCTCATTGAGTTTTAAGAATGGGGTGTTATAGTATAATCTAGGTCAAGAAATTAAGATGTCAAACCTTGCTAATTCAGTTCTACACTTAACTAGCACTAAATTTTTCAAAAATATGATCTTTACAAATAGTTTTTTTTTTTTTAAAATCTATACTCAAGCATAGGTTTCAAAAATTAAAACCTTAAAACTAGTTGAGATGGATCTTAAATAATCCATGGGCCTAGTATTTAATTAAAATTTATACAATTATTTGATCAATAGGACCAAAAATTTAATCACAATTAATTTTACTTGAAGTCATTAAAGTAATTTATTCAAGACTCAAAGAATGAAGCAGAACTCCCACTTAGTGAGAATTTGAGGCTACTCTCTTTCCATTATTTTTATGAGTCTTTTTATATGCATTGTCTTAAAATACTCCCTAAGGCTTCTTATAGCCTCAAATAATGTGTTTGTTTTCTCCTTTTAGTACTATTGTGAGATTTTGCCAAGATCAAGAGGCAATGGAAAGCACAAATAAGAGAGAACAAAATAGATGATAGAAATAAACTGTATCCTATCAAGATGAAAAATATGATCAAATGGATCATTAAGAATTACATATAATGAATATGAGCCTGCTTATATAGGCAAGGCTATATGGATATGTGAACACACAAACATGACATGTGGCTCAATAAAAAACAAGGGTAGGTAGGAAATAGGTGTGGGTAGGTAGGAGAAACAATATAATATTCCACATGAGGTAGATCACCCATTGAATGTGGAGTGTAACAACAAGATCAACACCATAAAAGGTGGCAATTCTCCTACACACACAATCCCAATGTGGCACAAACACCCAAGTGTCTCATACCCAAACTACTATGAAATGCATTTCCTAAGTAAACTTAAGTAAGTGTGATAATATCCAAGATGAATAATTATTTACACCAACACCCCCCCTTAAGTGCAACTTAGGGGAATGCACTTAAGTCTACAATGCAACTAAGCAATGCGAGATGGGTCCCGACTACTAGGCCATGTTAGGTACCCATGTACAAATGCAAATGCATGCAAACCAATGCAATGAAATCTCTCACAAAGTGGGGAAAGAGAGAAAAACCCAATGGGAATAAACCCTCCCCCAAAAGAGAGATAAAAAACTAGATACAAAGAACTCTCATAGAAGTATGTGAGGAACAAAACCCCATGTGAGGAAAAAGTCCCCCCCATATGAGAGAAGAAGAGAAGCTAGGAAGCCCCCCCCTCAATGTGGATTCTGCACCAATGATAGAAGCTCGATGTATGAAGAAACTGCTCCACGAACGTCAAACAACATTCCTCCCCTTAGGAAGAAACAAAACCAAAGGCGTATCCATGAAGTCTCCCCAATCATGAAGGGAAGATGTATGAAAAAAACTCATGATGAAAGGAATCTCTGAAAACTGCTCAAGTGTCCCCATGTCGATGCTGAAAGATACCCCTTCCAAAGGTGGTAAACTATGCCACAGTGCTTAAAAAGGTACTCCAAGATCTAGTGGAGATGGATGTAGAACATATCCCAAAGACTCATAGGTCTCCTCAAAACATAAAGAGACCTCCTCCAACTATTGTACATAAGTATCCACAATCATATCAACCTCAAAAGAATGATCATGTAGAGAATGAACAAGAGGGTCAGAGTGTTCCCTCACAACAATCGAAGAAGGATCATCTTCATCAAAGAGAAGATGAATGTCATCAATGATGTCTCCCAAATCTGCAATGTAGGATTCCACAAACAAACCTTCAATGTCTGTCAAGTAATCATCCCATGAATCTGAAGCTGGAAGACAATGAATATCCTACTGCACTGAATCACATGAAGGCAAAACTGTCACACTATTTGCATCATTAGGTGTAATAGGTGATGTGATATCAATATGAGGAGATGAAATACAAGACTCAAGAACGGGGTCACATGTGAGAATCCCCATGTTCAAGTGCCCAAAGATCTCCTCAAAATCTGAACCATCACAAGAAGTGTGATCATCATGTGTAGAATCATCAAATGTGAAATCATCATCATCAAAAAAATCTGAAAAGGAGTATAACCAAGATGCATGATCAACCACTCCAGTCGCAATGATAGCTCTAGTCTCCAAGTCTCTAATGAAAACTGAGTCAGGTGTGAACTCCACAATTCTCTTAGTTGCGCCATGTGTGATTTGATAGATGGAAAGGAGATTGTTTGTCAAGTGGGGTACACACAACACATCATTGAAGGAGTTATCCCAAATGTCAATAGATCCTTTCCCAATCGCATCCATGTATGTATGATTTCCCATCAAAATCTGTGGCATGGTGCAAGGCTCAAATGTAGAGAACATAGACTGCGAAGATGCCATATGATGAGAAGCCCCTGAATTTAGAAGCCATCTCTCTGAATCATGATTGGTAGTAGCACAAAGAGCTTTTCCTTTTCTTGTCCCAAAAGAATGAGTCTTCCCACTTGTAGAAGCCATGAATGCTTTCCCTTTTCCTTTTGAATGTGAGGAAGTGGAAGTTGACGAATCATCCTTCTTGTAGACATTAGGCAAATCAATGTTATGCTTTTTGATGATATGTGTAAGCTCATCAATCTTTTTAAAATGGCAATGACGCTCCTCATGACCAACCTTTTTACAATAGGCACAAGTAGGTCTCTCCCTCTTTGGTGAATTATCCCTCTTGTAAGAGGATGTATCTCCTTGTTGTGGAGAGGATGATGTCTTGTCCTTAGGCTTTGATTTCCATTTCTTCTTGTTTGAGTTGTCCTTTCCTTGATTTCCTTTGTTCCCTTGAATTGCCACTAATGCTTGAGACTTAGAAGCCTTAAGAATGCCCATGCTTATCAACTTAGTTTGTTCCATCATCAACATTTCATTAAAAGCATCAAAAGTAGGCATTGTGTAGCTTGAACCCATTGTCATCCTATGGGTTTGGAAACTAGAAACAAATGCTACATATTCTTGTGGAAGCTTGCCCATCAAGTTGAAGATCAATTGAGTATCCTTCTTATCAATGCCACAATCTTTGAGTTGTGCCCTCAACTCATTTGCCTTAGTGACATAATCTTGTATAGTATCAAAGGTCTTGGGATCTAACATGGTGAGATCACTATCAATTTGATATCCCCTAATCTCATCAACTTGACCATACAAGTCTTGAAACTTTTTCCAAGCATCCTTGATTAGAGTAAACTTCTCAATATGAAAAATGAGATCCTTTGATACATACTTTCTTAAGGTACCAATTGCCATGATATTTTTAGTAAGCCAATCCAAGTGACCAATTGGATCAACCTTAGGATTAGTGGGAGCAACAATAGTTCCATCAATGTAATGAGTTAGTCCTTTTTCCATAAGTTTACTCCATGCATTAATTTTCCAAGTAGCATAATTATGAGGAGTTAAGAGAGGAAACTTAGAAGAACCCATAGCAACCAAAAGGAAGGAACACAAAAGCACAAAAGCACAAGAGACACCCCCCAAATTCACTCAATCAAAGTACCCCCCAAAATAATGATTTTGGCACTTTATGTGTAGTGCATGTACAATAGGCCACTTGCAAAACAAGGCAAAGTGGACTTCTGATTTCAATTTACAACTTCTCAAAATGAGATCTAAGAGACTTCAACAGATATTGCTAGTGATCAAAATTGAAATCCAAGCAAAATGCAAGTACCAAATATGCCAAAAATGGCCAAATAATAAAAGTACAATTTCTACTTAAAATTATTGCAAACAAATGGCAGATGATGAAAGTAGATGAAAAAATATGCACTTTCAAAAAAAATGGCACTTGAAAAGGAGTCCATATGAGCCCAAATGAAGCCTCCAAAGTTGTAAAAAATGGGATTTCATGATTTCCAAAAAACTTGTATCTGAAAATCAGAAAAATTCTACACCACTGTATAGATCACGATATTCTACTCCAAAACAAAAAATATTGCTCGAAAAAATGAGTTCGGATGAGTGAGATATCACTATTTGAAAATCGCCTGGAAAATTATTGTAGACACCCAAAATTGTCCACTCTAATTAAATACATATTTTATTTATTTAATTATCTAAGCTTAATTCTTCTATTAATTAAATAAATCTTTATTTATTTAATTAATTCATTTATCCTCTTCTAGCCTTATTTCTCATTTAAATAAATACATTTATTTATTTAAACTATCCTTTTCCTAAATTAAATAAATATCTTATTTATTTAATTGATCTCACTTCTTCTATTAATTAAATAAATCTTTATTTATTTAATTAATTCATTAACCTTTTCTACCCATGACACATGTCATTCATCTCTTAATTCATACACTACCTACCCCTTTCATTATTTTATTATTTCTTTTACCTGCCCTTTAATCATAGCTGACCTCCTTTTACACCTCTCTATCTTATCCCTCCATTTCTTATAGTGTCTTCTATATAACGAGATGCTTTCTTCATTATCAAACCCTAATTACTTGATCAATTGACTACTTGGCATATTGCGATCCTACTTGCAACCACATTTCCATTCTTTGTTGAGCTCTTGTGCACATAAAATCTGAGAGCAAATATATCAAGCAAGATCAATGGAGATAGGAAGAATGGAGATCAAAACCCTATTGGACATGTGATGGTATAATCTTTGTGATTTCATTTGATTTGCATTGTCTTAGGTAATCTTCATATGTTATGGTGGATCTTTGTTGTTGTTAGGCTAGGGTTTTGTGGTTGAATTCATTTAGCCTTTCAATATCGTTATTGTGTTATCCATTTTCACCATATACATTTGGCACGTCCGGTGGGACTCTTGTCCCTTTTGCATTTAACATCCTTGTTGTAGATTTTGTGTTTGAAGTTGTAGATCTGACATTTTTCGATAACATTTCGACATTTTCGCGTTTGTGCACTTTCGGGTCGCATTTTTGATTTTCTGCCATGTCTGTGACATCTGGAACCACGTCTGCATCCTCGACAACATTTTATTATATTTTTTTTGCAGATTTCAAAAATCGCATCTATGTTTCTCAGTCCTGTCTACAGTGTTTTTAGATGCGTCTGTGTCCAAAAGTCGTGTCTGGGTTCTGGAGCCGTGTCTGTGGCAGATAGGCACATCTGTGTTTGGGGTAACCACGTCTGTGTGCGTTGATTTCTTTTTTTTAGCTTTATTGATTCAGTTTTTGGTCATTCAATATTTCAATTCTGGTTTATTTTGAGCTAACATCTTCAGATCTAGCTAAAGAAATTGGTGTAGCTTGTCTTGAAAGCAAAATCGTTTGGTTGAATGCCCCTATTTTCACAAAGTCTTTTGGACCTAAAATTTACCTAACTTGTGTGCTTGTAGGAAGGGGTGATTATTTCAAACAATCCAAACTACTAATAAATCTTTGTTGCAGGTCCTTGGCAAGGGTTTTTGATTTTTTTTGATTGTGTGCTTTGTTTTCAATAGACTAGCAAACACTTCAAGTGGTGCACTAAAATTGAATCATTGTCTTTTGTGTCTTGAGCAATAGGCTCTTTTTGTTTAATCTTTAGAGGGTCTGTCTTCCCATGTGGTCATTAGGACTACTAGTGAGAAGAGAACGACCCAAGTGGTAGCAAAAGAAAAGCCATCTTCTTCCAAACCACTATAAATAACTGCATTCATGGTGAAAACTATGAATAACATGTGTTGATTAGTTCATACCGACACTATGTCTCCCCATAAACCTATTTGATCAAAATTATTTGATCAGTTGTAGGGCGTAACCCCTACCAACTGGGAGCCTTCTATATTTACAAAGCTGAAAGTGTTGCATGTATGGCCACACGAGTAGATGCCCTTACTAGCACCTTTTTGTTTTAGAAGCCCAAATCCTTCTAGTTGTTGGGGTAGGAGGTCAGACCTTTGGTAGCGGCCCACACACATACGATTCTTAGTAGAGATACAAAGTTATCCATGAGGAGTTTTCATAGGGACTGATGGTTGGCTGACCCAAGAAGTGAGTGCCGAGGGTGGAGCTAGTGAGGTCAAGCATCTAAGTATCTACTCTGAATAGCGTAGCCTCGGGGGTAAAACCCCATGTGGGATCAACAACTATTGTCTTGGCCAGCCATAAGAATTATGCTTGACTTATTTTAAACATTCAAAACATTCAAGACCAAACAACAAAACATTGTGTCTTTTGTGTCTTCACGTGTATGCAAAACAATTTTACATCAAACAACACACTTTCTTTGAGTCATTTTTTTGTGGAGTCTAGACACTTGCAAACATTGAGTCTTCATCAACACTATGTCCTTTTGTCAGGAAAAATAGTCAAACAATCAGATTTGGTCACAACAAAACAACTTCACAGATTGAAAAAAATTGCACAAATTTTGTAGAAACACATCTGTGTCGGACATAATAGCGTTTGTGTTGTATAACCGCATCTGTGAAGGGTAGAAACACATCTATGTTTCCAGAATCAACATTGCAATTTACAAAAAATCTTCGAAATGCGTCTGTGTCAGACATAATAGCGTCTGTGTTGTATAACCACATCTGTGAAGGGAAGAAGTGCATCTATGTTTCCAGAATCAACATTGCAATTTACAAAAAAAAATCTTAGAAACACGTCTGTGTCAGGAAATCGTGTCTGTACAGTATACATGCACGTCTGTGTTTAGAATTGAAAAACTTTTACAGTCCAACAAACAAGCATAGTCAGTTTCAGAATTCTTGAGCTTCCTAGGTTGTTTCTCCAGGTTTTCATCTAGCATTCAACCTGTCTTTAGGTCTTACAAAGTCCATCATTGCTTTACATCTTGCATTACATTCACATTTGTCTAAACTTGAGTCAAAAGGTCACTTGCTTGTCCTCATCATACTTTTTCAACACATTACATACAACAACACTTTGCTAAGTGGTCCCTCATCAAGGTCTATCACCTTTGGGTCTCATTTGGTCTTACTTAGAGTCAAGGTCAACTTACCTCATCAAGAGAAACTATCCTCTCTTTGGAAGTCACACCTACTCTACTACATACATACTTGGTCTTACACTTTGGACATTGCAAGTACATCTCAGATTCATTTACATTCCATCCAACTCTTGGTCTTTCATACTTTTTCCATTTTTCATCTAGTCTCACACATCTCGGTCAATACCTAGTTCATGGTTGAAACCCATTTTCAAAAATCTAGGAGAGAAACTAAAGAGGCTCAAGAGTCCACAAACATGAGTGTCTATGAGTATGACAATGATGTCTTTTTCATTACTGATCATAACACATTACCTGACATGGATGCCTATAGAAACATTCCAAATGTTGAGAACATGGACACTACAAACAACAATGATACACACAATGATGATATGGACAACTTTTTAGTACATTCAGCAGATGTGGAAGAATCCATTATGGATCCCCATTTCAATCGATTGGTTGAGGAAATAATGAGGAGGGATAGACAATACTTCTTACAAATGATGGCACAAAGTGGAGCCAAGATACCTCATGATTTTGACATGTCTCAAATAATGGAACATAGGCCTTTGCAACAAACTCACTCCAACATGGATCAAAGGAGACCTAATAGTGGAGGCAATAGAGGACCACATATGGTACTTGAATCACCATCATCTTTGTTTCAAAAACCAGAGGTCCCACATACACATGGTCACGCATATGATACTCACCTTTGCAGACCATTATGGAAGTCTTATGCAGAAAGATATGCTCAATCACATACCAATGCTAAGGATCAAGCACCAAAGCAATTGGATATTCAAAGGCATGCTCAAAATTTGGACACAAGGAAAACCCGTGTCAAATTTGGGGGCAACACATTATAACATGACATGCTTGTAGAGTATGGTGTACATGGACAAAATGGATATTTCATTCCTCAACATGAATCTATACCAAGTGGTCCATATATGCAGCATCACTATAGACCTCCTGCATATGAACATGTGTATGATCAATATCATCCATATATGCAACATGCTCCTCCTCCAATTGGTGCCTCAAGCATAGGGTATGGTCCAAGAAGTCGATCTCCACCTAAGAGCAATTTGGAGCAACAAATCAGGGACTTACAAAAGAAAATGGAGGACATAAATACACCGAAGCCAACTTACACAATGAGAGACATATGTCCTTATCCATTTGACAAGAGCATTTTGATGCCTCCATTTCCTACACACTTTGTGATGCCTAAGTTTGATAAGTATAGAGGCAAAGGGGATCCTAAGGCACACATAAGACAACTTTTCACAGCTTGCATTGAGGTAGTAGCAAAAGAGACATATTTGATGAGATTATTCCCACAAAGCCTAGGCGATCAAGCTATGGATTGGTTCTCCCAACTTCCACCTGGAATTAAGTCATGGGGTGACTTAGTAGAGGCATTTATCCAACATTTCTCATACAACATAGAGACGAACATATCAGTCACTACTTTGTGCAACACCAAGCAAAAAGAGGGAGAGTCTTTTGCATCATTTTTATGAAGATGGAGAAATCTAGCCAGTAGATGCTCTTGTGAAATTCCACAAAAACATATGGTAGAAATGTTCACTGAAAATGTTAACAAAGACATTGGCTATGATCTAAGGAAAGCTTGTTTGTCCACCTTCAAGGACATCATTGAAAAAGGCTTACCAATAGAGAAGGTCCTAATTGAACAAGGAGTCATTAAGATATTCAAGGAAAACAAAGATGACATTAAAGGAAAAGACAAGCCAAGATTTTGGAATAAAAACAAGAACACAGTCAATGATGGTGTTGTTGATGCCAATACAGTGCGACACAAATTCATTTTTTTTTGGATCAAGCTCTATAAACAACCAAGTGAATACTCAAACAACTTCTAGATCATGAAGGAAGTACACTCCATTGGGAGAACCACTTGAGTCAGTTTTCAAAAAGCTAGTGGCAAACAAGGTAATCACTATTCCAGATTTTCCTCCATATGAACCAAAGGTTAAACCAAATTGGTGGAATGATGATGAGTATTGCAAATTTCATAAGAGCAAGGGTCATAAATCAAGAAATTGTCATCGACTAAAGAACATCATACAAGATCTCATTGATAGAGGTGACATTGAGATTGAGGGACACTCATCCAATCAAGAACATGAGATGTTTAAGGAACCATTCCCAAAACATGACAAGGGAAAAGCTAAAGCCACAGATGACCAAACCAACTATACCAGAGCAACCTATAACTATGATTCAACTATCAATCACATTTCAATGGACAATTACGTCTCTACCATTATCATCAAGGACCAAAACCCTAAGAATTCTACTCGGAGACCCAAGATTGTCCTAAAAGGTGTTGGATCTTCTTCTGAACCTACCTTTGAATGTCATGTTACAACCTGTCAAGCTAAATTCAGTTTGCAAGGTGCTCCAGCCAAAAAACCATTTCTTCATCAACCAAGCTAGAGTACAACCTTGTAGAACAGTTAGGGAAGACAACCACGCTCATCTCCATCCTTGAGCTCTTACACATATCCCCCGCACATAAAGCTATTCTTGACAAAATCTTGAGAGATACTGTCGTTTCTACTGATCTGAACGTGGACTAGTTTCAAGCCACGGTGGGATACCTTTCCATTCCACACTCTCTTACATTCACAGAAGCCGATGATGCCTCCGTGAGCCAACCACATAATGTACCATTACACATTGAAGCCTTCATACACAAACATCAAATAAAATGAGTCCTAATAGATGGAGGAGCTAGTCTAAACATTTGTACATTGAGCACAATTAAACAATTGGGATATTCTGATAAAGCTGTGAATTCTACACACAAAATAACCATCAAGGCATATGATGATGAAGAGAATTCATCCAAGGGCACAGTCACCTTACCTCTTAGAGTTGGGCCAGTTACGAAGGATGTGGCTTGTCAAGTCCTAGACCTAGATCTCACTTACAACATATTGCTAGGGCATCCTTGGATTCATGAAATGAGGGCAGTCCCATCTACATATCACCAATGCATTAAGTTTCCTCACAATGGAGTGGAGGTGACAGTTAACGGTGATCCTAATCCATTCATATACTGCAATAACTTGAGATAAAAAAAACTGAGACCATCATTCCCAGTAATCATGAAGTTGTTCCTTCTTCGACATACATTGATCCTGAGTCATTAAAACCTTCGACATCAAAACAAGGTGAGCTTAAAGGCAAATTTCAGGACAAGGGCATGGGGGAATACACTTTAAATCAGACCATGTACTTACAACAAGTCATGAGTTCACCAAAAGAATATGGAAGACCACATCCTAACAAGCAAGTATCCATCATTATACTCCAATGGGACCCTACCACCTTTCAAAGATGGGGCGAACTGGAAGAGGAAGACTTATACAAATTGCTTTAGAAAGACCTTGAAGATGATACACAAGATCACATCAGTCTACCATGTGAGAAATATGGCAAAGGTTTCAAGATTCTACAAAAATTTGGGTATGATGAAAAAAGCCCTCTTGGGTTATGAAAGGAAGGCATCATTGAACCTTTACAACTTGAATTGACATTCAAAAAGGAACACTCGAAGGGACTTGGTTTCCTGACTTCCAAGGTCCACACTCAAAGGACAGAAGAAGCCCTACAAATCAAAGCTGCCAAATTTCAACAAGAGGATCACTATTCCACATATTCCAATGAATGAGAATGGGGTTCAGACAAATCCTCTAGTGACTACGAGCTCACCGAGACATTCAGAGAGCCAGATGAACCCACAGAAGAAGAGGAATTTTATAAAAGATTTAAAGTTGGTCAATAAATAACCCATGAGGATTCCACACAGTCCTTGTCTAAAGGTCCTAGGTTGAAATCACATAGGATGAGAACACCTATCCCAGAATGTGCTACTAGTGATGATAATTTGGATTCGTTCGCGATCGAGACTGGTGAGGAGAGTGCCATCGATGACCTCGATAATTACCTTGACATACTCGAATATAACTGCATCTTCACTCTTAGCCCTGCTAACTTCGAAGACATTAAAGGCCTTCCCCTCATTCACCACCAACTCATTGACTAGGATCATGAAGGACTTGCACAGTTTGACAAATTCCAAAATGATGAAGCTTTTATTGACTATCTTGGCATACGAGATGATCTTCCCCTTGGGGACCATAAAATGGGATACACTATAGAATTAAATAGCATGGCATATTTTGGTGAGGGTGTCAGACCTTCCAATCACAAAAATGTGAAAATAAGAACAAACCAAGGGTCTTATGGCGAAAACCACACTGTGGCGCAGTCTGACCCCAAAAAAGTAAAAAGAAAGGACGTATTTGAGGGCAAAAACCTCTCTAAGGCACTTGAAGATGGAAGGCTCGACATTCTCCCAACATCATATGAGGAAAATTCATCCATGTTGGTAGAGGAGACTATCAAAACAAACATTGGTACAAAAGAGGTTCCACACAAGATATTCCTGGCTTAATCATTGACAGAGTCATAAAGGTCAAAATTCATAAGTTTCTTCAAAGAGCGACAAATCAACTTTGCATGGTCATACACTGATATGCCTGGATTGGATCTGGATTTGGTAATGCATCATTTGACAGTTAAACTGGGGGCAAAACCAGTGAAATAGAAATTAAGAAAGATGCATCCACAAGTGGCATTACTAGTCAAAGCAGAACTAGAGAAATTATTGGATGTCGGATTCATACGCCCAATTGATTATCTTGAATGGATCTCCAACTTAGTGCCTGTCAGTAAAATAGATCACAACATCAGAATATGTACAGATTTCAGGGACATCAACAAAGCTTGTCCTAAGGATGACTTCCCATTACCAAATATTGACTTGATTGTTGATCTCACAGCAGGTCATGAAATGTTATCATTGATGGATGGATTCTCTAGTTATAATCAAATAAAGATCGCATCTGAGGATCAACACAAAACATCATTCAGTTGTCCTTGGGGAACCTTTTGCTGGAATGTCATGCCCTTCGGGCTAAAAAATGCAAGTGCTACATATCAAAGAGCCATAACTACTATCTTTCACGATCTCATGCACGTAACTATGGAAGATTATGTCAATGACCTCTTGGGAAAATAAATAGACAGAAATACACATTTGGGCATACTTTCAGTCATCTTTGATCGGTTGGAAAAATACAAAGTAAGATTAAACCCCAAGAAATGTGTCTTTGGAGTAACCTCCGGGAAGCTCCTAGGATTCATTCTATCAAAAAGAGGAATTGAAGTTGATCCAGCAAAAGTCAAGGCCATCCTAGAGATAAAACCACCAAGAAATATCAGTCAACTTTGGTCTTTACAAGGGAGACTCCAGTCCATACGAAGATTCATAACGCAACTTGTAGATAAGTGTAATCCTTTTCAGCGCCTGCAACATAAAAACATCAAATTCAAATGGGATGATAACTGTCAACAGGCTTTCCAGACACTCAAACATTATCTTCTGAATCCACCAATTCTAGATCAGCCTCTGTTACTATACATATCAGCTACTTCAACAGCACTGGGGGCACTCTTAGCACAACAAATTGCTGAGGGCAAAGAAAAAGCAGTATACTATATCAATCACACATTGGTAGGATATGAGCTAAACTACACACCAATTGAGTGCGCATGTCTCGTTATGGTCTTTGCTTCGCAGAAATTATGACATTACATGCTAACTCATAAGACTAAGTTGGTTGCAAGGATAGATCCATTAAAATACCTTCTTAATAAAGCAACGCTTACTGGGCAACTGGCCAAATGGGTAATGATCCTGAGTGAATTCGACATCGAGTATGTGGATAGAAAAGCAATAAAAGGACAAGCCATCGCAGATCAATTAGCAGATGCTCCCATGATAGATGATGTTCCTCTAAGTTTAGAATTTCTAGATGAATCTATTTTAACAATGTCACATGCGAAGCCATGGCAACTATACTTCGATGGCTCATACACACAGCATGGGGCAGGAGCTAGCATCCTCTTTATAACTCCTCAAAGGGATTCTATACCAAAATCATACTGCTTATCATTTCCTTGCACTAATAATATAGCGAAATATGAGGCATTAACAACTAGATTATGGATTGCAGTTTAGTGGAAGATCCAGGAACTTCGTGTTTTTGGGGACTCTCAACTTGTAATCCATCAAGCAACTAATGATTACCAAACAAAGGATGAAAAATTGATGCCTTACAAAAAAATGGTGGATGATTTGAAACAACATTTCACAAAGATAGATTTTGAGCAGATACCAAGAGAGCAAAATCGAGCCACAGATGCCATGGCTACAATTGCTTCACTGATCGATCTACCTCTGAATGAGACCCGCTATGAGTTCTTGGTGGATAACCTTTTGGTTCCTTCATATGAAATCATTCCTATTGAGATGATATGTGTTATCGGTCCCGAGTCCCAGTTATATGGTTCCATTTTCACATACCTTCATGACAATACCCTATCTCCTGATCTATCCAATAACCAACGTCGCACTTTCATTTGCCAATCTTCTCAATATATCATTTTAGTTGATATCCTATACTAGCGAGGTCTAGATGGCACTCTTCTTAGATGTTTAGAAAGCGATGAAGCTCAGATTGCGTTACGTGAAGTACATGAAGGGATATGTGGTCCACATGCTA
The DNA here is from genome assembly GCF_030272615.1 of Cryptomeria japonica. Lineage (NCBI taxonomy): Eukaryota > Viridiplantae > Streptophyta > Pinopsida > Cupressales > Cupressaceae > Cryptomeria > Cryptomeria japonica. Next base: position 663,424,965 of record NC_081406.1, on the reverse strand, counting down.
GTGGTCCTACCTTAGCCAAGAAACTCATCAGGACTAGATATTACTGGCCCAATATGGAAAAAGACTCATATCAGTTTGTCAAGAAATGTAAGCAATGTCAAATTCATGGAGACCTCATACATGCACCAACGCAAGAACTTCAACCAATTGTGTCTCCTTGGCCCTTTTGTCAGTGGGGACTCGATCTCATAGGCAAGATTCACCCTCCTTCTTCCAATGGTCATAAATTCATTATCATTGCCACAGAGTATTTCACAAAATGGATTGAAGCCGTACCTCTCACACAAGTCACTGGAAAACAGATTGCTATGTTCATCCTCAACTATATCATTTGCTGATACAGTATTCCTATTTGCATTATCACTGATGACGGGCATCCCTTCAAAAATTAGGATGTTCATGAACTCTGTCACCGCTTCCATATCTCCCATCATTTCTCCACGCCATATTACCCCCAAGGTAACAGTCAAGCTGAGGCATCTAATAAGACAATCCTTAAAATCCTAAAAAAGACAGTCGATGACGCTGGCCGTAATTGGCATATTCAACTTAATCCTCCACTTTGGGTATACCGCACACCTACAGGAGCTACACCCTACTCACTTTTCTACGGCGCTGAAGCCATCTTGCCTATTGAGGTCAAGCTACCCTCTTTATGAGTCTCTTTGCAAAACATTATCAATGATGAAGACTATAGGGTCTCTCGCTTACAACAACTTGAACTATTGGATGAACGAAGAAAAAATGGTTTTAATCATCTCAAGGCTTATCAACAATGAATGAGTCACAGCTACAATCACAGAGTCAAACCTCACATATTTGAGGTAGGTGATTTGGTTCTCAGAGAAAACCCCAAAAATTAGCAAGACAGAGAGAAGAAGGGCAAGTTCGAACCAAACTGGCTTGGTCCTTACATCATTACAGCAGCATATGGATCTGTGGCATATCAGCTCTCAACTATAGATGGTGAACCTTTGGAGGATCCTATAAACAACATGAACCTTCGCAGGTTTTACACATAGCTCTTCAAAGTATCCTAATTCAAAAATACAAAATTTTTTAAAAAAAAACATTGAAAATTCGAAAAAAGCAAAGAGAAATAATTTCATCCAATGGTGAAAACCACTTTGGTGGTGCCCTGGGCAAGTACCATGGTGAAAACTAGGTTACCAACACCATGTGTAGAGACATTGCTCCTCCCTCCTTCAGGATTCAATCTCATTTCACTTTGCACACACTCACAACCTATTCATCCACAATAAACTTTACACCTTCCCATCATCACTTGTTATTGATTTACCTAAGATTGGTTAGCCATTCATAATAATCCTTCCTTTTCACCTCCCTTTCCATCCATAATAAATCAAATCCTATGTCTAGTAATGGGTGTGGAACTGAGAACATCACATGTTTCGAGGAGTATAGTTTCTTCCAGTTTCCTTTAGTCTATTCGCACACAATCTGCAATAAAGCAGCATCTGCATCGCCAATCCGCAATAAAGTTTCACTTTCTCTACAATAAAGTATCAGTTTCATGGATTCAGTCAATTTCAGATGAGACACAACAGCAACAATGGGCTTCAACAAATCAAATCTTTCAACAGACTCAGACAACATATGGTTCAGTGCTATCTATCCTTTCTATGAAAGTAAACATTGTGACCACAATCAAATAAGACTTATACAAGTGACAAGAGACACTAAACTTGAGGACTACAGTGGATGTTGGTGTTGAGTCTTGATTTTCTTTTGATTTTATCTTTTGGTGACATGTCTTTTAGCTTTTCCAGGATGTCTCTGACTAGAGATTCTATCTCTAGGATGTCTTTGACTAGAAAGGCGAGGATGGGGTATCATCACCTATTTGTATTTGTTGTCTGTGGATTGTCTTTTAGTAATGCTATGACTTGTCCAAGGATATGAGGACACTAAGAGTCTAGTGTGAATTGGGGCATTCCTTGTTTGTGACTATCTTATCTCCATGCAAACAAGTACAATGACTTTCTGGATCGAACATATGCCTCGATTGTCATAACCTACTTGCCATAATAAAACTCAATGATGATAACACACAAGAAGCTCTTTCACTTTCATATCTTCTATCTTCCATCCCCCTTTCTTGATTGACTTCCATCATCCTTTTCGCGTCCACATAGCCTACTATCACATGACTGAGTATAATGACACACCAAAAACATTTGCATTTCATGTAGTTGCACCTGCATTGCTACATATAAGCATTTCATAAATACATATAGATATCACAACTGCATCACATCCTACACACAACACCTGTTAGCACAATTTACATTTACATTATCATATTCGTCTACATTACATACATTCACAATTGCATTTGCATAACATATAAAACATAAAAGAACAAAAATATTGCATTTCATCATGTGCATATTTGCATCCATATCATAAGCATCACATAAGCACATACATCACATAGGTACGCATTCATATAGCTACCGCAAAGATGAATCATCTCATATATATATATAAAGTGTCATGATACAATGATGTCAAAATCATATGGCTACAATCACCCGAAGGTGTCTACATCATTATACAAAAATGATACAATACTAATACATAGGGAGCCCTCTACGGCTATGATGAACTCCCTCCCTCGGAGCCACCTGGCCTCGATGGAATATGAGCCATCGAAGGACCCACCCCAGGATCATCCCTCCTGTCCCCTCTATCTGGTGGTGGTGGAGGACCCATAACCCCACCACTAGACGCCTGTCTCCTTCAGCTCCCTCCCGTAGCTATCGCTATCCGCGATGGTCTATGGAAGCTCCTCGCCCATTGATCAACTGGTACTGCACCATAATAGAGATCCCACCAGTAGGCAATCTCCTCCCCTTCCCGTAGGACATAGGCGTATCCAGCCCCTGTGTCCTCTGTTGCCTACCTCTTAGCTCTCAGTGTTGTCTCAGCCTCTGTGTAGTGCTGAATGGCCTGGTCCCACTCCCGCTTAATATCTCTGAGCTACCTCCTGAGTCTATCCCTCTCCCTCTCCAAGTCCTGGATCCCATCTGCCTATCCCTGGTAGATCTCCCTCAGCTCAGTTAGCTCATCCTCCTCCGCCTCAACCCCCTGTGGCTTTGCCTATGGCTCCCCCTGTACGGGTGACTGCCCCTATGCCTGTGCCTATACTAGTGGCTATACCTATACCTATACCTGTCCTTGTCCCTGCACCTATCTAGGACCCTATGTTGCTGGCACCTGTAGCGGTAATCCACCACGACCCCTCACCACCCAAGCCTGTCTATCCTCTCCACCCTCCCTCTATGGTGCCACCCTCCTCTCTCCAACTGCACCCCTCCTCCTCCGTCAGCCTCTATCCCCATCATCTCCATCATCATCACCATCCCCACCACCATCTCCATCTAGTGGCTCTCTTGGATCTGTCAAGCATGGGAATGGATGTTTGGCCCAATATGTTGTGTACTCTACATCCATGCCAGCATCCTCGATCTCTGGCCATATATCCTAGGGTAGGGGCATCATCTCCACTAGCTATGTAATAGCCTAATCATATGATAATAGTCGCCCAAAATATGCTTGATCCCTGACCATCTGTGCATACATGCTTGAACCCCGTGGCATCTGCTAGATCCTGCCAAATGGCCTACCCACCCTGTCAACTAGCTGCCTCTCCAGTACATAGGGCATCCACCCAATCAAATACCTACTTCGGAAGGTGTAGGGTAGCTCTACTGCATCATCCTCCCACTGCTTGCATCCCAGGTACGACCTCCATACAACCGTATCAATATGATCAATAGCCCACCGCCAGTACTCCAACCTACCAATCCATGGCTATGAGGTGATCATATTGTACAAATGCACGAAACTACATCCGTGACCTCTACCCCTGAAATGTATCGGTCATGTCACCAATAGATGCTCATAGGCCCACACCTATAACAATGTGACCCCGCAGCCCAATCCCACTGATCCATGGTACACAAACTGATGAAGCTCATAATATAGGTGTGCCAGCATGCAAGGTCCTGAGGCATATCTAGTGTGTTGTGTCACTAGTGTCTCCAATACACCTCCCTAGCCCACAGCCAACCCCCGTGCCACTCTTTCCGAACATAAGAACCCACTGATTGCTCCTCCTACCACTGTCGGTAGTGCCAATCCTGTCTGTGTCATGGTATCCCATGCCACATGCCCTGTCCTCGTCTCTAGTCCTGGATCCCAGAACACTCATCTCAGTGCCTCCTTGTCTCCATCTTGATCGTAGGGAATCAGCTCCCCATCGATCAGTATCCTCAAAATCCAGTATACATCCTCTAGGGTGATTGTCATCTCCCCCATCGGCAAATGAAATGTGCAAGTCTCGGAGTGCCACCTCTCCACCAGTGCAATCAGCAATCCCATGTTCACCTGAAACTTAGGCACATACAGAATATGTCTCAAACCCATAGCCTCAATAGCAGCTCTGTCCTCGAAGGTCAGCTCAGGTCACAACCTCTGAGTCGATGGGAATCTCTCCCATGACTCTAGCATAGGCAAATACTCCTGCAGTTAAGCAAATCAATCATGTCAGTCATAGTGGCATTCACTGTTCATTACAAAATGCTACTTTTTATCTAGGTGCATATGGTACTCCATCCTAGTGACACTCACTATTCATCACAAAGTGTTGCTTCTATCCTAGTGACACTCACTGTTCATCACAAAGTGTTGCTTCTATCCTAGTGGTACTCCCTATTCATCACAAAGTACTATGTGTTTTGCACTCCCTATTCATCACAAAGTGCTCCTCACATTTGCACTCACTATTCATCACAAAGTGCAGCTCCTATTTTGGTACTCATTGTTCATAAAAAATTACTATGTCTTGGTACTCACTGTTCATCACAAAGTGCCTTGATCTATCCTATCCTAGGGCCTCTGCTTGATGAATCCTCTTGAGTAGTTTCCTAATTGGCAACGTATGTTCTATCACATAATTGTCAATCCTTGCCCTATTTGCTACTCTAGTCTTCCCTAGAGGACCTGCTTGAGTGTATCCTCTCAGCAGCTTATCCAATCGACAGCGTATGTTCATCACAGAACTGTCGATTTGACCTTGAAGACATAAATGCACCTTCATGACAAAAACGCGCTTAGAGACTACATAAACGTGCCTGTTTTACACAGATGTGCCTAAAATACACAGACGTGCCTATGCTCTACATAGACATGCCTGGATGACAGAAACATGCCTACCTAGTACAGACGCACCTGCACAGGGTAGACGCGGCCGCATTCTGCATAGACGCACCTGGCACAAACACAAATGCACCTAGTGAGCATAAATGCTCCTGGCACCAACGCAGATGCACCTAGATGTTTTTGACATTTTTTTGGACCCTAACCTAGAGCGCATTTATTACCCTATCTGGCATGCATTAATGACACTAATAAATGCATCAAAGTATGAGGAGGTTTTGTGGTACTTACCGGCTCTCCTGCCTCTACTGGCCTTTGGAATTGGCGAATGTGATCGAATCTATGAACAAAAGCCATCGCTGCTGACTGTTGTTGCTCTATTTCGCTCTGCACTCTGCTCTCGTGGATGTGTGGATGACAATGAGCATTTTTTCCCCTCGTGGTCTATCTTATCGACTACCCTAGCCCTAGCCCTCATTTCTCAAGTCATTCTTCATTATCCCGTTACTCGGTCACTTTATCTAGTCAGTCCATTCTATCCCATCTTTCTTATCGAGAGATTGTCTCCGATCTTTTCAAACATTTTTTCATCCAATCTCTCGAGGGGGCATATCATTCCCATCTTGGGGCAACTCTGTATCAGTTCAGCTTATCTTCTTTGAAGCAACGCGACAAGCCGCATTGTTTCAAAGAGGGGCAAAATGTAGACACCCAAAATTGTCCACTCTAATTAAATAAATATTTTATTTATTTAATTATCTAAGCTTAATTCTTCTATTAATTAAATAAATCTTTATTTATTTAATTAATTCATTTATCCTCTTCTAGCCTTATTTCTCATTTAAATAAATACATTTTTTTATTTAAATTATCCTTTTCCTAAATTAAATAAATATCTTATTTATGTAATTGATCTCACTTCTTCTATTAATTAAATAAATCTTTATTTATTTAATTAATTCATTAACCTTTTCTACCCATGACACATGTCATTCATCTCTTAATTCATACACTACCTACGCCTTTCATTATTTTATTATTTCTTTTACCTACCATCTAATCATAGCCGACCTCCTTTTACACCTCTCAATCTTATCACTCCATTTCTTATAGTGTCTTCTATATAAGGAGATGCTTCCTTCATTATCAAACCCTAATTACTTGATCAATTGACTACTTAGCATATTGTGATCCTACTTGCAACCACATTTTTGTTCTTTGTTGAGCTCTTGTGCACATAAAATCTGAGAGCAAATATATCAAGCAAGATCAATGGAGATAGGAAGAATGGAGATCAAAACCCTATTGGACATGTGATGGTATAATCTTTGTGATTTCATTTGATTTGCATTGTCTTAGGTAATCTTCATATGTTATGGTGGATCTTTGTTGTTGTTAGGCTAGGGTTTTGTGGTTGAATTCATTTTGCCTTTCAATATCGTTATTGTGTTATCCATTTTCACCATATACAATTATAATCTCTGGAAAATTTCCGTCACGACTTCAAACTTCAAATGCCTCTAGATTTTGCCTCTGAAGTCCAATTTGGATTAAACAAAAGGCAAAACTGACTTTCTTGGACCTCCTCAATCCAATGGTAACCTCAGATTTGACCCATCAAGATTCAATAATAACTTGCAATAGAAAGATCCAAAATGCACACCCCAAATAGCATCAAATTTCTCTCAATTAGCAAACCAATGACACTCTAATGGCTCTAATACCATGTGAGACATGGACCAGCTCTGATACCATGTGAGATTTTTCCAAGATCAAGAGGCAATGGAAAGCACAAATAAGAGAGAACAAAATAGATGATATAAATAAACTATCAAGATGAAAAATATGATCAACTGGATCATTAAGCATTACATACAATGAATATGAGTCTGCTTATATAGGCAAGGCTATATGGATATGTGAGCACACAAACATGACATGTGGCTTAATAAAAAACAAGGGTAGGTAGGAAATAGGTGTGGGTAGGTAGGAGAAACAATATAATATTCTAGATAAGGTGGATCACCCACTAAATGTGGAGTGTAACAACAAGATCAACACCATAAAAGGTGGAAATTCTCCTACACACACTATCCCAATGTGGCACAAACACCCAAGTGTCTCATACCCAAACTACTATGAAATGCATTTCCTAAGTAAACTTAAGTAAGTGTGATAATATCCAAGATGGATAATTATTTACAGGAACAACTATCAATAAATCCTTTTAAATGGGTCATTTTGTCAACATGTATATGATCTCTTTAAACATTGAAAAAATGTCATAGAATACATTGATGTGATTCTTGGTACTCACCACTCTATCATTTGTATCCTCCATCAATTTTTACCTAGGAGAGTTGCTAAACTCCTCTATAATGGTACTAGTGGTTTGTACTCGGTTGAATGTTTAAAAAATATGCAAGTGATAGTCTTTATGAATTTCTTAATTTGAGCTATATTGACATCCATTGTATCCATTCTTAGAGAAAAAATATTATCAGACTCCTTTATTACTCTAATCCATAACTTCGTGCACTTTAACCCCTCAGTAGGTAGCTCATGGTTATTTTTAGTTAGAATTTATTTCTTTTCAATGTTATTGAAGGGGGCCCTAGCTAATCTTTATAAGTTAGGTATGTAATCTTCTAGAGAAATAAGATATTCATCAAGAGTCACTAAATTTTATCATAGAACTGGCCTCATTAGTGGTGCTATAACTTAATTCCTCTTTGATTATTCAACTTTCTTAAGCCTCCAAAACATTCTTTGATATTGTAGAAGCACTTATAACTCCTCCTAGTATTCATATCATTTATTTAGGGCTACAAAGAATATTTGATTTGTGAAATTCAAGTCCATAGGGCCCATGAGTCTATCATATATGCTATTAGTTCTTATGTTTACCAACTTTACCAGACAATAAAAATCCTTTCCTACAATATCTACTTCTCCCCTTTCATGTATTTTATGGCCAATATCCACCTTTTGGATCAAATAGTTTCTGTCTCACATTCTATATTCTTCTTTATACATTAGTGGAGTGCCTATATCTTTATTACTTTTGTTCCATGAGAATCCATTATTATATTAGACAATAGTTTTTCCTTGTTTGGATTTGACTTGGCTTTGAAAAATTTTACTATCTTGGAGTAGTCATCATCAATTAGCGTGAAGGCCCTATTTATCTTCTCAATTATGAACTTCAACCTAACTAGAAAACCTCAACTTGATGATTCCCCTGGTAAAGGTCCTTTTGAAGTAAATGAGAGTGGATGCGGGTGATTTGGGAATCTTATTTATTTTAATTTGAGAGAGGAAGGGGGTATATGAGACTTAATCTATATTATGGAATGTAAAGTTCTATAGACCTTAAAGGAACATAAAACATCAAGTATCAAACCTTCATCTTGGATTAAACCAATAATTATACATATTCTTGTAAAAATGTTTCTTATTATACCATATATTCTAATAAGGTATTCTCTCTTAAAGCCCTTAAGGGAACAATCTATCCTATCAATCGGTTAGTTTCGGAACTTAATTTTATTGTATGACGGATATATGATCTTTCATCCTTTTAAAGCCCTTAGGTATTAATTCAATGTGCAATTTCATTATCTAAAAGAGAGTTTTCAAATAAAATTATTTGACCTTTACCTCATGCACATCAATATAATCAAATCAACAATATTCTAATTTAGATTCATTTTGGAAAAATCTACCTACCATAGTTCTAATATTTCTTGTAGGTGTACATTTATTCCTCACTCATGAAAATATATATATATATATAAAAAAGATCTTTCTCAAAAAAAATTGTATTCTATGTATTGGAACACAAGTACACACTAACTAAAATATAGAAATTTCAATCTTACCTTATTTTTATTTATAATGAAGTTTTAAATCTCCACTAAGTACCTACAAATAGCTTGGAAGAAACTTGTCACTTGATTTCTAGGTAATATATATGGTGCTTTTTAAATAAGCCCCCAATTATGTTGTAGTTATGTATTTAAAATTGGATAAACTAACTTCCATAACTTTGCAACTCTTGTGTTAATTTTAAAGATAGACTCTTGCATAACCATTCTCAACAAAAGTGATGATTGAAAACATATTTAGGCATCACTAGCTAAATTAAAGTATTTTTAACTTTACTTCAACTACAATTATCAGGAGTCATCAAAGGATTTTATATCCCCTAATTGTTTGATTCATATCGATTTAAACTGGATATAAATATACTTTATAGGCCAATAGGTAAACAAGGTAGGAATTCATGTAAAACCTATTTGACTTAAGAGTATTGATCAATTGCACATGTGGCTTCTCATTTATGATTTTATCCTAGCTAATTCTCTTCTTTTCTAGGATAATCAATATGAAGTATAACATCTAGGGATAGATATCCCCAGCATTAGGATATTAAAATAAATTGCCTATTAAGTTAATGATATCCTTATTATTATCATTAAGATCACTTATGTATAATACTATATGTATATTTAGTGTTGGCTTCCATCTTTGGATGTGAAAATTATCATTGATCTGAAATTAGTAGCAGTATTAGTTCACTAATTATAGTATTTGATGGTTTCCTTCATGCTCACCTTATCATATTGTGTATAAGTGGGATTCCCAAAATCCATTTCAATAAAATTATAGATTAAATTGTAGGAAATAATTTTGTAGTAGTCCAAATAACTTCTACATTTAGTCATACATCAAAGAACAATCCAAAACCAAATCAAGTGATTATAGGGATACTAGAAAAGAAACTACTTGAATAAAGTCATTTTGTACCACACATTGACCTATGAAATTTGTGTATCTATCTTTTTGGATTCATTAGAGGAACTCTAAGGATCTCACATTTCCCAAGTATATATCATGTATCTTATTCCATGGGGAGAGCACATTTAAAGTAGTTTGGTAATAACATTGTTTATATTTCATCTCTCTAAATAGTTTTTCTCTATGCATGGTGAAAAGGAACTCTAATAAAAGGAAACTAGATTCCTTTGAGAGAATTTTGACCTATTATACTTGGATGAATCAATAAATTTAAACCCACTTAAAACTACATTGATTATCATTTTCTTGAAAATATAATTAATTAATGAAAGTAACTAACTAAGATGTGTAAATGAAATAAACTTGCAAAATAATCTTAAATTTCATAAATGAAAATAACTTTTTGATCATAGAAATAAAAAATACAAAGAATATATAACTTAGGGTTAAAATGAGGATGTTATTGGGTAATAAGTTTTCTCCTTTTAAATACGTTTCCCCAATATTAAATAATTACAATATAATACTATAGTGTTACAACACAACATCAAAATTTCCTCAAGAATATATCAATGGAATCTCTATATGTTAAATGTTAATGTGCAACTCACATAATAAATAAAATAATACAATATACATATTGTTATGCAAGGTGTACAACACTTTTTTTTCGAATAGGAGACTCGTATTCATATTTCCTTTCCATCATTTGTACATGCATGTTTTCTTTCTTATGTGTGTTTCTTTCATGGATTGAATTTGTAAGTCAATCTTTGCAGTATCTCATGAATAGTGTCATCATTATATTGAATATCATGATGTATCAAGTCATATGCCTAATTGGATTGCGTTCCCTTGCACGTGTTACAAACCTTTATCATAATCTCTTATATTGTGGTGCATAATTTCAAGTAATACAATAAAGACTTTTCTAAAAATATTTAGAATATCCTCCATGAACCCTCTACATGTACCTCCTATTAGCCATAACATATCATTAGACATGAGAATTAATATCATTCTCCTTCTCTCCATCCATGCTCATGTTGTATCCATTTTCCTAACTCTACACATGTATCATCCCTTTTAGTACTAGTTTCATTTCTTCATTTGCTGCCCTTCAACCTTCATACACCTAACCATCTTGCTTGATCCAAATGAGAATAATACATTAGAGTAGGTATATGTTTCCACATTGAGGACTCCCAAGATAAACTAAACATTAAGCATAATATAAGAATACCCACACATACCATGTTTGTATTGTTTTGTAACTTTACAATTTAAGTTTATATTCTTAATTCACTTTTTCAACAGTAGTGGTAGGATTTAAATGTTGAATATTTTAATTTTATATGCTACCTAGTTGTCCTTCTTACTGGAGATATTACAATTAATATTGTACCTCATTAGAGCTTTTAGATTATAACATTGCAAATCCAACTCCTCATCCTCTAGGATCTATTTTAATTTTTGGTAATTTCTATCATAGATATTGTATTAGGTCAATAAGTTATATTAAAAAAATTATTTTTTTAATGAAATTTTATTAAATTTCCATAAATTTCCTTTATAGAGATATTTTATTTAGTGAGCAGTTTCAGTATATGAATTCTTCAATATGAAACAAAAATATTTTTTTGTAATCTTCATTGAAATTAGATTTTATTCAACACAAATATATTATTACTTCATAACCTCTTTCTTTTAATCAAATTTATCGTTCTGTTTTCTGTATACATTATTTTTAAAGTATTCTATATGTCAAAATGTTCTATTTTTCTAGCTATTGTTTGCATCAACAACCATGTAAGTGCATATATCATCAATGTGAAAGTCAAAATAATAGAATAATAGATAAGTAATGGATCTCAAATTGCAATTATAGCATAATGATATAATAGAAAATAGACATCTTATGTTTAAAGAATGCATGTACATTAAGTTTTGCATTTGAATAGTCATATAGGTGAAATATGCATATACATATCATCTACATTGAATGTGCTTGAACTATTTTATTTTGGGATAGGTTGCCAAATGTGGACCGAGAGAGATGGAGGACCTCTTTAGAGTAAAATCTCCTTTATTAAGTGCTTTGTTCAAAGCCATGGCATTGAAATAAACATAATTATTGCCTAGAAAGTTATTATTTAGTATCTACCACAATCCTAAATGTATTCATGCTAGTATGCATGACATATTAGGTTGCACCGAGTGTTCCTTATTTTTTTTAAGGTTGCAGGGTCAATGGTTCTTCAAGTAGGAAGAATTGTGGGGAATAAAGATGGTTCCTTATTGGGTGGTAAAGTTCCTCAACCATACTCTCATCCCATCGGCATCACAAAGATGTGTGGAGATACCTTATTTTGGTTTACCAGTCATTTCATGTTTATGCAACATTGATACTTGTAAATGTTATTCTAGATGAAGCACATATAAAAAGATGATTGTATTGAACTATCATATGATGATAGATTGTATATAAATTCTAATTATTAAAATGGGTTTTCTTTTATCTTCATATCAGATATGATGATCTTATAGTGGAAATAATATGATTACTCATCTTCATAGTGGATATTATGATATATATTTACTTGTAAATGATATCAACTTTTCTTATATTAATGGGAATGATATTTTTTATTAAGATAAAATGGGTTTTACAGGGACCCAAAACTCAAATAAAAAATCAAAAAGCTAAACAGAAGAGAAAGAGTCTAAATCTAGTAGCCCAACAAAGACAAAAATATGGGAAACACCCCATAGGTCCCAACAAAGAAATAACAATAAAACCTTGACAATCATACCAAAAAACTAACCAAGAGCTTCCATAAGCTTAGAATTTTTCTCGATGATGATTTTGTTAATTCCTTCAAGTTCCTCCAAGATACTCTTTGTGTTACTTGTGTCTTGGTTCCTACTCCTGGTTCTGGAAGATGGTCTTGTAGAAACCTACATTTTCAATTGCTGCAGATTCTTTTCCAGATTCTTCCTTTTGGATTTAACAGTTGATGAAAAAATACTACTGAGCGGTTGGGCTATATGAATAGAGATTTTTTCATTTACTTTTTTGAGACTATCGACACTTTATTCATGGCTTCTTTACTGATATTCATCAAAGCCCTGAGATTTCTTTTTAACTCATCCATACCCTTCTCCAGCTTGGCAATTTTGGCTTCGTGTTCATTTTTCATAACCTTGACATCTTTAGTTAGATTGTGAGTCATTTTCAGTAGATTGTAAGTTTTATTTGGCATGGGGTTCTTGTTGAATATGTTAATGATCTCTTTTATGCCCCATTTGACAAAAAGAACTTTACTAATAACCCTACAAAAACATTTCTCCTAGCGAGATGTGGAATTAGCCAAAAGAGTGTTGGTATCTACTTCAATATTTTTCACTATTTTCGGGGTCCATTGTTGGTCAGTCAGTCAGTACCTCCTTCGGATTCATGACATGGCTTCCTCTTGCCTCCCATGGATCCTTGTCTCTGGCCGCTCTCTCATTCGTTGATAGCTCAAGATTTTGGCATAATGGCAACAGCGATTCCAACAATTGGTATCAGAGCACTGGGTTACGAGTTTGAATCCTAGAAGGTCACCCTGTGGTCTCCTTAAAAGAAGTTCACAAAACCCCAATCGTTGCTGATGGGGGGATTGTTGGCCAGTCAGTCAGCACCTCCTTGGGATTCATGACATGGCTTCCTCTCACCTCCCATGGATTCTTGTCTCTGGTCGCTCTCCTGTTCACTAACAACTTGATCTTTTGGCGAAACAACAATGGTGATTCCAACATCCATCTAGTCCAAATTAAGGGGAACATCTAACTTTATCTCTTCTTCCCATTTGTCCTCTATATCCACCTCTTTCCATACTTTTTTATTTTTTAGATTTGTTATGTCCCATCTATTGGGGTTTGGAAGGTGGGGTTTTGTACTTTTTAGCTACAAATCTAGGGCTTTTTTTGCTACTGTTAGTGCCCAACGTAGTTTTCTGGGGGGGCCCTCTTCCTTGGAAGGCGAATACTCTAGTCCATCATTAAACACATGAAGATCATGCCACTCGATGTCCATCTCACCTAACCCCTTCTCCTCATATTCGGTGTTCGACAACACATGTAAATCATGGCCAGAGGAGGGTTTCGCATTGGACTCAATTTTGTGAGTTGGGGAAGGTTTAGCCTCATTCATTTTAGCATATTCCATGATCAGGAGAATAAGCCCTTCATGTAACATAGGGTTATCATTATTTTTAGCATGTTTAGCAAGACCATTCTCTAGAGAAGAAAGAAGATAAAATGACAAATAAATCTTCCTATCATATCCAAATTGATTTAAAATAGTAAAATGATAGGAGAAAATACTTGCATGCCGCCCATCTAAGGTAATGTACCTCATGATGACCTCCGCCATATCAGCCCATAGGCTCAACAAATCTTATCTATTATATCCCCCATGAGCCATCTTCCTCGCCCTATCTCGTTCACTCCGCTTGTCAAAGAACACAAACATGGATTCCTCTATTGTCTTAAACTCTCTGTAAAATTCATTCCCATTAATCGACAACCTAGTGATTTCCACAATGAAAATATCATCAATTATGAATTCCACTTCATAAGAACCAAGGATGCCTTTATTCCAACTTTCTACAAAATCTTCCATCATTTTGGGGTCTTGACCATGAAGATTTTTCATATAGGGGACAAGGCCACCATCCGAGATTTCAGTCCATAATTCTTTATTTCATTCCCAATTCTGGTATAAAGTCGGCTCCATTCTATTTTTATCTCCTCCCATACTTAGACTATCATTGCTGATTATGTTTACCATTTAAAACCTTGTTGCAAACCATAGAACACAAAATCAAGTGGCTAGGAACAATTTGGAAGCCCTCACGTTGTGTCAATTCCACTTATTACAAGAAGTGGCTTTACTAATGTGAAAGGATGACATCATTGATATTCGTCTATTGAGAGAAAGTAAGATCACAAACATCCCTTCATGTCAGCTCACACAAGTATATTTGGAAGGTTTCCCCTTCCATCCACCACTTGATTTTATCATACGCCACCTTGAAATTCACCATGTAGTCTGTAGGTTGGTTAATTTCCTGATAAACATGAGTAATTCCAAATTCATCCATCTTGGCCATCAAATTGAAACAATCCTGATTAAATAATTGATAGTCCAACTAGGAGGCATCTTTTTAATTAAACAATGAATGATATTAAGGGAATTACTTTTCAACCATATGTTTCTATGCCCTCCTCGAATAACAAGTTGAAACCCAATGTAGGCTACATTTTCCTCAACAAAGTGGTTTGTTTGGGTACCCAGAGGGAGTGCCACTAATGAGACAATATTAATGGGAATGATGTTTTTGATAATGATAAATTGGTTTTACAGGGACCCGAAACCCAAAGTTAGAGAGATTAAAGGGAATGATGTTATATGATATTGAATTCAAAATTTCATGTGAGATATGAAATATATTAAATTTATTATGGAATTGGATAGCAATTTTGTATTTCTCCATAATGAAATTACTTTTACTTTTAAGAATATTGTCTTTACTGAAAAATTTAATAGAATATATTTTAGTAAAAACGATGAATGTTACACATTAATTATTTTACACTCTCCCATATCCATAGTTTGATCACTTGAACCTAAGTATGCTTCCATCATCCACCTCGGTTCATGAAACGTGTCAAGATTTCACCTCCTTTGGACCTCCTACAACCTCAAAGATTAGCTCAATTTAGTAGAATGCTAGCTATCTTCTAGTTTCATCCTCGTGGTATGACTTCTTGCTAGACATTATAGAGTTATTTGTTGTAGATATCAGGACATGATATTGGATATTCATTTTCTCTTTTATAAAAGCTATATCTCACATTTCATCACTTTATCGTTTCCTTTGGAGGTTATTATATAGGTATCTTCAATGTTTCTTGGACTTGTTTCTTCTAATTTGGCTTCATTTGATTCAAACATGTGGATCCTTGAGTAGTGTCTTGAGGTAATCATCAAGAGATCTCTTCCATTGAGGGATTTCTTCTACATTCACCATGGGATTTGTTTCTTTCAAAAGGTGTGATTTTTTTTCCATTTTTGGATCATTTTTGGAACTACTTATTTGAGGGGAGATTCATCATCTCTTCTCATATTTCCTATGGGGAGATCTTGATTATACTTGTGTAACCAAAATAGTACTTGGGGAGACGTGTTGAGTTGTACATTCACTTTTCATAGTACACATTTATTTATTTTTCTCCTTTTCTTCGATTATGAAATATTTTATTTTTGTATACGTGGGTACTTCATCAAGCCTTGTAGTCCAAACCCATTCAAGAAATCATGCTTTCATTATTGTGTTCTTTGTTAGGTTTATCTTCTCACTAATTTTTTCTTAAGGGTTTATTTTAGTAAATAAAATTCACCTAATAATCAATTAATTGCTAGCCCATTTTTACATTATTCACTTAAGTTAAAATTAAAACTATTTTTTCTAATTATTAAATTGAGCTGATTATAGGTCATGTTTACTCCTTACATATGATGGGGACACTTGTCATTGTCTAATCTAATCTCCACTTAGGGTTTTTGATTTATTGCATCACTCTCCTTTTCATAAGGATTGATCATTTATTATATTGATTTGTTCAATTTAATGCATCAATATAATTCTTAGGTTGTTGAAAAATCTATCTTTCTTCATCTCCAGTTGTGACATTTGTTTTTCTTGTAGGTGATTTTAAGTAGCTGAGGGGTTCAATAATCAACTCAAACATAAATATATTCTTAAATAATTTTATTAATATCATTTCTTAATTCAATAATTTGTTGTGTAGGATTTATTTTAAATAATTTATTAGTTCTCCTAGATTCTCTTACAAGGTACATATTTTATGAGAATTTTAGATACTCAACAACTACTACAATAGTAATCATTAGTAATTTTTTGAAGATGATATACAGGATACATTTTGGATAAGGGTAGTATTTGTTGTGTACCTAGTATTGGTCTTTCTTTAAATGAATGTCATTTTTCATTAGAAACATACCAGTGTTTTATTTTTTCACTTATATAAGAATATATTATACTTATAATTATAATTCTAGTTGACTCGTGTGATTCAAGACACACTTCTTTGAGAAATTCATGTTGGTAGAGATTAGTAGATGCCCATCAGGCTTGGTATGTGCACTGATGTTCTCCTTGCAAGAAATGATATCGTATATAAATTATTCTTGGATGAAATTGTAGGGTGTAGCATAACATGAATGAGGTGAACAATCCAACTATTGTATGTAAAACATTTTTTGGGCATGCAAAAGTAGAAGTAAAGTGTGAAAGTGTCAATTCAATATGATCTTGATCTTGAAGAGATTTTTATAACGTAACATTAATATCTATAGTAATATATATGTGATATTTTAAACTTTTTCTATCACCCCTCAAGAAAAATAAGAATTTAAAATATATTCAACTTTTTTCCATATTTACACACAAATTATATCAATATAAAATAAAATGATAAAAAAATATGGATAATATTATACAATAAACAAAGAATGTGGAGTATAATAAGGCTATAATCCATTTAGAAAGGAATAACTCAAGGAAATGTAGTCTCGTGGACTTTGTAAAATGTACTTGACAAATCTTTTACATTTTTTTTATAGATGAAAACTTTAAGTGTGATATTAAACTTAATATGTTTTGTCAATGTCATCTTCCAAGAATATTAGAAATTAAAATATTTAAAAATTAATAATAATTGAAATCATAATTTTAATATTAATTTCAATTTCAAATGTCTTAATAAATATACATTCTATTTTCTTTTACTTTATTTATAATTATAATTACTTATGGTCAAACAACAATAAGTAAACATTGTGTTTTGGGTTCTTAGGATCATTTTGGTTGGGATAGCCATATTTTTAATTGTCTTTTCTAGTTGTGTCCTCAACCTTATTGTAGCTCTGTGTACTCAAGGTTTCTTTTTATTTTCTATTTCCTCTAATACTTTATATGGACTTTGTCAAAACTTGTGCTTTTTATTTTAATATATTGGGTGTTGACCCTTCTAGCTATTTAATTACCAAAAAAAGTAAACATACTAATTTCCTATAAATAAAATCTATTCAATTACTTAATTTATAATGATAGTTTTAGATTCTTAAAATTGCAAATTGAACAATTTCTAATAACTAGCTTTGCAATTCATAAAATCTTTGGAATACCTTTCATATAACATCAATTGTAACCCATTGGTTATTATGTATATGTATATGTATATGTATATGTATATTTATATGTATATGTATATGTGTATGTATATATATATGTATATGTATACATATACATATACGTATTCATATACATATACGTATATGTATATGCATATGTATATCCTTGAAGCCTCAATGAACTCTTCACTCAAGAAATTCTTTGTTGATTTACTCCAAAACCCCCCCAAGGGCTCTTCTGTTATGACTACAAAATGCCTCCTTGTGTCTCTTCAATTCTGGAGGTGGTACATGGTTTGGAGGTGTTGGACAAAATTTCTTACTTTCAAAGGAAGGGTTGTGTTCATAGGTTCAATCATCTATTATACTCACTTTTTAAAGAACTTGAACCCAATGGTCTTAGGTAAATTTGAGATTTACCCCTATGCTCATGGCTTCTTTATTATTTGTTTCAACTCTACTAAGGATCATAATGTTATTCTATCTATTGGTGTTTGGAATTAGGGGTCTTATTCTCTATCCCTTCACCCCTAAACACCCTCTTTCAACCCTCTAGCTAAACCTATTGTTGTTTCCCCTATTTGGGTAAGGTTATATTACCTCCCCCTCCATTTCTAGTGCAATTTTTCTATGAATCTATTAGCAATACATTGGGTCATTTTCACAAAGTTGACCCTAATACAAGTTTTTAAGATCCCATACCTCCCGTGTTAGGATTTTGGAGGATTTTGACCTTTCCAAATGACCTCCTATTGAGATCTTTGTGAAGGTGGGTGAGTAGTCATGGAGACAAATTTTAGAATATGAGGGACTTTCTTTTTAGTGAAAATGTTATTTTTCTATGGGTCATTTGGACTCTTCTTCACTTCATGGTTGTCATCAACAATCTTCTCCTACCTAGTGGAAGAATGCTAATAGTTGTCATCTCACAGTTTTTTCTATTGTTTTAGATTCTAGGTTAGAGTCTTCAATAGATTTAGTACCCTTCTCTTATTGGATTGTCTACTTTGTCGGCTTAGGCCCCTTCTCTTGCTCCTTTGGCCCCTCACATGGCTTTGTCTACCAGTCTATTGGCTTATGGCCTCATCTTGTCCATGATTCTCGACTCTCTATCCTTGAATTGTCATGTTCCTTCTCCAAATTTGGTGGCTCATCTAGGTGACTCAATTGCTACCTCTGATATTTCTTGCAACATTTCTTTATTAGTTTCTCCTAACAAAGATGCCTCTTATTGGACTAAAGTTTACCATAAGAAGAAGAACTAGTCTCTTCCTATTTAGAATGGCCAGATGTTGGCCTTGTATTGGGTCCCAACTTAGATGTCTTTTAAGTTCTTTGTTTCATTTTTGTAGTCTAATTTGTTAGTAATAGTTTCTTTTCTTTTTACATTTGTGGTTGCACTCCAAACGGTCCCAACTTGGTTGTTTCCTTGTTGGTTGGCATTGTGCTTTTTTCAGTGTCTAGGTAGTTATTTTCTTAGCTTTCTCTCTAAGCTTTTTGTTAGTAGTTAGTTGTTATTTGTAATGGATTGGGGCCCTCTCCCACTTAATTTAATAAAAAGTAATGTACAATAAATATCTTATCTTATAAACATCTACTTTTTCCCCAAGAAATAACTTACTTATAATATATACAAATAGGACAGATTATTCTTTTGAAGGAATGCTTTTAACATATTATAAATATTTTGCAACTTGTTTGTTATTCTATTGTTTTGTTTTATCTTCTTCTTTATTTCTTCAAAATTAATTTATGCTGCAATATTACTTAATGAAAGAATTGTTCTTGATCAAGGTGAATCTCCATATTGCCCAAAAAAGAAAGAAAAAAGGATGCATACAATTGGCTCACATCATTGTCTACGCTTGAGCAAGTGAATTCACTTTGTTGTATGTTGTTCTATACTACACCCATAATTAAATCAACTTGTCATGGATTCATTTACCCTTAATTGCCATGTTTGATCAAAAATAAGTCAGAGAATTAAATATTTTAATCTTTAATTAATTTTTTGTTCTCATATAAAGGTAATAACCTTTCAATACAGGATTGTCTTTTCGACTTCCGATGTAAACATAAATGTAGTGGCTGTTCAACTTCTTTGAAAGCTTATAAATAAGCCCAATTTGAATCCAATATAGGATTGTCTTTTCGACTTCCGATGTAAACATAAATGTAGTGGCTGTTCAGCTTCTTTGAAAGCTTATCAATAAGCCCAATTCGAATCAAATATATTTGATTCGAATTGGGCTTATTGATAAGCTTTCAAAGAAGCTGAACAGCCACTACATTTATGTTTACATCGGAAGTCGAAAAGACAATCCAGTATTAAAAGGTTATTACATTTATATGAAAACAAAAATTAATTAAAGATTAAAATATTTAATTCTCTGACTTATTTCTAATCAATGTCCCACCATAAATTTATCGTCATCATTACCCCCGAGAGATTGCCGAGAATTTCATCCTTATCACTCAAAATCTCACTGTTCACTGTTTCCATTTTAAACATTTCCAACTTCCTTCACAGCTCACTCACTGAAGTCTCTAGAAACTCTATAGAATAATGTGAAAATTCTAGAAACTCTATAGGCTATATGGCCGACAAAATCTGTATTCCAAAAATACTCAATTATATTTTATTTGCTTGGACCTTGCAAGAGCGTGGACGCCACAAGCACTCTTTCAGAATATCATCATTTCATAAGAAAAAGCAATCTTGATTTCCTCAATGCTTTACATAAATCTGTCTCTTTGAAAGCAATAAATGATAATTTATTTGCTTGTCCTGGTCTAGCGCGTGGAGGCCACGCGCTCTCAAGTTTATATTACTTAAAAAGGCAAAAGCACAATGTTTGATTCGTAATCAGATGTGATATTTCATGAAGAGATGCCACTTGTTATGGACAAAACATTTTGAAATCATTGAATATGAATTCCTGAAGAAATAAATCCAATACCATGGGCTCACTCATAGTTTTACAGATTTCCAGTGTATGTTTAGTGAATAAATTTGACGGCCATATAACCTAATATGTCAAGGCCCACGTTGATTGGACAAGTCAGCAAATTAAAATAGTGTTACATGTATTCACAAAAAAATGTGTGTTGAACAAATCATCTCCCTAAAGTTGATATAAGACAATAGGCCAAAAAGTTAAAACATAATTAAATGAGTGTTATCTACTATGCAGTGAGATTAATGACAAAAAGAGAAGGGTGACACTAGAGAATCAATTTGGGGAAGAAGATGGTTAACTTTAGTACAAGAGCTTTGGAAATTATTTTATCAGAGACATTAAGCAATGTGATTGACCTCCAATTACATATATCATTTAGAATACTAGACTTAAATATGAATTGTATATATGTTTATTAATAATCCTTACTAAGGCATGATAATAGTAGGCTTCAAGATAAGTTTTACATAGATATTTCCCAACACAATCCCAAAAGTCTTGTAGATAAAGGACCACCAAATATTTTGTTCATTAATAAAAAGAACATTTGAAAATTAGTGTTGTTCCAAAGAAGCCAAGGATTCATAGATTCCTAGGCCCACAAGGTACTTTTCATCACAAAGGTTCATTGAACTTGAATAGACTCCTTCATAACAAGAAGGATGTGGAGATCAATTTGATGGTATGATGAAAGAACAAGGATCCAGTCAACTACTAAGAGGGGGGGGATGAATCAGTAGATAGAAAAACTAATATAACTTCACCAATCTTAAAATCAATCTCTCAAAGTAAAGTTGGAACTACAAATGCAATATTACCGTCAAGATAAAAACTGTCAAGTTAAACCGGTTGACTATTACAATAGATAATAGTAATCAACTTGTAACAAACATCCAAATGCTTTTACTGATATAAGTAAAATATCATATTGTTGCCCATTATCATGACTTATCAAAGTGGATTAAGTAGTTCAACAAATCAACCATAGAAAATATAACCACAAAAACATTCACCACTTGACAAAGTATTTTTGACATGGAAACCCAAATGGGAAAAACCACGGTGAGATGAGACTCACAAGAATTATGAACTCTTTTGAAGTTCCCCCTATTAGGAGAAAAAATTGTTAAAGCTTTACAAAAAGTTTTGTTAAGAACAGATCCTATTAGAGACCACTCGGTTAAGGGATTGACTATAATGCCTTGTGAGAAGAAATAACCTGTGAGGGGTAACCTTGGTAAATGATTTAGAATTCAAGCTAATGGATCACCTTGTTAGAGGAGTTGAATACCACCAAGCTTGTTAGAGCTTACCCGGTTAGGGGATTTAACTGCTATAATTGCTAGAAAAAAATATGAGTTTGTTGATCTATTTGAATAGAACTACACTTGCTTGTTCAGATCTTTTTCATGCTCCTATCTGCATTTTACTCAAACTGTAGATACATCATCCAGTTTGGCAACCACACACTCAATTCAACTTTGCCAATACTTCAACTAAACAACTCATCAACCTTATAAACAAATCAACTAGGTAGGTAACACAACAAAAACCTAATTCTCATAGAGATTAACAATCTCTACACATCATTCAAGAAAGCCTCGATCGCTCCTTGATCACTGCTTCATCGAACTTAGTAACTCATCACACGCTTTGCATTACATGAAGTATACTTGCTCATTCCCAAGACAAAAATCTGTTACCTCAATGTGCCAAAATCACTTTGAAACTCTCTTCATACAATATGCATATGCGTCATAATTATTACCGCTCATCATCAGATCATAAACCAATATAACCAATTCACCAAACTTAATTGGTTAGGGTTTATCAAAATAACAGGTAGGGTTTACTGGTTCAACTCTCCAATACTTAGCAATATCGGTTCACTCCACAAACTTACCTACTAGTTATAATTTCCTTTCACTAGCTCTTCCTACCGGTTACAAAACAACATTACAATAACATCATTATCGGTTAGTTGACATCAATGACAATATAACAAATCATTAATTTAATCTTCATGCAAATACTAACAATCTCCCCATATGACATTGATGGCAATACAAATATAAATACCACTGATTGCTATGATTGTGAATAGGAATCTTGGTTTACATTTTACCATGTACTCTCCTTGTCTTCAGATTGTCTTCAGTTTGTCTTCAGTTACTAGCTGGTTGTACATCTTGCCTTTGTCAATCATACAATTCTGGTCACAATAATCACATAGTTGTTCTCCCCCTTTGACAACAATGAAAAATTGAAAGTAAAACATGCAGTGTAAAACTTGATTGTGTAGCATCAACAACTTGCAACTTGATGCTCCCCCCGTGGAATAACTCCACTTCTACACCAATCCTGTTGTAAAATTCTGCAAGTAGCTCCGGGACTGATGTAATCTACATTATGCTTAATTTACCTCATGAAGGGGTGTAACCCCTAGCTGACATCTTAAATACTCAAAAGTAGTCTTAGGAAGAGGTTTAGTAAAGTTATCTGCAAGCTGCTCCTTGGTAGAAACATGCTCTAAGATCACATCTTTACTCTGCACTTTTTCCCTCAAGAAATGATACTTCAAATCAATGTGCTTGGTTCGTGCATGCAAGAAAAGGTTCTTTGAAATATTTATGGCACTGGTATGTCACATAAGATCTTTATAGGTTCTGTAAACTTCATCTTAAAAGCTTCCAAAATGTGCATCATCCAGATAGCCTAGGTACAATTCATATAAGTTGCAACATACTCAGCTTCAGCAATAGACTATGAAATAAAACTCTGTTTTTTGCTGCTCCATGAAACAAGTCTTCCTCCAAGAAAGAATGCTCCACCGGTTGTGTTTTTTTGGTTGTTGGGCCCATATAAAATTTCCATTTCATATATGTCCATGTTTGAAGTAATGCCCGTCTAATCCGTTGGTCAAGTCATTTTCTTAATTATCTTCATATAACTCGGCCATTGTTAAGTTTCACTACGTTGAACTTGAACCTTTTTGGTTCAATGTTCAAAGTTCAACGGGTGTTTTTTTTAATATTTTTCCTCCCGCGTGGTTTTAAGTCTTGTCTAGTCCTTTTCGGTATTTTGCATTCTTTGAACCTTGAACTTGAACCTTTTTGGTTCAAAGTTCAAAGTTTAGCATTTGTCATGTTAGTTTCAGCATTTGTCATGTTAATTTTGTGTCGTGATTGTTTCACAAAGTTCAAAGTTAGATGTATAGGTTTCTCGGAAGACATGTGATTTGGCACGAGGTGACAACGCGTATTTCAAGAGATGATTAACGGCTGTTGAGGAGAGGAATATTCTTTCTCTAATGATTTGAAATCTTTCATTTATAGAAAGTATGTGTGAGGATCCATAGTCTTAGAAGTGAAGTGATCTAGCATTTAAGGCATGCTCCAATACAATCATTTCAGAGTAAGGCCACACGAGCAAAGAGTAAGGGAGACAGTTTATGGTAATGATGGGTAAGATTTTCTCGGCTTTAAAACTGAGTAGATGTCATGTCGAGATTATTATTTTCTTGAGAAGGTTTTGAGAAGGATTTTTTGGAACGGGAGAAATAGGCTGCGATAGGGGTTTGCAGAGGATAGAGGAAGGTATGTTCAACAACTTTCTAAATTGTTGCAGTTTGTTTTGAAGATCTGAGTATTCTGTTAGCTGTTTGTTTTTGTTTCAACTTTCCTTCATTGCCTGGAATTAATTGGAGAAAATCAAGAGCTAAACATGAGGCCTATTTTACCCAAATTGATGAGCTCGTCTTCCCTTGTAAGCTCTTTACCAGAATTAGGTGATACAGCATTAGTCCAACTAGATTTAGATGATTTTCTAGAAAGAGACCGGAACCCAGCCACAAATTTTATGATGAGAGAAGTTGCACAGAGCGGGTTATTAGAAGCGGCTGCATTTCCCGCAGCTGCTCCTTGCCCTAAATTAGTTTTAGAATGTATGAATCACTATGACAAGGGTAATAGATGCATAAGGAAAAACAATGGTGAGGTTTTGTTATCCATCGATAGACAGATAGTAATGGTGGCTATGGGTATCCCACACCGGGAACCCTATGAAGATTGGACGATTGGAAAATCCTATGGAATTTTCTCCAAGAAGAAGCGGTATTACAGGACTGTTATTGCATGGAATTGGCTTCTAAAATTCTAGAAAGGAGGTTCAAGGCTGTCAAGACCTCTAACCCGTGAACATTTAATTCTCACAATCTGAGACAAGTTGGTGATATTGTTGAGCAGAGTAAAGGGTAATTCCCACTCCTTCTATTGGGAGGACTAGATGTATTTCTTATCCAGGTCACTCTAGATAAAAATTGATTCATTGACTAGGGAACTATTATAGCAGAAAGGTTGCACAAAGGTTTGAGTAATTACCCTGGGATGACAAACTTCAATATGTCTTCGTACATGTTATATATGCTTGCTTGTGTGAGGGAATGGTTTGGACTGTCCCATGCAAAATGGGTTCAAGGCATAAAGATTTATGAGTATCATCCTAATTTGACCTTAAAAGGGCATGTTAATGATTATCTCCACTAGAATGATATTTTTGCTGAGAGGTTGACCTTTGAACTGCAAGGTAACTTGCATAGGAGGATGTCTACAAAAGCCGTTGAACTTGTTAACATGTATGGCAATTTCCTTACACAGTTTAGTCAGTTCACTTACCTAAGGGTTGGAGGATTTAAAGGTGAACCCTTTAGGCTACCCAGGTATGTTTCAGACTCCTATATTTTGATTGAAGTTTCTAGGCAACTTGCCTATGTTGCAAAGGATTATGGTGAAGACTCTGACACAAGTGGGATTTTACCCATTGATTTAGGCCATTACAGCTACAAGTCTGTCTCTGACGCACTGAATCTTGAGCTAGAATTTAAAGGATTTCATTTGAAGACCTTTGTGAAAAGGGATAGTTTTGATAGTAAAGGTTTCATCGCTCAATATGTGAAGAAGATAGTGCCTGATCAACATGTGTCTCAGTTAGAAGATTATTGGGAGGGTTGCCCAGATGAATTTGAAGTGAGGAAAAGGAGTTGGTCCAGGTTAACCTTGAAACTAATCCATGACATGAAATTGCCAATGGACACTTCAGGTGTCACCACTAATGATGAAGATATACTTGATTCTGATTTTCTGAAGCGGGTGCATAATGAGCCTCTTCTAGAGGTGGACTGGAGTAAAAAGATGGAGGATAGTATTTAGATGCTCACCTTCAATGTAATTCGCAGGACAAAAACTTGGCTTAGGAGTTGCCGATCTTATCCAGCAAGAGCAGCCAGTTCAAAAATCAAAAGTGGGAAGAGGAATATCGCAAGCAAAACTTTTGTTTTAACTAACATTCCTGTTTCTGTTGTAGGAAAAAGGCAAACAATGATTAAAGAACAAAAACTTGACACCAAGGTAGAGCTTTCTATTGGTGGATGAATTACAAGGTCAAGGTCCAAGAAGAGTTTTCAACTGTCGACTCCCCATCTCATTCTTGATCTGGATGTAGAGGAAGCACTGTGCGATATGGCATCCCCTATTTCTGAAGTAGACAAGGTTTCAACCAGTGTAGATACTACTTTCCAAGATCCAGGGACACTTGATATCTAGTCTCATGCCGACGGTGCCACACTGCCGTCCTCAGCAGGATTTCAACCCATGCCATCAAAGGAACTAACTCTAGCACCCAAGTGGTTAAGTGATTTAATCACTAGGAAAAGGAACGTGGTTCCTATTTTGGTATTGATGGAGGATGCGGTGAGTAAATGTCTAGGAAGGTCTACAAAGCCCAAAAAGCTAAAAATGGAGGCCATGATTGATTTTGATGAAAGCACGAAGCATTGGACTGTAGACATTGCCAAACCCACGTTCGACAAAGATGTTGTTATTGCTTTAGAAGTGAACTATGCTATTGAATGAGTTGATTTGGGGCTTGTAACCAGAGTTGTAGCTGTGAAACATCTTAAGACTTCGACTAAACGAATTATCTCTCATACTTGGAAAGATGAAAGAGACAAGGCTGAGTTAAAGAAGAATTTAACGCACATGGCTCATTATATTCATGCTCTATAGAACAGCCCATTACCGTTGTCTCAAAGTTCAAGATCATTTAGCCCAAAATCACCTAGTAATCAGAAATTCTTTGATGAGGTTCAACGAAATAGGATGATTGCCGAGGTTTTCTCAGAATGGCTCACCTCAATCATGCATCAAGCAACCAATTACATAATGGATTTAGTTCAGATATTCAAAGATGCTAATGAAGTGACCAAAGCATTGGACTCTGACTTAATCTCGTGGCAAAAAGAGAAATCTAAATGGGTAGTGATTTCAAAACAGATGTGTGATATTTAGCGTTATGGTCTAATGAATTTTCTTGCTGAAAATCAAGTGCAAGGGTTAAATGAAGATGTAATGTTTATTTGCAAAGAGATTATTGAGTGGCACAACTAGATTATTGAATAGGGTCATAATGAATTAGCCAGTTTGCATGGTGAATTAACAGCCTTAAGGGCAACCATGCAGAAGGACCTGGACTGTGTGGATGTTCAATTGCTTAAATAAGATAGTGAAACCCTGGAAGATACCACAGAGATGATTAACCAGTTTAGAAGCCACATTAAACAAATCAAAGTGGAGAAATCCTTGGCTGTGGAAGATTTCATGAGGATCTCCAAAGTAGAATCGATGCTCACAGTTTGTCTTGATCACTTGGATTCCCACAAAGACAAAGCGCAGATGGTGAAGAGAAAGAAGGAGCTCTGGAAATAGAGAGTAATTCACATCAATTTGCCACATGTAACTGTAATTCAAAAAATTTCAAAGGTTCATCGAGAGTGGAGTGCGGTGAAGGCGATGATGGTGTCTGTCCAAAACACCAACCCAAGTGATCACACCGAGACTGAGTAGACAGCATGACTAGCACTGTTGGTAGTTGTTTGCCAGTGAGTCTAGTCATTTTCCTTAGTTGTAGTTATAGAGTTAGGGTTTTTTTCTATTAACTCTTATGAGTTAATTTTACTTTGGTTAAAAAAGACTATTGGTCTGGCGACCTATATATATGTTTTGTAATGACTTCGAAAGGGTTCACTAAGTTTTTGGAAAGACTATCTTTTAAATTAGCTAAAGACTTTGCATATGTAGAAGGTGGATGATCATCGATGAATGAAAATCTTGTTAATAGTTCTCTTTGATTTCAAATCTGTGTGTTTGTTATTTTGAAATTTGATTTCTATGAAAATCTGTTTCAAGGAAGGAACCGTTATATGTTCTATGTGTGCAGAAAATTATTAGCAAATTTCATCTTTAAAGGCTTTTCATTTTGTTTTAGTGTACATGTGAAGTCTGTCGGCTTTATATAAAGAGTTATATATGAATCAGTGCTTGCGTTCATTTTGTATTGACTAGTGAATGCAATTACCTTTTAGTGCTTTCTGGTGAAAAGCATTCTATTGATTGTGTGTAATTTGGAGCTGATTGAATATTTATTAAAGGGAGTTGTACCTTAATTCAGAGGTTAACCAAATATAATGATTTTCCAACTGATTGGTAGGAAATTTGTCTTTCTTTTCATGAGCCATAATGTGCAAGGTTAAATAAATAAAGAAAGACCAATCTATTTACCAACACCGGTCATCAAACATTACCTGCCCAATATGCATCTATGTACACCTTCCAATCAAAGTTTCTTTCATATGCATACCATAATCCATAGTCAACAGTACCTTTCAAATATCTGAAAATCCTCTTGGTTGCTATCAAATGTGTTTCCTTTGGATTCTTCAAAAATCTTGCAACTAGACTAGTTGCATGAGTTATATCCGGTCTACTATGAATAACATAGTGCAATTTTCCAATCATTGACCTACACTCTTTCTCATCAATAGATGTGGCCTCATATTCCTTAGACAACTTACAACCTATAACCATTGGTGTCCCAGTTGGTTTACATTCACTCATACCAAATGTCTTTAATATCTCTTTCACATACTTAGGCTGTGTGATGAAAATACCACTCTTCATTTGATGCATTATATCATCTACAAACACTTCACTAACCAGTATTTTATCTCCTTTAGATTTGAGATATATGTTGTTGTCTTCACTACTTCTCTGAAATCCTATCTTCATCAAGTGTGAATGAAGTCTTTCATACCATGATCCCGGTGCTTGCTTTAATTGTTACAATGCCTTATGCAACTTACATACCATTTCTTTCTCATCAGCTAGAGCATAACCATCTAGCTGCTCAATATATACTTCTTCTTCCAGTATTTCATTCAAAAATGTTGACTTTACATCCATCTGGTATACTTTAAATCCCTTATGTGCTGTAAATGCAAGTAAAGTCCTGACACCTTCCAGTCTGGCCACTTGTGCAAAATTCTCACCATAATATTCTCTCTCTTCTTGTGCATAACCTTTGCAAACCAATCTAGCTTTGTTGCGAGCTACACCACCATCCTCATTCAATTTGTTCCTAAAAACCCACTTAGTACCTATCACATTTTTATTTACCAATCATGGTACTAGAGTCCATGTGTTATTATTCTCAATTTGTTCAAGCTCCTCCTTCATAGCTTTAACCCAATGATCATCACCAAATGCTTCCGTAGCAGTTCTAGGCTCAATAGTGGAGATCAGGCAAGAATTATCTCCAATTCTTCTTCTGGTTAGCACTCCAGCATCCTCATCTCCAATAATTTGCTCTGGATTGTGATTGAGTCTCACATACCTCAGAATAACATGATCATTATCTTCAAGTTCATCTATATTATCATCATCTTCTTCTGAATCTACATGTTCCGGTTGAACTCATACTTTAGTATTCTCTTTACCGGTTTTAGGTTTCACAGGTTCTGGTTCCAAAAACAAAATGCAAGGGTCTTCATCCTTTTTCTCTACACTGGTTTCCCCTAAGACTTTAGGATACTCATCCACTCTAACATCAGCACTCTCTATGATTATCTATGTTGGGTTGTTAAAACACTCGTAGGCCTTACTATTGGTGAAATAACCAAGAAATGTACCTTCATCACTTTTAGCCTCAAACTTGCTAATATAGTCACCTCTCTTAATAAAACATTTGCTACCAAATATCTTAAAATAACCAACATTAGGTGATCTATCGTACCAGTATTCATAAGGATTCTTGTCCTTACCTCTTTTTACCAAAATCTTGTTCATTGTGTAGACAGCTGTGCTGATAGCTTCTCTCCATATTTTTTTTGCTACACCTCCTTGTATCAACATCATCCTAGCAACTTCAACAACTGACTGGTTGTTTCTCTCTACAATACCATTATGCTATGGTGTCCTTGGTGCAGAAAGCTTCCATTTGATACCATTCTCTTCACAATATCTAGTGAATTCCTTAGAAGTAAATTCTCTACCTTGATCTTTCCTTAGACACTTTATCTACTCTCTTTTTCAGCCAAGGCCCTGAATGACTTGAACTTACGAAATGCCTTTGTTTTATCCTTTAAGAATGTGACCCACATCATCTTTGAGAAATCATCAGTGAAGATCATAAAATATCTATCGCCTTGAATACTTTTAGTCCTTATTGGTCCATGGAGGTCTATATGAACCAAATCTAACAGATGATCTGCTGAAAAAGACTTTCTCTTGAAAGTTGAGGATGTCATCTTTCCCAACTGACATTCCTTACATAGAGTATTAACTGGTTTTTCCAATTGAGGAAAACCTCTCACTATCTTTGACTTACTCATGTTAACAATGTTATCAAAATTCAAATGACAAAATCTCCTATGCCAAAGACAACTTTCATCTACTTTAGCAATTAAATAGTTGCTGACTTTGGGATTCAGGTGAAACATGTTACCTTTAGTCTGCTTGCCAGTTGCAAATAGTTCACTTTTTCTCCCATAGATTTTGCACATACCCTTTTTAAACTCCAATGGATATCCTCTATCATTGATTTGGGAAACACTAAATAGATTGTGCTTTAGACCTTCAACCTAGTAGACATCATCCGCACTACTCTTTCTATTAAGAAAAAAAATTCCCTTACCTTTAACCATATAGGGTGAGTCATTACCAAATCTTACAACTTTTCCATCAAATTCCTTCAAAGAAAGAAATTTGCTCTAGTCACCGGTCATGTCATGTGAACAACCACTATCAATGATCCAATCATCAGAATTATCCATTCATGAAACTGTAGCGTCGTAAATTGTACGCACTCGCTAGGGTGGTACAATTTCACACCTAGTTTAGCACCCGCCTTAGTGCATGTTACATTCTGCATTGCATTTCTCCTTTAGCACTTAATTAATCAAATTAATTAGGTCTAAGGTCCTATTTCATCATTCTCTACATCATAAAGTTGGGCCCTTTTGCTAAAGCGCGCCCTTCGCATTTTATTCCTCCAATACATCACTTAATCAAAAACCCTAATTAAGTCCTATTTCGAACTTGGGGGCTTGGTTTCGGGGTCAAAACATCTCAAAATCACCTGTAACTTCGAGATTCTCTCTAAAATCATCATATCCGACGGCCCTGAAAATTTGGTGAAAAGTTGTCAGGACCGTGGCGTCCGGAGTGCACATGGTCCCGAACATTTTTCCCAAAATTTTAGGAGCACGATCCAATCATAAAATAAAGCTTAACCCTAAGAAATTGGCAGGATATTCAATCTCTAGGTCAGCCAAAAGATGAATTTGCGATCTAGGGTTTCCTACATAAGAGCTCTCTTTCTTCATTTGAAGGGATCCAATTTTTGTTTTCAGAAACCTCATATGCAGCGAAAGAGCAGATCTACATCTCGAAATCACCTGTAACTTCGGGATTCTCTCTAAAATCATCATATCCGACGGCCCTGAAAATTTGGTGAAAAGTTGTCGGGACCATGGCGCCCGGAGTGTACATGGTCCCGAACATTTTTCCTGAAATTTTAGGAGCGCGATCCAATCATAAAATAAAGCTTAACCCCAAGAAATTGGCGGGATATTCAATCTCTAGGTTGGCCAAAAGACGAATTTGCGATCTAGGGTTTCCTACATAAGAGCTCTCTTTCTTCATTTGAAGGGATCCGATTTTTGTTTTCAGGAACCTCATATGCAGCGAAAGAGAAGATCTTTGAAGAATTCAACAACATTCAACATCCTTCTATCAAGCATCTATCAATTTCATTCATCCACTTAGGGCTTGGAAGACATTGAAGAACAATAGGAGATTACCGACTGAAGATTGGCTTGTACTCCTCCCTTGAGGGTTGGGTATGATTTCATGTTGTTTTCATGTCTTTGCATAAGCTTCAATACATCATTTATTCATGCTTTAGATCACTTTGCATCTTGATTTAGAGCATTTACGTTATCATTTACAAGCAATTAGGGTTTACTTTCTAGGTTGCTCTAGTTTGCTTTCTTGCATTTTAGGACCTTGCATACACACTAGGTCTGCACACACAATACATTTTACAAAACAACTTGGCTATTCGTGGAGGTGGAAATCACCGAAGCGGGGGTTTGACTAAGGCAAAACCCTATATAGCCGCCCATACACCCTTTTTCAGATATCATTGCAGGTTTCAGGATTCGGACGACGCCGCGGGATACAGATCTGGAGAGAGAAGGTCGAGACAACACTCTGTGTCAAATTGCAGAGCAGAAGACTGGGACAGGGGCGCTAGGTGCCCTGGTCCTACCAGGACAGGGGCGCTGGGCGCCCTGGTCCCTGGGACAGAGGCACTGGGCACCCTGGTCCTCCGGACAAATAGCTTTCAGACAGCTTCCCGACAGTGTTTAAGAGTGCAGAACAGCAGTTTTCGGTGCAATTTTCAGGACAGTGGCGCCCGCGCCCCCGTCCTGAACATTTTCAGTCCGATTTTGACTTTGGGTACATATCTGTATTCTTATTTCATCCTTGTATTTACAGCTGTTCATTGTTTAATCTCAATTTTGCAATCTTGTTATTAGTTCATACTTGCATTTTGGGATTAGGGTTTGAACTAGCATTACTTGGTCTTACAATTTCAACAAGGGAATAGAAATCCTAATAGATATCCCGTGGATCTCTCTTTCACCAAAAGAAGTAGCCAATTGTGTGATATCTCTAGGCTCTTTCGTATTCCGTAATGTGTGTCAAAAGGTAGGATTAGGGCATGTTAACGTAGTCTCGCTTTTTCCCCTACACATTTTGGTGAACCCGACGTGAATCTATCATTGCTTCCTCTTGCATTGCATTTGTTAGATCTAGATCTAGATTTAGTGTGTTTTCATTTCATTTTCATTAAAAGAGAAAAAGAAAAAAAAAAAAAAAGTGTGTTTCTTTGCATTGTGTGTTTAAATTTTATGAAATCTTTTCAAAATGTCAGATTTTTATTTGCAAAATGTTCATGCTTTCGATGATTATTATGAGTATAGCCAAGATGAATTAGATGAAGCTTTAGACAAGTTTTTAAACCCTAAGGATGCTAAACCTTCATTTTACCAAAAACTCATAAACCTTGTTACTATGCCATTTAGGTGTGATGAGAAAGATAAGTCGAATGATTCCTCTCAAGGATACATTCCTATCCACTCTTCCCCTGAATCTAGTAACATGGTTGTTTTCAATAATCCCCTCTATGAGGAGATGACTCCTTTTGAATCAAAAGACAAACGTTTTAACCGATATGATCATGCTTTGTTGGATGATGCTCTTGATGACTTTGTGGCTTTGTCGAAATCTTTAAACAAAAACAAGACCTCTAAATTGGTTAACATGATAAACTTGAATGAACATAATAAGCCTCTCTTTGAAGTCCAAGGTGCTTATCCTTCTCCCACCTTTCAAATTCCTAAATCACCTCTCCTTACTATCCAAGGAAGGTATGATCATGATTCCTTTTGTACCCCGAATAAACCAATTATCACTGTGCAAGGAAGAAAACCTATAAGTCCTTACAATTATGCTAAGCAAATAACTAGAGAGAGTTATCATGCGGTTGCCCATACTTATCATACCAGAAATAATAGGCAACCTAATCCTCCTCCTGTTATTCCAGTCTCTCTTCCTAATCCTCAACCAATTCTTCCTCAAGCTCCCCGTATCTCGCAAGTTATGGGTAAGGAATATGATCTCATAGAACAACTTAAAGCTACCCCTGCTAAGATATCCCTTTGGGATTTGATTCAAACTTCTTCCACTCATCATGGAATGTTGCAAGATGCTTTGAAAGATTTGAATGTTCCTCCACCGAATACATCTAGTAATATAGCATCTTTGGTTAACTCTGTGATGAATCCTAAAGCTCAAATTGTGTTTACCCAAGATGAGTTGCCTACAAGTGAAATTCAACAATAATATGATCCCTTGATGATTGTGGTTATTATGAAAGACACTGCTATAAGACGAACACTAGTAGATAATGGCTCTAGCCTTAATGTGTGTAGTATTGATTTATTGCATAAGATGAATGTGGATACATCTCTTATTGAGCCTGAATCTCGTCCCATTCGTGGCTTTGACAATGTGGCTAAGACTTCATTGGGTATCATCACCTTACCTCTCACAGTGGGACCTGTTACTTTGCCTACTCCTATCCATGTTATGCCGGGAAATTTAACATACAACTTGTTATTAGGGAGGCCTTGGATTCACAGCATGCAAGTTGTCCCCTCTACATTGCATAGACAAGTTAAATTCATTTATAACAATAAGACATATACTTTGATAGGTGATACTAATTTTCAAGCTTGTCTACAAACATCTAATTCTAAAGGAGATTCTTCTAAGCCATCCTCATCTAGTGATGACTCTTTAAACGAGAAACCTATCGATGAGTCTTCGCTCTCCGATGATCAAAATCCTTTGGATGAGTCTGGAACTCCTGAAGAAGATCCTTCTCGACTTGAAACTACACATAAAAAGGATTTTGATCCTGAGAAAGTTCTCACAGAGGATGATTGGGGATCTCTTGATTTTAACCCTACCTTTGTAGGTGAATATAAGGTTCCTTCTAGAGAAATTAAAGTTGAAAAGAAGGAAGAAGCTGAAAATCACAAAATTGAAAAGAAAGAAGCTAAAAATCAATCAACCTTACCTGAATCTATGAGTAATAATTTTGTGGCCGCTTCTCAAACTTCTTCTCCTCACACCTCTAATTATGAAGAGTTTGATTCTTTGTCTTATGAAAAACCACCTTCCCTTCCTGAAATGGCTGATCGTTATGGTCGTGGTTTTCGCATTTTTGCTAAGTATGGGTATCATGGAAAAGGTTGTGGTGCTAATGAACAAGGGATAATAGTTCCTCTAGAGACTAATTTTCAACATTATGCCTTTGGACTTGGCTATAATCCCTGCAGACGTACTAAAGCTTCTAAAAGACCATGCATTAGTGTTAATGCTATCTCTACATCTTTATCAATACAACACCCTGAGTATATTGATGGGGATCCTTCGGGTGATTGTGCTTTGGATATCTTCCCTACCGACGATGCTTTAGTTGAGTTCTTGGGAGCCTATGACACTCTTCCTCGTTATCATCACAATAGGGGACTCCCTTATTGTTTGAACACTGAAGCCTATTTTGGAAAAGAGATTGATAATGATAAGATTGTGAAAGAATTCCCTCAGTTAAAGGATACTCCTCAACAAAGTAATCTTCTCATAAGTGACACCACTGATGTTAAGATGGATCCTTGCAACAAAGAGAAAGTTATTAAAATTGGAAAATGTTTGGATGAAGAGGAACAGAAACAATATGAAGAATTATTGCATGAATTCCCTGAGATCTTTGCTTGGACATATTCTGACATGCCTGGTATAGATCCTAAGATTGTTACTCATAATATTGTCTTAGTTCCCGATGCTAAGCCCATGAAACAAAAGATTCGAAAAATGAATCCTAAGGTGGCTCTACTTGTTAAGGCTGAGATTGAAAAATTATTGGAGGCTGGATTTATCCGCCCTTTTGACTATTCCCCACGGATTTCAAATATTGTCACTGTGGCTAAACCAGACAACAAAATAAGAATGTGTACTGATTTTCGGGATCTGAATAAGGCTTCTTTAAAAGATGATTTCCCTCTTCCAAACATTGACATGATAGTTGATTCTACGGCAGGACATGCCTTGTTATCCTTCATGGATGGTTTTTCAGGTTACAATCAAATTTTCATAAACCCTCAAGATCAATTCAAAACCGCTTTCACCACTCCTTGGGGTACGTTTTGTTGGATAATGATGCCTTTTGGACTTAAAAATGCTGGTGCAACTTATCAACGAGCGATGACCCTTATCTTTCATGATTATATGCACAAGATTTTAGAGGATTATGTTGATGATATTTTAGCTAAATCCTTTCTTCGCATGGATCATGTTAAAATTCTTCGTCAAATCTTTGAAAGAATTCGTAAATATCACATGCGCTTGAATCCCCGGAAATGTATTTTTGGTGTGGATAGTGGAAAACTATTAGGATTCATAGTTTCGCATCATGGGATTGAGGTGGACACTAAGAAAATAGATGCCATTGTCAACATGCCACCTCCTCGAAATGTCTCTCAACTTAAAAGCTTACAAGGAAAGATTCAAGCTATTCGTAGGTTCATGTCTCAACTTGCGGATCGTACCTTTCCTTTTACTCAACTTCTTAAAAAGGATATCACTTTTCAGTGGAATGAAGATTGTCAGCAAGCATTTGAAGATTTAAAAGTGTATTTGGCTAGTCCTCCTATTCTTCAACCTGCCGAACCTTCTAAACCCTTTCTTTTGTATACAGCTTCTTCTTCTCATGCTCTCACAGCATTGTTAGCACAACATGATAAAGATGGTAAGGAATGTCCGGTTTATTACATAAGTCATACCTTACTCGATTATGAGACCCGATATTCTGCGATAGAAAGACAATGCTTGGCCGTGGTGTTTGCGACTCAGAAATTGAGACATTATCTTTTAAATTCAGAAGTCCACGTCATGGTTAAGTTTGATCCTTTGAAGCATCTTTTCTCTAAAACTGATTTATCAGGACGTCTAGCTAAGTGGGTTATGATGTTAACTGAATTTGACCTTAAATTTGTTTCACAAAGAGAAATTAAAGGACAAGCGTTGACAGATCACTTAGTTGAGGCCCCTTTGCCTTTCTCCTTCCCTAACCCTGAGTCCTTTCCTGATGACTTCATTCTTTCTATAGAGAAAGATGAAACTTGGGAGTTATACTTTGATGGCTCTAAGTGTCGTACGGGATCGGGGGCAGGTGTTGTTCTGATTTCTCCTACAAAGAAACCTATTCCCTTATCATATCGTCTAAATTTCCTGTGTACCAATAACATTGTTGAGTATGAGGCTCTTATAGCGGGAATAAAAGCAGCCTTAGCTCTGAATATAAAACACATACATATCTATGGAGATTCGCAATTGATTATAAGACAAGTAACAGGAATGTATCAAGCAAAACAAGACAAATTATCACAATATAAAGATCTTGCTATCTCTTTATTACAAAAATTTTATTCTTATACCATGGAACCTGTTCCTCGAAAAGATAATTGACATGCGGATGCAATGGCATGTGTGGCTTCTCTAGTATCTTTAGAGGACCCTATGGTCGATCTTAAATTCATTATTCACAACCTTATTTCTCCAGCTATTGAAGACGATTCTAGCTTGGTAACATGTTGTGACTTTGTAGATTCAGATGAATGGTTCTCACATATCGTAAGATATTTGATCGATGGTACCTTTCCTGATTCTGCTAATAGGAACACTAGGGATAGAATCTGCAAGCTGTCTGCTAGGTATATCATTCTCTCTAATGTCCTTTACCGAAGGGGTTATGATGGTCTTCTCCTTCGCTATCTTAACAAATCAGAAATCCCCATTGCTCTTGAAGAGGCACATTCGGGTGCCTGTGGGGGGCAAATCCCTGGTTCATAGATTGCTTCGTATGGGATACTATTGGCAAACTATGCAGAAGGATTCCTTTTCATTTGTTAAGAAATGTCATCAATGTCAACAACACAATAATTTGATCCATGCTCCTGCCCAAGAACTTCGTTCTCAAGTAGCTTCTTGGCCTTTCTCCGCATGGGGTTTGGATCTTATTGGTAAAATTTCTCCTCCTTCATCTCAAGGACACACCTTCATTATAACTGCAACAGATTACTTTACGAAGTGGGTAGAAGCTATTCCCCTTCGCTCTACTACTGCTGAAGTGATTTGTCAATTTCTTCTAGAAAACATTATTTCTCGATTTGGGATACCTTCCACTATTATCTTAGATAATGGGACATCGTTTAAGAACAAGGACGTGAAGAATTTCCTCGAGAAGTATCATATCAAACATCGATTTTCCACACCATATTATCCTCAGTCAAATGGTCAAGCCGAATCATCCAATAAGATAATTGAACAAATTCTTCGTAAAACCGTGAATAAGCATGGTAAGGATTGGAGTAACCAGCTAATCTATGCTCTTTGGGCCTACCGAACGAGTGTACGAATTGCTACAGGAACTACTCCTTATAATCTTGTTTATGGTGCTGACGCTATTATGCCCTTAGAATTAGAGATTCCATCACTTAGGGTTTCTCTCAAAGGTATAGTAGATGATGACTCTTATAGAGAAAAATGACTTCAACAGCTTGAGATGCTTGATGAACAGCGTATAAATGCTCTTGAGCATATTCAAGCGTATCACAAAACTCTACAACGAAGCTATAATGATAAGGTCATTCAACGTTCCTTCTTAGTAGGTGACTTAGTCGTTTATGAGAATCAGCGCAATGTGAATGCCTTACCTGCAGAAAAAGGAAAATTTAGTCCTAATTGGCTTGGACCATATATCGTTATTGAGGATTATGGATTAGGTGCTTACAAAATAGCGGATGTAGATGGTACGCCTCTTAAAGAACCTATCAATGCTATGCACTTGCGTAGATATTATGCTTCATTCTTCGTTTCTCATCTATCTTCTTTTCAATTCTTCAACATTGGATAATATGTTAGTATCTCTTAATTAAAGCAAAATAGAATTAAATGTTATGATGTTTAATCTATATTGCTTCGTTCCTGACAAGCGTGCCTTCTTACTTTATAGTTTGTCTTGAATTCATTTGTGTAAATTGCAAAAGATTTACATTTCCATTATGCTAGCATATTATACAGTGTCTTTATGTGTTAAGTAGAATCGTATCATGTTGTGTTTAAGTTCAAAATTAAATCACATTAGTTATATGATTCTTAGACTTAGTACATATTTCTTCCTTATCATCAATGTAGTACTTGATTAAATATTTTAATTAAGTCACACATGTATCAATTTAATCATGGAGCATTGAGAAATTAATCACATGGAAATTAAATTCTGAACATACATGTACATCTACCAAATGTATTAGATTTAATCAAAACAAAATATACATTGTTTTAAGCATTAAAGATAACACATTTGAGACAAAAGAGAAGCATGTATATATACATATATATGTGTGGATCATATACAAATATAGGGCACTGTATATCCAAAATGTGACCTCTCTTCTACATCATAAAATCATCTCCTATCCCTAGGGCTAGTGGCTGGAGAGTGTCGACTGGATGCTCCCTCCTGATCTGGCCGTGAAGGTGGACCCATGGGTGTGTAGCACGATATAGATCGTGAGTGACTCCGAGAGGAACTCCTATGATCCCTATCCATAAGGATCGCACGATAGGTGGTAGCCTCGATCTGAGCCGCTGCTAGATCTCGTCGCGCCTGCTGGAGGTCCTCGGATAGGACTCTCTCTGCCGCGCCTGCTAAAGGTCCTCTGATAGGACTCTCTCTCTCTCCCTCCATATGTCTACCTATACTCCGAATGGGGAAAACAAGTCCTCATGCCGACCTGCATTCCCCTGAGGCCTATAGGAAATCTGTGAGGAACTGGGGATCTATGCTATCATGGAAATGTCTGTCATTGCCTGCTGAATCAGGGAACGCCATTCCTGCACATTAGCTGTGGTAGTAGAATAGATTTTTGTTAGTACCATTCTATATCATCAAAACATTAATCAATCAATATAAACCTACTATACCTGGATCTCCCTTGCGCCAGTAGGGATCATGATATGGTAGCATCTGTGCCTGGGAACCGCTAGGCTCCCCTCACTTGAATAATCTATCCATGATGGGTGTAGGCTGGACGGTACTAGGAACAGGTCTCCGTATCGCCTCATGTTCCCCCTGTTGGGGAATAAGAGGTGGATCCAGAGCTATGGTATCGTCTCCTGAACGGTGGGGAGCTGCATCCAACTCCTCTTCATCATCTCTATCCTCCTCCTCGTCATCCTCCTCATCATCCTCATCCTCCTCTCTATCTGTATCCTCCTCCTCCTCGTCCTCGTCACTGGGCTGATCGCCTGTAGGTGGATCAGGATCTCCCGCCTCCTCATGACCCTCTCCCTCCTCTGGCTCCTCTGACCTGGATCCCTGGTCCTCGTCTCGGTCTCCATATCTCCATGGGCCTGGATAGCCTGTCGGATGATCTGGTGGAAAGATAGGACCTAGATATGATCTCATAAACCATGAGACGTACCTCCGCTGTGCTCCAGGCTCTGTAGAATAATCAGTGACTACATCCTGATCAGATCCCTCTAAGTCTATCGTCTCAATGTCATCTACCATCGATCTCGCTACTGCTCTAGGTCTGGGAAGGACCCGTGAGTGTCGAGTATAGATGGGCACATCGGCTGGAACACACTACTCTAGCCCAAACTGCCTTCATACTCGGTCGAAGTAGAAAGGGACTATGATGTGTGAATATCATCCCCGCAGTAGGCGGTTCCTCTGTAGGCATGCTAACTGTCTCTCCATACCATCCCATCTGTGCATCCGTAGGTAAGGTCTCCACACTGTCACCTCGGTTGTCAGTCTGTCAAAAATCACTCTACAATATAACAAATCTCCAAATCTCCACTCGCTGGTAAGTGGATAAGCGAACACCCTAGGTCGCTCGCTCGCTGTACTCAGTGGAAAGCCGATGGGCCTGGTGCATGTGAAGTGCTCTAGAATCCACACCTGCAGAAGTGTGCATGTCATCAAACTGCAACCCTGTCCGAATACATACTCCTCAAATCGTGATAGAGATGTGCAAGCATACTCTAACCCCAAGCATACACTCTCCTGTGTCTCTCCATCGCTTTGATACACCATGTGAGGCCCCCATGCATGTGTGTCCCTTGCCCATTAGGGCAGACGGCTAGTGCTATGATGGCTATCATAAGGCATCTCAGAAGTGGTACCTCCCCTGTAGGATGTAAGAGCCAGCTGACCATGATGCGACCTCTCATCTCGCTCGACATGAGTCTCCCTATGCAGTACACCTGCTCTCTCTGATGATCCTCCACTGACTGATCGGTCGCGTATGTAACAGTCGCTCCTCTGATAGGAAGATGAAGTATACGGTACACATCCTCGAGTGTGACTGTCAGCTCTCCTACTGGAAGGTGAAAAGTGCATGTGTTAGGATCCCATCGCTCCATCAATGCCATCAGCATCGCAGGATGGAACCGAATGGCTGGCATGAGGATCACATACCACAATCCC
This sequence comes from Cryptomeria japonica, assembly GCF_030272615.1. Classification (NCBI taxonomy): domain Eukaryota; kingdom Viridiplantae; phylum Streptophyta; class Pinopsida; order Cupressales; family Cupressaceae; genus Cryptomeria; species Cryptomeria japonica. The sequence continues at coordinate 663,383,238 of NC_081406.1, read as the reverse complement.
ACAATCGATAGTGTGTCTCTCTCTGACTGAGTCAGCCGCGAAATCTGATCTTGCAAACTGCGAAGAATATGTCCCGTTGTATGCTCTCTCATGTACGGGAGACCCTGCAACACGAAAACATGACCGTAATCAGTACTCGATCATCAAAAATGTTAATGCAAACTGTCGCACATCGTATGCTAGCCCTGAAACCCCTCGCCAGGCCCTGATTGGGGACCATGGCGCCTTGTCAGGGACCATGGCGCCCTGTCAGGGACCATGGCACCTTGAAGGGACCATGGCGCCCCTGTCAAGGACCATGGCGCCCTGAGGGGACCAGGGCGCCCCACAGGGACCATGGCACCCTGGGTGGGCCCCGGTCAGCCTTCAAGGCCCACATACGATCACAAAAAATTCAAACATGCGAAAAATCAAAAGTCAAACGTTCAGTCAACTCACCTCGTCCAGTGGCTCGTCGTCGATCACGGCCTGGCGCAGGATCTCGATCCTCATGGGACGCTCCGGTCGTCGTGAAGGCATGATGATGGCTAGGTGGGCTCCGTTGCACTGAATAGTATTCTGAAATCGACAAAGTGACAAATGTAAGTGTCACTTTCAAGGTATATACTCTCATTTGTTTTTGAAACCCTAATTTTCCTCTATCATTCATTTTATCATAACTTGGGTTTGGGAGATACGATTTTCGAGCCGTTTGTTGCGTTGGAATCGTATTTTCCTTCTCCTACTCTCGGGATGTTCCAAAAAGTGCTTTGATGAAGCCTATTTAGTGAACACTGCTCATCAATACTATCTTACACAATTTGTTGCAAGTAAACATGCTACCCTATTTCACCTCCCTAATAAGCAAGTCGAAACAGGGGGGGCATATAGCTACTCATAGATTTCATCACTTTCCTTAGTAAGCATTAGGTGATTTTGTGATCTAACGTGTGTTTTGTAGGGTGCGGTTCCTAACTGTGTACTGTAGATACCGCTGGGGGCTTCGTCCGACAACTTATGGATATATCCTTTTTCAAATAATGTTTACTTTTCTGTACTTTAGCTTGCATATGCACGTAGTACTCATATGACCACTAAAGTGGGGGCTAAATGTAGCGTCGTAAATTGTACGCACTCGCTAGGGTGGTACAATTTCACACCTAGTTTAGGACCCGCCTTAGTGCATGTTACATTCTGCATTGCATTTCTCCTTTAGCACTTAATTAATCAAATTAATTAGGTCTAAGGTCCTATTTCATCATTCTCTACATCATAAAGTTGGGCCCTTTCGCTAAAGCACGCCCTTCGCATTTTATTCCTCCAATACATCACTTAATCAAAAACCCTAATTAAGTCCTATTTCGAACTTGGGGGCTTAGTTTCGGGGTCAAAACATTTCAAAATCACCTGTAACTTTGGGATTCTCTCTAAAATCATCATATCCGACGACCCTGAAAATTTGGTGAAAAGTTGTCGGGACCGTCGCACCCGGAGTGCACATGGTCCCGAACATTTTTCCCAAAATTTTAGGAGCACGATCCAATCATAAAATAAAGCTTAACCCCAAGAAATTGGTGGGATATTCAATCTCTAGGTCGGCCAAAAGACGAATTTGTGATCTAGGGTTTCCTACATAAGAGCTCTCTTTCTTCATTTGAAGGGATCCAATTTTTGTTTTTAGAAACCTCATATGCAGCGAAAGAGCAGATCTACATCTCGAAATCACCTGTAACTTCGGGATTCTCTCTAAAATCATCATATCCGACGGCCCTGAAAATTTGGTGAAAAGTTGTCAGGACCGTGGCGCCCGGAGTGCACATGGTCCCAAACATTTTTCCCAAAATTTTAGGAGTGCGATCCAATCATAAAATAAAGCTTAACCCCAAGAAATTGGCGGGATATTCAATCTCTAGGTCGGCCAAAAGACGAATTTGCGATCTAGGGTTTCCTACATAAGAGCTCTCTTTCTTCATTTGAAGGGATTCGATTTTTGTTTTCAGGAACCTCATATGCAGTGAAAGAGCAGATCTTTGAAGACTTCAACAACATTCAACATCCTTCTATCAAGCATCTATCAATTTCATTCATCCACTTAGGGCTTGGAAGACATTGAAGAACAATAGGAGATTACCGACTGAAGATTGGCTTGTACTCCTCCCTTGAGGGTTGGGTATGATTTCATGTTGTTTTCATGTCTTTGCATAAGCTTCAATACATCATTTATTCATGCTTTAGATCACTTTGCATCTTGATTTAGAGCATTTACGTTATCATTTACAAGCAATTAGGGTTTACTTTCTAGGTTGCTCTAGTTTGCTTTCTTGCATTTTAGGACCTTGCATACACACTAGGTCTGCACACACAATACATTTTACAAAACAACTTGGCTATTCGTGGAGGTGGAAATCACCGAAGTGGGGGTTTGACTAAGGCAAAACCCTATATAGCCACCCATACACCCTTTTTCAGATATCATTGCAGGTTTTGGGATTCGGACGACGCCGCGGGATACAGATCTGGAGAGAGAAGGTCGAGACAGCACTCTATGTCAAATTGCAGAGCAGAAGACTGGGACAGGGGCGCTGGGTGCCCTGGTCCTACCAGGACAGGGGCGCTGGGCGCCTTGGTCCCTGGGACAGAGGCGCTGGGCGCCCTGGTCCTCCGGACAGACAGCTTTCAGACAGCTTCCCGACAGTGTTTCAGAGTGCAGAACAGCAGTTTCCGGTGCATTTTTCAGGACAGTGGCGCCCGCGCCCCCGTCCCGAACATTTTCAGTCCGATTTTGACTCCGGGTACATATCTGCATTCTTATTTCATCCTTGTATTTACAGCTGTTCATTGTTTAATCTCAATTCTGCAATCTTGTTATTAGTTCATACTTGCATTTTGGGATTTGGCTTTGAACTTGCATTACTTGATCTTACAATTTCAATAAGGGAATAGAAATCCTAATAGATATCCCATGGCTCTCTCTTTCACCAAAAGAAGTATCCAATTGTGCGATATCTCTAGTCTCTTTCGTATTCTGTAATGTGTGTCAAAAGGTAGGATTAGGGCATGTTAACCTAGTCTCTCTTTTTCCCCTACATAGAAACTAAAGCTTTTTGATAAGATGTTTCTTCTTTAATGGCTACAAGCACAATGTCTTCATTAGCATCACCATCAGATTCCTCATTGGTGATACCACCATGAACTCTAATAAGACAATCACTTTTTCCTTTTCCCTTGTACTTCTTGAATTTGTCTCACATGTGTTCATTATCACCATTAGGACAATTAGCAGCTATGTGTCCAATCTTGTTGTATGCAAAGCATTTCAAAGGTAATTTACCTCTATTTTTTCTGGTACCTCTAGGAAACCGCTTGGCCAACAATGCTTCAAGCTCAACCAAATTTTCTTCATCATCAAATTCTTTGCTGGATCTAGATTCATAATTGTGACTGACATCTCTACTTTTTCTCATAGATGGGTTAGAAACAGAAGCTCTAAATGCTGATTCAGATTTCTGAATACTACCATCATAACCATTTAATTCAAAAGTAGTAAGCTTACCAATTATGGAGTCAAGGGTTACCTTGGTTTTATCAATAGATTTCAACTCCTCAATAGATACATAGACCAGTAGAAGGGTTCTCAATACCTTACTAACCACTATGGAATCAACCATTTTACCACCAGTACTCTTGATATCACCAACTATCTCTTTTATCCTCTGACCATACTGTTAGATATTCTCACCTTCAGCCATCTACATGTCATCAAACTTCCATCTTAGACTCTCTTCCTTTGCAATATTCACATGTTCATCACCACTATAAATATCTTCAATTTTCCTCCATACCTCATGTGCAGTCTCTAGACCATGAACATCAACATATTCGACATCAGATAAAGAACTGATAATAGCCTCTAGTGCTTGATTGTTTTCTTATTGCTCTTTCTTCTGACCATCAATCAAAATTCCAGTAGGTGCAACATATTGAGTATTAACATGTTCCTAGTATTGATTTCCAAGACTCTTGATATAGAATTTCATTCTATCACTCCATATCCTATAGTTCTCTCTATTAAACTACGGGCATTCCTTCTTCATTATGATCTACAAGGTCCTTACCTCAAGCTATTAGGCTTAGACCTTAGAGGACCTAAGCCACTCTAATACCAATTGATAGTATGATGAAAGACAAGGATGTGGTCAACTACTAAGAAGGGGGGGGTGAATCAGTACATATAAAAACTAATAAAACTTCACCAATCTCAAAATCAATCTCTCAAAGTAAACTTAGAGCTAACAATATAATATCACTGTCAAGATAAAAATTGTCAAGCTAATCTAGTTTGACTATTATAACAGATAACAGTAATCAACTTGTAACAAACATCCAAATGCTTTTACTAATATAAGTAAAACTTCATGTTGATGCTAATTATCATGACTTATCAAAGTGGATTAAGTAGTTAAGCAAATCAACCATAGAAAATATAACAACAAATACATTCACCACTTGACACAATATTTTTTATGTTGAAACCCAAATGGGAAAAACCATGGTGAGATGAGACTCACAAGAATTTTGAACTCTTCTAGAGTTTGCCCTATTAGGAGCCAAGCCTGTTAAAGCCTTACAAAATGTCTTGTTAACAACAAATCTTGTTAGGGACCACCCGGTTAAGGGATTGACTATAATGCCTTGTTAGAAGCAATACCCTGTGAGGAGTAACTTGGTAAAGGATTTATAATCCAAGTTAATGGATCACCTTGTTAGAGGATTTGAATAACACCAAGCTTGTTAGTGCTTACCCGGTTAGGGGATTTAACTGTTGTAATTGTTATAAAACAATAAGAGTTTGCTGATCTATTTGAATAGCACTACACTTGCTTGTTTAGATCCTTTTCATGCTCATATCTTACTTTTACTCAAAGTGTAGATACATCATCCAGTTCCGCAACCATACACTTAATTAAACTTTGCCAACACTTCAACTAAACAACTCATTGACCTTATAAACAAATCAAATAGATCGGTAACATAACAAAAACCTAATTCTCATAGAGATTACAAACAATTCGGTTCAAGTATGACCATTGGGTCACATAAAAATCTCTAAACATCATTCAAGAAAGCCTCGACCGCTCCTTGATCACCGCTTCATCGAACTTTGTAACTCATCACATGCTTTGCATTACATGCAGTATACTTGCTCATTCCCAAGATAAAAAACCATTACCTCAATGTGCCAAAATTACTTTGAAACTCTCTTCATACAATATATATATGTGTCATAATCATTACCGCTCATCATTAGATCATAAACCAATATAAGCAATTCACCAAACTTAATCGATTAGGGTTTGTCAAAACAATAGGTAGGGTTTACTGGTTCACTCCACAAACTTACCTACCTATTATAGTTTCCTTTCACCAACTCTTCCTACCAATTACAAAACAACATTACAATAACATCATTACGGGTGAATTGACATCAATAACAATATAACAAATCATAAATGCAATCTTCATGCAAATGTCAATACAATTCCCTTCCAAACTAATCTCCTATTAAAGTATAACAAAAAGAAATACAAGGTTACATTATAATTTTTCAAGTCGTGCTACACTATAGAGAGAAAATGATCAACTTGATATACATGTTGTTGGCTTCTAGATTTGAATGCGTGAACAATTTTTTCATCAACATTTTCTATCATGCTCCATGATCCATCATGAGGATGAGAGAGCTTGAAAAGAGAAATGAAAATAGTAGTAGACCACGGTGACTAAAAATAAATAGGGGAAGCAGATAAAGAAGAGGAATGATGTCCAAGGGGTCAAAGGGGAGGAAGGAGGAAAAAAAGAACAAAGGAGGGGTGGAAGCAAACCAAGAAAGGGACAAAGAAAAAGAAAAATAAAAATAAATAAAGGATTAAAAAAAAGTAGTAAAATGACAGAAAATAAACTAGACCTACCAAACAAGACACTAAAAAACCTTAAAATAAAAAAATATAAAAAATAAAGAAAAATCACCTCCTTTGACCCCTTGGACACCAGGCCTCTTCTTCCCCCCCTCTCCTACTTCTTTTTGGTCACCTTGGTTTGCTTCCATTTTCATTTCTCTTTTCAAGCTCTCTCATTTGGATGATGGATCATGAAGCATGATTCAAAATGTTGATGAAAAAATTGATCACATAGTCAAATCTACAAGCCAACAAGATAATTTTCTATCATGCACTATGAAATTTTCATTTGACATAGCCATGGTCTGGAGGGCCCTAAAAGATAATAGTCTGGATCATGTAGCAAGAGTAACACAATGGAAACATGAACAAAAAACATAGAAAATGCAATCAGAGACATCTACAACATCATATATTCATCATAAATCAACCAGCAACATCCCGAAATCAAAACATTCTTGCAGGACCAGCTACATCATACATTCTAGATTACGATAATCTAGATCTCCAAATTACAGATCATGAAACTAAATTATCACATTTCTTCTTATCTACCTCTATATATGCTTCCCTCCCTCCTAAAGATATATTACATCAATATATATCATCCAGAACACATTTGAGTTGGCTACAAAAGATCACATTCTCTAAAATAGGAAAATGAAACGTATAAATAAGTCAGCCACAAAGCGTGAAGATCTCATCTACCAAGAATGAAAATGAAGTGCAGAGCACCAAGGAATGTTGACCAAGGGCCAAGGAACATCGAACATGGTACCAAATAGATCCGCAAGCTAATAAATTGCTCCACACGAGAAGAAATCTCCAACTATCCGTTAAGCTCCAAATTGCTTCGGGAACCAAGAAATAGAAAATTCAGAAGCTAAAACTTGCCAGAAAAGAATCCAAATGAACTAAAAATATCAAACAAGGAACAAGAACCTATCTGGAAGCCAACAATCTGATCCGCAACAAAAAAGGAACAACTACTCAAGAATTTTGGAAGAAACACAGAAAAGGCAACATAGAACAAGAACAAAACTAAAAGGAAATATTTTTGGTTGATGCAAGATTTCTCGACCAAGGATGCTCTTGCATCATCATGCAATTATTTTATATACATGATAAAACCTTAACTCTAAGTGGAAATAAATCCCAACCTTCCTAAATCATGATGCAAACAATGATACTCCCAAGCCACCTAATGTAAAACTTGACGATTATTTGAGGAATCCTAGATAAAATCTCAAATAAGCTTCTCTAACTTCAAATATGAGGCTTTAGAAGAAACCCAATAAAATAAATAATATATGTGCAATGCTACAAGAATATTCAAGAAAATATTAAACCTTTTAAATAAGGATGAAATTTTAATAACCTAATAATTTAACTTCACACTTCTACCAAGAATATCTTGCCACAAAGAAGCTTGAAAAGAAAAAAGGATCTCTAAAATCTAAATATTTCACCATGTTCAATCAAATTTCACTCATAAGAATTAAACCAAAGAGGCTTGGATAAGAAGGATTATTTTAAAAATTGTGTTTTTGTCCAAAGAATGGTTGATCTCAGCTTGACAAAAAAATCCAAATACAAAAGAGCATGTTTAATGTTGTAGTCATCTTGTTGGACAATGTTGAAAGAATCATCAACAAAAGGGTCATTGACAAGTTGAGCTAAATATTTGGATAAATATATATCTTTAACAAATCTTTAAGGGACTAAATCAGCTAAAGAGTACCCAAAACCTTTGACAACAAGCACATATAGGGCTAGAGATAAAGAGCTTCTTTGGTGAATTAAAAGACCAAAATTATAAGACTAATGACCATTAACAACAAGAAAAGATTAAACATCTTTAAATAGTATACAAATCAATTGAATAGATGGAGGTCAAAATCCAAAACATCAAGAATTGTCAAGATAATGAACCACTTAATTTGCTCATAAGGTTTTGTAAAAATCATTTTTTCTGAATATAACCTACAAATGATATCGTTAGGATCATTTGCTGTATTGTGAAAAATTTCACAATGTGCCAATTTAACACTTACATATTATTCCTTGTGCATTTATGAGAAAATTCATAATTAGGATTTCCAAATTCTAACTTGATGGAGGCTAAAGACAAAGCATTAGCAGCCTGTGGTTTGAATTTCAGAATAAATTGACTAGATGGTACCTCGATGTACATATGTTTATGTGACATCTAAATGTCTCAATATATTCTAAGATTCAAACAAGTATATTCCATACAACTTATTTTTTACACGTGTCCCAATGCTCAAACACAATTGTAATGGCTACTCTCACCCATTTCAAGCAACAAAACTTTTTTCTTGCTCATTTTTCGTAATTCTAATGATTTTTGCAACATTATTCTCAATTTGTCTTGATCATTCTATTCTTACAATGAAGCTTTGTAAAATTTGTCTTAGCTCTTTTACTTTCACATCAATAGCCAAGACTCCTCTTAGATTGTCTATCATGTATATTATCTCAATAAGAAAGCCACAATTACTGGTAATGTTCTCTTGCATGTATATTTGCTCTTGTCTATTATATATTTTATTATGATAGGGATTTTCTTCCATAAGTGGTATCATATCTATCACATGACTATTTTATTTTTGGCTATTTGATTATATTTGGCTATTCATGCAGGTCAAGAAACTAAAATGGGGGCTTGACTAGAGTGAACCCTTATATAGCCCCAACAATTTTCCCTAACTTCATCTATGTAAGTGAAAAATTAGTTAAAGAAATGAAAGACATCATTCTGATAGGTTTCTAGTAATTTCTAGGCTTTATCCATATCACGACATGGCCATGCAGACATCCTTACAATGCACTGGTGTTCAAAGTCAAGGCTTTGTCCATTTGGTATGATAATTTGTATATTTTGTACTTTTTGTTTCTATGATCTATATATTTTTAGCTTTTCATATTTAAAATTTATTAATTTGTTTAGTTTCAAACCATAGTTTAGCAAACATCATTAGTATTGAATAAAACAAAAGGTTTCAATTCAACTAGTTGAAGAGACCTCAATGTCAAAATTTCTCCACCATTAATATTATTCTCAACATATTATTTCAAGAGAGCTAGTCGACTTATAGAAAGAACAAGGGCATACACCAATTGATGAGAGAAGACGACATGAATTACATTGGCCAATAAGATGTGTTATTTTGGGTGATTACATCAGGGATTATACTAGATGAAAAGTTGTGTTATGCTAGGTGATCCACGCTAAGGAAGATTACAAATAAAAATCTCTAATTTATAAATAATATAAAAACTTCACTACAAAATAGGTGTTGTAGCATGCACCAAACATAAAGATTACAAAATAAAATATATCTTTGCAAAGTAATCTAAAATTGCAATTGTGAAATGGGGTTTTGTAGTGTGCACCAAGAAATGATACTACAAAATGGGTGCTACAATATGCACCAAGAAAAAATTTAATATGGGATTGCAAAATGGGTGTACCAGTGGCACCAAGCACAAACAACAAGGAGGACTTATATGCTCCCAATTAAAATGTCAACACACTTTCATGTTGATATTTTAAGGAATATTGAAATCCACATCAAGGATATACACCTTCACCAACAAGGAGATATCCTTAACAAAAATGCATGTGTTCCAAGCTAGGAAGAGGGTATAACTCTTTAAGCAAGGAAGAGATGGTTGTAAAAGATATATCTCACAAAAAGTGTAAGGGATACTTATTAGTGATACATTACTATAAAGGGGGAAGAAGAGATCGTTTCCTAAAAATATCTACCTCTGAGGACAAAGGAGGTATTTAATTAGGATCCTAAGAATATCCACCTCTAAGGACAAAGGAGATATTTGATTAGAATGGCATCTTTAACTACAGGGGAAGGAGATCAATAATACATACCTTTCCTATTGCTAGGATAGGGTATTCTTGATGAAGTATTATAGAGTTTCAATCATTTAATAGATATATGCTTTCAAGCAAAGAAGAGGTCCTCAATTGTATACAAGAAAATAAAACCACCACAAAAAGATGAAACTCAACAAGGGGAAAGTGGATACTTAGAAAAGGGGAATGTGTGGAAAATTGTTCTTGCCACCTAGCAGAGAGATAATAAAAAATGAGCTATTATGTAGCTACACAAGTATGATTGAACATGAAATTGTAACGCATGAATGATAATGAGGCCCCAAGAGCTAAGCTACACGTGTCACATAGTGATGAGAAACATAATAGGAAGCAATTTTTATATATAAGGGACATAGAAAAGGTTCCACTCATTTAACTTATCATTTAAACAATACCAGAATCAATAAATTATTGAATTTTACTCTTCAAAAGTTTGGCATTCATTAATAAAATGGCCATACATTCGATGATACACAGAAGAAAAAAATTTCATGATTTTGGTTTTGTTTTCGCTTTCATTTTGTTAAAGGGAGATAAATCAAGTTGGCTTGAAGAATATTGAATAGAATATTCTCTTTTGTAGATGAAAAGTTAGGAGGGAAAGACACTAATGTATTAGATAATAGGAGAGGGGATATCAACAAAGGAGTAGGTTGGAAACCTAAAAAATATTTAGAAAAGTGTGATGTAGATTTATTATGAGCCTCAATACTTTGGTGTGCACATCCTAAACCATTTCCATTACATCTATGTTAAGAATCAAATATATATGTTGAAATGTCAGAAGGATAGGGTTCATTCTTAGTTTGTAAAAAGCCACAATCATCATCAAGACATGCATTGGAATAAGATTTTGGAATGGATTTAGAATAATCTTGGATAAATGAAACACAAGGCTCCTCGGAGACTTCACACTTGGATTGAGGGACCTTATATTATCCATTAAAGGAAGAGGTAGATTCTAGTGAATAATTTTACTCTTCAAAAGTTTGACATGCATTAATCAAATGGCCATACATTTGATGATACACATAAGAAAAAAAAATCATGATTTTGTTTTTGTTTTCACTTTCATTTTGTTCAAGGGAGAGAAATAAATTTGGCTTGAAGAAGATTGAACAAAATATTTTCTTTTATAGATGAAAATTTAGGAGAGAAAGACATTGATGTATTAGATAATGGGAGAGGTGATATCAACAAAGGAGTAGGTTAGAAACCTAAAAAATCTTTAGAAAAGTGTGATGTAGATTTCTTATGAGCCTCAATAATTTTTTGGGCACATCCTAAACCATGTCCATTACATCTATGTTAAGAATCAAATATAGATATTTAAATGTCAGGAGGAGAGGAGTCATTCTTAGTTTGTAAAGAGCCCTAATCATCATCAATACATGCATTGGAATAATATTTTGGAATATATTTAGAAGAATCTTGGATAAATGAAACACAAGGCTCCTCCAAGACTTCATACTTGGATTGAGGGACCTTATATTCTCCATTAAAAGAAGGGGTAGATTCTAGTGAACCCCAATTATTTTCCAACAAAGAATCATTAATTGGAGACTGTGTTGTAGAAGAAATTTAATAATTTTGAAGAAAGATATGCATCCTACTTCATCTTGAATAGATTATAAGGATCAAGACTAGCCTTGATTGTGTGGATTTCATTATCATGTATGAATTTGGTTGTGCAGTGAAGGGTAAAAGGGACTGCTTTCATAGCATGAATCCATGGTCTACCTAGAAAAATGTTATAATTGAGAGTATCATGCATGGAATGGATAGGCATGGGTAAATTCATTTGTCCTACTATGATAGGTAATATGATAATACCAAGTGACTCTCTACCAATATTATCAAATCCATGAACATAGAGAGAATCATGTTGAATGAGGGAAGTATTGAGAAATTGATCTTATGTTTTAAGTAAATGTTACAAACATTAAGGCATAATCCATTTTCAATTAAGGTACATCTTATCTTATTTTCATGAATACAAGGTGTGATCATGAGGGGATCATTTTGAAACTCTAATGAAGGAAATTCATCTTTGGATAATATAATATCATTTGGTCTAATAGGAGGGGAAAGTATCTTAGATAAAGTAGCATGAAGTTGTTCAACAAGATTAGGCTTCCTATAAACATGCTGAGGAAGAAGATTGTTTGGATTGTTATATGTGTGCTCAAAAACTATATGATAACTACATTTTTGTGATAGAGTTACTTCATCCTATCTTTTTGAGTGATTTGTTTTACATAGCTCAAAATTTAAATGGGATTTCTAGTTGGCTTCTTAGCAACATAAGATGGTTTTGAGGTTGAGAGGAATCTTGACAAAGATAAACAACAATTTAAGGCTTCACATGTTCATTTTTATGATTGGAAACATGAATAATTTTGACTTGGTTAGGGTCTTTGTTCTCCAAGGATTCATCTCTATAAGGAAGAGAACAGAATAAAGTGTTAATAATGTCATCCTCTTTCACCAAGATATCTTCAAAATCAAGAAAAATAATAGGAGAGTGACAAACATAATTCATCAATGCTTCATATCTAGAAGGGAGATCTTTCCAGTGAATAGAAAGTGAGTATCACTAGGAAAAGTAGCAATAATGTCATCTTATTACACCAAACTATCCTCATGGGCGAGGTACATTTTTGGAGAAGGATCACCATCATTCCTCAAAGCCTCATCCATTGGAGGGATATTTTTTAAAGAATTGTTAATAATCTCTTCTTGCACCAAAATGTCTCATGGGTGGGACCAATTTTGGCAGAGGGAAAAGAATAGATATGGATAAAAGGAAGAGCTAAGTTATTATCATATGCATAAAATAGAATTTCATGAATGACTTGGGTAAAACTTGAAATTAAAATAATAAAAGAAGATAACAACTCAATTTATCAAATGCACTATGATTAAACAATATAACTATATGTCATATTAAGCAACAATGATGTAACCATTTAGCAAATATTGAACCAATGTATGTAATTAATTTTTGAAATTTTTATTATCTAACATTTGAAATTAGAAAATATGCAAGTGCAGAATACGTCAGGTTCACCAAATTGGAATGGATGAAAATCCAATTAGAAATCATTTACACACACATTATTTAGGTTACAACCAATTACGCTCAACTTCAAACACTTGGGAGAGATAGGCACTTGATGGTTGATTGTCCTCATTTGATTTGATTGATTGGATATGATTAGAGATTGAAAATTAAATAGCTAGAACTAGTTAAATAATGAAAAATTAGCAATAATCAATATAAATAGACAAATGTAAAAGGGTGAACTCACAATGTTGGTTCCCACTTTTTGGTACATCCCGATTTTTGTTGAAATCATAATTTTTTTAGAAAATACAATGATTTAATCTTTAACAGCTCCCATTTTAAGTAATCAATTTAAGAGAGTTAGATCAAAGGCTCTTAGATAAAAATTTATTGGATAGTACCTCTCTACTTCTAAATCATACTTGCAATGGTGTCTCCTTTGCATCTATGAAATGCTCATAAAAAACCAATTTTACATTAGTTTTTGGGGGATCAAATGAATTCATTTAGAAGTTTTATTTTTTAATTATTTAGTCCTTATTATAAGCTTTCCAAATAGTGTTAATTTTAAATATATTTTTATTTTATATCTTATGCATGTAGGTTTTTCAACAAACATGAAATTATTTATTCATTGCATTGGGAAAATAGTACAAACTAATTAAAAGAAAATTAGAAAAATATATATGCTCTAGGTATTGATGTCTTCTTTCTAACAAAAAAAATAAAATTGAATTTTGATATAAATAGAACAAGTTATGTGTTCAAATGTACACCTATATGTAAATTATAATTAGTTAGACTTCAAAACTTAATAAAATGAAAAATATTCAACATATAACTCTCAAACCAACTTCATGCCCTGGGTATTGATGTTACAAACTAAAATTCAAAAGAATAAAGTTTTTATCATTTATAGAAAAAAAGTTATGCATTTTGGGATGCACATCACTCTTAAAAATTGTTGCTTGCTATAAAAACTACTTTTTGATGGAGATGAAAAAATCGACAAAATTTTATTCAAAATATTTTGAAAAAAAAAATTGAATCTACAAACAAGGTGTTACAAATCACTAGTTCAAATTCTTAATGGTTTAAAAGTTATAGGTGTCGGAAAGTGAAAGTTTTTTTCAAAATATTCATCTAAGTGTCAAAGTTAGTCAAAAAGTGGGAACTAGTATTGTGAGTTCACCCAAAATTAGAAATCATCTAATATGTACAAAATTGGAAATGAGATGTAGAGAGGAACATATGTGTAAAATTAGGGCTTAAAATTGCTAGACACTAGAGTTAGATGCCATAATTGTTTGGTATGGTTGTTGTTGCACCAAAAGGTTGACCTGTCAATGCCTACTACAACCACCAGACACATAGAATCAATAGGAGGTAGTTAAGACATGTTGCAAACCTACTAGTTGTGTTGCACATAGGCCAAGGGCACACACCTTGCAACAATCTCCCTGTCAGCGCAAGTGGGGTTTGAACCCGCAAACCAACTCTAATACCATTTGTTATGTACTATTGTCGTTGCACCCAAAGGTTGACCTATCAATGCCCACTACAACCACCGGACACATAGAATCCATGGGAGGCAGTTAAGACATGTCACAAACCTACTGATTGTGATGCACAAAGACCAACGACACACACCTTGAAACAATAATCATGATAGGTGTCTAAGTACAAACATGTGTCAAAGCAAGGCTCAAAATCCTTCAATCTTCCTTCCCTCAAAATTTTAGGTCAAATTGGGTGGATACTGGTGTTAAGCACCATAGTCCAGGAGGTCACTGACACTAAATGCCATAGTCTTGGAGGAAAATAGTATTAATTAGCATAGTCTAGGTATTTTTGACTAAATTTTATCTAGTAGCTCTATGTAAGTCTACACAATGCTCCTGAATCTTTAGAATTTTTCTAGGATCTATTCTTGAGCATGAAAATGCACGAAAGGGTAGAAAATAGTGTTGGGATATATATGGGCTTGCCTAAGTCAAACCCCAAGAAGGTCTTGACCTTTACTACAAAAATTCTAAAAAAGAGATCTTACCCTTGGTAGGACAAAGGCTAAATATGAATAAAATGCTCAATTGAAATTCTTAAATGAAATTATAATACCTTTGATTTATGATACAATTCTCCTTAGATAAGTCCTCCAAGTGTTGATGTAATAGAATGATAAATCATAACAAAATCCATCATGAAAAAATACTTTAGAACAACTTTCTATAGCTTGGTACTCCTTGTACTTAGATATACTCTTAAATGAAGAGATAATTGCTCTTGGAATGAATTTTTTATATTATGTATTATCAAAATAAATTATTGATGATTCCTTATACAACTCATTCAAAAGGTACTTTTGCATTTTGGTTGACTTACAATAGGAGCATATCCAAATTTCAAAACAAAATTTGATAATGTTAGAACCAACACATTACTCTTGTGAAATTTTAGCAAAAAAAGTGTTGGACACTTTAGCTAAGCTACAACATCTTGATAAAATAGGCCTTGATTTTTAGGGAAGTGAGATAATAGGTCCCTCATATTGGATTTGGAACTTGATTTTAGATTGGTGACATTTAAGTAGGGAATACAATGCATTGAAATTTAAAATAAGATAAAGCCCCAAATAAGCTTGAATTAACATAGGAGAAGACAAACTAAAGCAAGGGCTCGAAAAGGAGTTTGAAATTTTAAGGGGTTATAATTTATGACAATACAATTTATAATTAACACATTATTGAATATTAACCAATTCACTCAAATACCCCATCTTTAAAAATATCTCACAAAATATTTTAAATTAGATGATCAATACATGAAAAATAAAACATAGAATGATCACATAAGTATAGATAAACAATTGAATAAATAGACACAAGTGTTCATGGCATAGTGTGATGGTTAAATCATGGTGTAATTTTCCTAGCCACCAAGGTTCAAATACCTAATAGGCCATATGATTGTCAGTATTACGCCCTCGTTGATCCACTATGCTTGCATGTTTGAACCTTCAAATTGATATTGTTGGTATTCAATCCAAGTGACTTAGCACTCTAAAGCCTCACTTTGCTAGTGTTCTCATAATTTTTGCACCCCTATTGGTATTCTATACTCATTATTTTTGAATATTTATGATAATGGTGTTCATACATGTTAGGCATAAGATCACATGTTTCTTGCACCACCTATCTTGATCCTAAGCTAAAAATTCTCATGTTTGATAATATACAATATTAATATTGTTCATTGATGTGAAGGATGAGGTCCTTCATCTGTGATATCACTTGGCTTGTGTGCATTCATTTTAGGGATAAGGACCTTATTTATGACTTCATTAGGATTGAGATAGGCGATACTAATAATGTGTGTTTATGCATTCATGGAAAGGATGAGGTCCCTCATTTGTGATCTCACTTGGCTTGGGATAGGCTAAAAATTCTCATGATATTGACAATGTATGTATGTAAACAGACACATTTTTCACTATATATTCCTTCATAAATATATAAATTTACATGAAAGGTTAATAAATTGATAGATTATCTAATTAGCTCTTTCATCCCGCTGATGGATTATGGAGTGTGATCTGAAACATTGGTGCAAACAAAACACACACAGTTGAATCCATAAGCTTAACATAACATTGATAGATTAGATAAACAAGCATTTATCTATTAGCATGAATATAGAAATATACTTCAAAATAAAATAAAGATATCTCTTCCTTTGGGAACCTAGACAAAACACTATGATAAGGCTATGGTCGCCTACATTGGTATAAAGTTGGCTATGAAAGAGAACTACATAAGAATTTGGTTGGAAAGTGGCTCCCTAAATATTGTTAAATTCCTAGTTGGACAATAAAGACCATAATTGTAGATAGTTTAGGGATTCTTAAGTCCCTTGATAATTTTATAATTGCCCATGTTATTCAAGAAGGAAATAAAGTGGTTGACGATTTGACGAATCTTGGAGTTAGACAGACTAGGATTAAGTGGTAGGGGCCTCATGATCTAATCCTCATAAAGATTAATAACCTCATCTATGATGATAGACATATGTTTTAATTCATGGGTTTTCTCATTTTTAATTATGTAGTACTTTTCACATGAATGGAATGAATGGATGAGGTGTCTACATCATAAAATCATTGGGAAAGGCAAGTTTAATTCTCTTGCCAATTCCAAAATCTTCATTTTTATTGTTCTATGTTGTATTCTAGGGTCCAATGGCCTTTGGCGAGGCACTCACAGAACTATTTGTAGGCCCAATATGGGAGGTGATAGCAATATATTGGAACCCATTTTGTATGAGAAATCATCAAATAAAATTGAGGTGTGGGATGACGTTTCTAGTGAAGGGTTAATCCCCTACATTGAAAAACTTCATGGTGATGACCTAGGGATACTAGGAAATTCATCAAGAGTTGGAGTGATGGTACCTTATAGGAATTTGGAGGGTGATTCATGGTAGATAAAACCCTCATTGTGTATTTTACTAGGATTCTCATGGATGGGAGAAGGTTCTACTAGGATAGGAAAAATACAAAGGATTCCCTTGAGATTTTCTTTAAAAAAAATGAGAGGGATAAAGTTCATCACACAAAGGATGGAGAATACAACCACGAGGATCTCAAGTCTCTATGGGCGGATGTTTTTGGGATGAATATGAGATACATCACCTTAGATGATCATTAAGAGAATTTTCACCTATCACTTTCCTATTTTGAATCACTTTAGGCATAATAGGGTATATCTATTATGTTTTACATGCTATCTTTCTTGAACAATAGTTTTAAAGCCCATTTGGAAAATAAAAAATACCCTATTCTTCACGAGGGGTTAATTCTTTTGATAATGGTGCATGCTAATTCCCTTGAGATTAGGCCTCACCCATCTATTTCTAAAATGAATAGTATTCATTATGCTCAGAATGTTCATTTACATTATATTGATGAGTCCATGGAGATGCAATTTTCCCCTTCTAATGAAGAGGCTTGTTTTCACATGGGATTTTGTAAAAAGTCTAACAAGGACTCTACCCAAGGTAATGGGTATGAAACTAACAAGGAGAATTTAGAAAAAAGTGGACTTTGACTATATCCCATCTAAGGAGTTTCTTCTTGAATCCTTAAGCCCTAGTTCTATTAAGAAAGGAAACGAATGTGTCTCCCTGAGCTCCTTAGGACAAAGACAGAAAAAAGAGAAGAGCCTTGTTTTGGGAGAGAAAAGAAAATTTAATTCCCCCCTCTCGCACCCAAACAAGTCAAAATGGTTGTCAAAAAGAAGAAATGGGAGGGAAAAGAAGACAAAAATGACCCATGAATGGTTGATGGCAAAAAGAAAGATATGGACACTCGAATTAAGATCCCAATTGATATTGAAAAGGGATCCCTGGTAGATAGGGACAAGGGATACTTGGTGGTGGGTGCAGGGGATGTGGTGGGTAGATTGAATAGCTTTTTAAAGTGGGTGGCGTTAGATGTTTCAAGGCTGAAATGTCGAATCAATGATTTAGTACCTAAAAAGAACACTACAAATACCCAAGTTCCTTAGATAATGCAGATAAATAGCTAGGCCTCAATAAGAAGTTGGCCATAGATTTGAAGGCCATGAAAATTGATCGTGAGGAGAAAATCAAGAACCTAAATACGATGATGGAAAAGATCAATGAAAACCTAAGAGTGGTTATTGTAGTCAACTAGATGGCCATGACAAAAAACATGAAGGGACTTAGGACACTAAATGATAAAGCTCAATCCCTTAATATCTCCCACTTGGCTACACATGCCTCCCATCCATATCGACCTATGGTAAAGGAAGGAAGGAAAAGGCACTTAAACTGGAGAATGATACTAAGGTCATTATAGGACTATCAACACGCATACCTATCAAGGACAAAGGTAAGCTGGTGAATTCCACAATTATAGACGACTTAACTGAGATTAATAGAAGTTTTATAGATAAAAATGTTAAGTCTGTCCAAATATTGAACAATCTTGTGTAGTTTCTAGGTTAGTGGACCCTATTTGTACTATTTTTTTCTTCTAGCATGCAATGGCTTAGCATTTGGTTCAATATTCATGACATTTTTATTTTTGTTTGGGTTTCGAGTCCCTGTAAAGTTTTACTCTACTAAAAAATAAAAAAACAAATAAAAATAACTCTTAAGTAAATTATAATTCTTTTTAAATTATGTATAATTAAAATAAATCCATGTTATATAATATTATACCATAATGTTATCTGATTATAATCTATTAAACTATTATCATGGGGTTAGAAAGGTTGATCTTGCCTCTAATTTGAGGGCAGGGGTAAAATGGATTGCACTAGAGGTGAGATAATTGAAAATAAATTTTGATGGAGCATCAAAAAGAAACCATGGGTCAATAAGGTAGATTGTTATGATTAGGGATCATGGCGGTAAAGTGATTAAGAAAATATATAAGAGATTGGGAGTGGGCACAAAAAATAGGCAAAGTCTCAAGTTTCCCTGCCCAAACAAGTGGTATAGAATTGAATATTAGACAAATACGTATAGAAGGAAGCTCATTATTAATCGCTAATGTCATATATGAAAAAATTGGACTCCTAATTAAAAACTATGAAAACAGCTACAGGTCTTTGATTTAGAAAATCATTAAAAAACTACTGGAGGATAGTAAACCATATTTTATCCTTAATGTAAAGTAGAGAAGGGAGATGCATTAATTTCATATGAATGAGAGCCTCAACTCTTTCAATAGTCGAGTATGTGAATTAATTTTCATTAACAAGAGGGTGGCTATCATAGAGGCTTATTGGAAATAGATTTGAAACAAAAATGGACACCCTCGTAAGACTAACTTTCTAATGTAGACAAAAGGCAATCTTGAGGGAGGATATAGAAACAAGGCTTAAGAGTATGTTTAAGAAAAACCACAATGTCATTAGTCATGCTATTAAGGGTGTGCTTGGAGACTAAGATGATGGTTTATCTTGAAATCTCGCCATAGATATGGGGTTAATACTGACGTCTTCTCAATGTTTGTAGCATCTCTACTACCTATGGGGGAGACTAAGATTATGGTAGGTGCATTGTGGAAGAGGATAATTTGTAATAGGCTTTTGTGGGAGTTGAAGTATATATTGGAGAATGCGATGCTAGGCAGAGGTATTCCTATACCGAAATACTTCTATATAATTTGAGTGAGGGTCCACAAGGTAGATAAATTCCTTATAGTTTTCTCCACTTTCCCTCCTCATCTACCAAAGTGTCGAGTTTTCATGAGTGTTCTTTTCTTAAGAAAATGCTAGATTTGGTCTCAAATGATAGGATAGCTTGGTTAAAAAATTATATTATAGAGGGTAAATTGATGCAGTTTAGGGGTGGCATGGTGAGGTATCAATAGTGGTTTATGTAGATGTCTAAAATTGTTTTGTCTAATTAAATAAATATTTTTATTTATTTAATTATTTTATCCTAAGTCTTCAAATAAATATTTATTTTATTAAATCATTTATCCTCTTCTAAGCCTTTACTCATTTAAATAAATACTTTTATTTACTTAAATTATCCTTTTCTAAATTAAATAAATATTTCATTTATTTAATTGATCACATTTCCTCTATTAATTAAATAAATCTTTATTTATTTAATTAATTCATTAGCCTTTTCTACCCATGACACATGTCATTCATCTCTTAATTCCTACACTACCTACCCTCTCATTATTTTCTTATTTCTTCTACCTACCCTTTAATCCTAACCAGCCATCTATCTTTTACACCTCTTAATCTTATCCATCCATTTCCTACAGTGTCTTATATATAAGAGGATACTCTCCTTCATTATCAACCCTAAGAATACTAATTTTCTAATTAATCTCATGCAATCAAGCCTTTTTGCGATCAAGCTATCAACCACATTTCTGTTCTTTGTTGAGCTCTTGTGCACGCATAAAATCTGAAAGCAAATATATCAAGCAAGATCAATGGGGATAGGAAGAATGAAGATTCACACCCTAGTGGACATGTGATGGTATAATATTTTTTATTTTTTTGATTTGCATTGTCTTAGGTAATCTTCATATGATATGGTGGATCTTTGTTGTTGTTAGCCTAGGGTTTTGTGGTTGAATTCATTTAGTCTTTCAATATTGTTGTTTCTATTATCCACTTTTCACCATATACAGTTTCAATTTCAGAAGACAAGAAAGAGGATTTGGTTGTAGGCTTTAATGAGGAGGGCACTAATGGAAAGGACAATTAGAATTGTGTTATATAATACCAAAAGAAACATAGGATACAACCACTACTAATGGAGAGGATTTACAAAGAAAAAAGTATGATAATATTTTTGTAATGTGGTAACTACCCCCATTTTTTTAAGCCATAAGGTGTTGTAGTTTTAAGTTTTCGAGAATGTAATCCTAGTATGGGTCTTTTTTTCAGTCAACATAAGCTTCCTTTTGTCAGGGTTTTATCTTTTTAATGGGTGTCAAAGGTTTCGCATGTATCTTATAATATTTTAATATAATTGGTGTAACACCCTTGATTGTTATCCACATATAAAAAGAGGTAGATGATATGATATAGAAATTTATTTAAAAACTAAAATAAATAACTATTAAATAAATAAATAAATAATATTATTGTAATGACTCACATAATGCCTATATATGTATAAAAAAGAGTCTTTGTACATAAATTCTTATATATAGAAAGTCTCCCTTTCAATGTTGTATATGTAATATTTTATATAATTGTATTTAAATAAGAAGTTCAAAAATTAAATAAAAATATATGGATGATATTAAGAGGTGTTTTGTATCTAAAAAATGTACAACAGATATTTTTTAACTAGATTTATGATTTTGAATCTAGGATGAGTTAGAAGAGGAAACATATAGGGGACCTCATCTTGCACATAGACATGATACATACATGAAAATTGTCTAAATTTGCAAGTTCAATTGCCTAGTAAGAGTTTGAATGTTCTGATTAGATAAAAATGTGACAAGCTCAAGTAAAAGTACAATAATATGTCATGTTTCAGGCCAACTTATTAGGACGGGTGAATTTAAATATTGCTAACTAAAAATTAATTTTAGTCAAATATATGGTCTATATAGGTTCATTATAGCTAATTTCTATATGGGCCACAAATTTTCCAATTGGATGTGTCTACTAAATGTAAATTTTATATCACTTTGGGTCTAATTACCAATTTATTTATTTATTTAATGAAAATATTAATGTTTCAACAACTCCTACTCTTTTAAATAATATATTTTTTGAAATGTAAAAATACCCTTTTATAGATCTACAAGTGAATATTCCAAAATATATATCTTTTAATATTTTAATTATTTTTTATATTTTATATTTTATTTTATTGAAAGTAGGTCATCAACACTAAAATATAAGATTGATTATCTTGTCAAGGAAAAATACTAAAATTTAATTTAACTTTTTCAAAAAATATGATGCACTAAAGAAAAGAATCTATGTCAAGATGATATAATTATTTTCTAATTTGGATAAATAATGAAGAAAAAAGGTGGTTCCAAATGGAAAGATTTATATTTAAGTACACTCAACTTTTCAAAAAGTTCACAAAAATTATATTTATAAAAAAAAGTCAAAAATATATCCATGCACTTAAGTTTTAGGTTATCAATATACACAAAAAGAATTGAATAGAAAAAGATTAAATTTATTAAATAAATTGTGGCTCCTTGTGTAACTTCAATTTCATTTTGTGAACAACTAAATTATAGTGCTTACTCTATAAAAAAACTATATTCAAGTAATTTTTTTTAAAAATGAAAATTAAAAACATAAAATAAACAAAATAATATACATTTTATTGGTTTACATCATTGTAAAATTTGAAAAATATATTCCACATTCTATTGATTCAATTTAAAAAGTTGAATCAACATTGGCCATTTCCTTTATAAAAGTGTGACATAGCTTTGTAATTTTACCTGCTTGAACCATTACATAACTTCTAAAGAGAGAAGACTAGGGGTATCATGAGGAGTGAGAGAATCCAACCAAAGAACTAGTTATAAAAAAGGAACAAAAAACTAGATGTCTACAAGACACTAAACATAAGCTAAAAATGAGAACCCATACCACCTACTAGAGACATGAACTAGTGGTCTACCTGGTTGGGTTTTTTCTTACTATTTCAATCCTAGCTCAAAATTTTAACCTTCTTATAGAATGATACTTTTATTTGAACCTTTTTCTAAAGACACAATAGGGGACTCTAGAGTAACCTTGACCCTTGAATTAGTTGACTTCATCACAAATGAAGAAGAAAATTCCATGTGGTGCCTTTTCTATTCATGCCTTATGTCAAGTTCCTCTTGAATAGCCTAAAGAGAGGTAGATTTATTCCTACTTGTTTTCGTGTTGAGTGCCATCATCTCATCCAACATCGTTTGGAGGTTCATTTGGTTCCCCTAAATATCATCTATGTCTTTATTTGTTTATCTCCTATTATCCTTTTGATCCATCTTCACATTGACCTCCTTAATTTCCTCTTCCATACCTTCCCAAGATTCTCAAGTCTATCCACTAGATCGTTGGCTAACACCCAAACCTTTTGATCTCTTTCTTCCATTACCTAACGAGAGGCTCTAGCATCTACCTTGGAAATTGCCTCCAATTTATTGATATTTTTATTCTCCACATTTATTTGAAAAGGGGCCAACAAATAATGGCTTCCTTCCTATTGTATCCATCACATAGCTCATTCACCTTATTGATGAGAATAGGTAAGTCTGATTTCTATAAGAAATTATTAGGGGAGGGGGGAGGTCAGCCCAATGAAGGTGTAGAAGGGGTGGATTAATTCTCCTTAGGGTTACCTAGTGTCCATTTAAAACTTGTGAACCAAGAGGCTGTAGAGTCCACAAAATCAGGAGCCTCATCCTCTAGCTCTTCAAGAACATACTTTGGGGAGAGGGCTCATAAATTTCTTATTTTTAGTAGTCCGATTAAGGTTAACATGAGAAGGAGTACTTTTGTGCATAGGGGTATCACTAGAGACACCTTTGCAGATCAGGTTTTCAAATAGCTCAACAACAAGGATGGATTTAGTGGGAGGGCCACTAGAGTCTATTAAAGGCACACTAGTGGGGGTTAAGGCTAGATGGAAATCACACAACATCAGATTAAGCCCTTGGTGTAGGGGAAGAATATCTTTGGATTTTGCAATAATAATAGAATAAGAAATTAATGAGAAAATTGAGTTATAGATAAATTTTGTCTTCACTCCATACCTAAGGTGGTTAAGCATTCGGAAGAGATGTGAGTGAAAATATTTAAATCTTACATCCAAAGTAATGTAACCCATGAGAAGAAAAGAAAGCTCCTTCTAGAAACTAGGAAAATCTTCTCTATTAAAGCCACATTAGAGATGACCCACCTTCTTTCCCACCTTTAGGAACCTCACAATATTAGCTTTGTAGTTCCTCATTATTTCTTGAGCCTTCCACAATTTAAGATCAGTCATGAAAATAATGGACTCCATGGAAACAGTGAAAGCCACACCACCAACTTTGACTTCACCCTTGTTTTAGGACTGGGCAAATTGTTTCAACAAGGTAAGGTTAAAACCCTTCATTCCCTTAATATAAGAGAATAAATTATGCCTCTCAACATAATTCTAGAGAACTTCATTCTACTTGAATTTGTATAATTGTCTGGTTTTGTCTGAATGATATCACCATCCATGATTAAGTCTTTCATAGGGAAATAGTTATAGTGACTGGTAAAGGGTTTGGAATACTAGCATTTTTTATTAAGGGTAAATAGGTTTTGAGGGGACCAAAAACCTCATACAACAAGTTTTGAGGGGACTTGAAACCCTGCAGGTTTTGAAGGGACCCAAAACCCTCAAATTTAACTATGACCTGGAACCCATGGTACAACGCTACCAAAAGAAAAGAACATCAACATACCAGCATCCAAACCACAAACTTGACATAAAATCATCCCTAACACATAAACAAGGGTTCTAAAAGGATTCCTTAACCTACAGATGTTTCCATGGGTGTATCCAGGCACCCATCACCTTCAACAATACTAGATTACAATAGATCATCATATACTCACAATCGAGACTAATGGGGTTTAGAAAGACTCCCCTAACCTTCATCATTGGATTTAAACTGGCTCTCAAAACCAACAAACAAGGGTTTTCCTAGGTTCCCTTAACCAATAACAAAGTATTTAGCCTACCAACAACATAAATAACCCTTAACCACAAACCACAACTAGCCAAAATGGGCCCTTTAAAATTGCTAGCATCTAGCTTGCCCATGGGAAAAACAAGGTGCCCACGACCAACACACATGGGAAAGAAAAAAAACTTGAAAGCACTAGCAGAAACCAACCTGCCTATGGGTTTTACCAAACTCCCACAACCTGAAACCGAAAAACCACCCGACTGATTCCAAATAGAACCAGGAGTGATTGGAAAGGGTCGCTCAACACACAAAAAAAACTAGGTAGTAGGGAGATAGAGGACACAGAACTTGCCATGAAGAAACACATGAGAGAAATGAAAGGCACCTTCAACAAAAAACACAAGCAACAACATCATCTGAAATGCCTCCTCACACCATCTCCCCACCTCAATAGGGAAGAGATCCACCTTGATAGGAAAAGAGAGAAGGCGAAAGGTTAGCCCCGAGAACCCTCTAGCAGCAAGCAAAAACCCGATCGCTCCCAACCACCAAATCTCCACCTCAATAGGAGAAAGGGCCACCTTAGACAGGCAAGGAGAAGAACAACCCAGAAACCCAAACATTTCAATCATATCTCAACATATAAAAAGTCCCACCACCTCAATAGGAGGACAACCCAAATCAGAAAAAAACCCAAGACACCGGATCTTCCAAAATGAAAACCTTAGCAACACTATATCCGGCCCCAAGGGCATGAGGCATCCCAAAGAGAGAAGGGTAACCAAAAACCCACAAAAGTAGAGCCTTGAAAAACCACCTGGGTTCCAAACAAGAGGAACACACCTAGAGCCTATAGCTCCCACCAGAGCAACCCAGCAAACCCAAAGCTCAACCAAGCCTTGCTCCCTGTGCACAAAGAAGGTGGAGAGCATCCAACGCCTACAAAGAATAGGGGAGAGAAGAACAAGGGAGAAAGGAAGGAAGAAGCCTAAAAATATGACCTCAACACTATCAAACACAAACTCTCCAAGCACAACAAAGCATCTCAACCCTTCGTAGTCATCATTGGCCGCTCCCACATCATCCTCATCATGGAACAAGGCACAATCCACAAACAAGATGAGGCAACGATCACTTGTCTCCACACAATCACTATCACCACCATCCTCCTCATAACTTGCATCCTCATCCTTCACCAAACCCTTGGTCCAACCGCTCCCTCCTGCACACCCACTCCCGGTTTGGAATACTAGCATTGGGAAATGTTGGAAAAAGGCATTTTGGGGGGAAATGTTTCTTTCACAAAATTTAAAAAACATACTCCAAGTTGATAAATGATTGAAGTGCAATATAGCCTAGACTATTAATAAAAAGGTGATGTTTAGATCTATATGCATAATTGGGATTACTATCTACTTGTATCATGACATGGATATCAAGCTACAAATCATGTCGGGCTGTCCAAACCTAGAGCCTATTGGAGGAGGGGCCAAGGTTCACCAGCCCATCTATATTCTTTGTCCTCTCTCTAAGGATGTGTTTGATCTTGACATAGCCAAAAGTAGATATTACACTTTAGCATTTTGTGATGAGGTCCTTAGTACTCCATCCCAGCATGGGTTTCCTTTGAAGCATCATGATTACATTTTTAGAGTCACCTTCTATAATTATTTTTTGGTATTCTCTATTATTGGCCATAGTTATCCCATACTATGTCATCACCACCTCTGCAAAGACATTTGAATGCCTAGGTTGATTGCATAAGCCACCACAATCTTGCCAAATGGATTAATAATGACCCCACCCCCACCCACCCAACCTGGAGTAAGGATTTGAATGTTGGTGACTATTAAAATGTTATATTTTAACCAATGGAATATGCTACTTGTTATTACTTAAGATTTATTTTATAGTTGTAATTTTTCTTAAACATATGTTGGTCTTTATTATTTTTTTGTATAAATTATTACAATCTAATCATGTTGAGAGACATAATTACAATGACAAGGAAGGAGTAAAGTGAAATGACATAAGAGTGCTAATAAAAATATTAAAGGGTTGACTTATAAATTTAGTAAAAAATACGAAAAAAATATAATTTATAGCCCATCTAAAAAACTTAATGACTTATTAAATTATTATTATTTCATTTTTAGCAAAATATTTACTAAATGAAGTAGTAAATAGTAAATAGTAAATAGTTTTAAAATATTTATATGATGAAACAAGAAATAAATAATTTATTTCAAATTTTCAATTCTTAGAAATTTTAAAAATAAAGTACAAGTAGATTTTATATTACATTTCCTAAATGAAACTTTGTTATTGATGAATTTTGTAGCTATTTTCATTTTTATAATAGTCATCGCTTAATTAATCTTTTGTAGTAATATTTCAAGTAGAAAACAATTGGAAAGATTTTAGAAGCTCATCATGAAGTTGGCCACACTTCAAGAGATTTACCAAGAGATGAGGTTTTTTTTGGTTTTTTTTTTTGGATCAGTAATTGGCCGAAGCCTGAATAGCTTTTGACTAGAGCCACCCCCATTACATATCTTTGAATTATTATTATTATTATGTTTTATTAGATTGACCCCAAGACCTTCCCCATCCTATGGAAGGCCAAGAGTCATAGCTTAGAATTCCACTTCAGATGTCCTTATTGGGAATTGAACTTGGGTCTCCACAGTGACAACCCAGTGTTTTAACCAGTTAAGCTCAACCCCTTGGACCCAAGAGATGACGTTTTTATAATTACCCTTAATACAAAATTAAATACATGATGCAATATGAAAATAATATTAATTGATGAGTTGTTACTCATCCCTATCTAGAATGACAACTAAGATAACAAACATTTACAAATATTAAATGAGAGTTTCATGTGACATAGGTGCTAACTAAGACCTAGTTAGGATATTCCCTTAATAACACCAACAATAAATTTACCATGTGAGAGGGACTCTATAAAGATAGTAAGATGTGGAATGTATTGGCCTAGATGTGTAAACCAAAATTATTATTTTTCTCATAAATTTGATAATAATTTACATGTCAAAGTATTTAACATAGTAAAAAAAATATGCTATTAATATTTGAATATAAATATATAAATATATGAAATACCAATAAAATGATTTTTTTAATTTCCCCAAATTTTCTTTTTTTCTTGTAAGCATAATTATTTTTAAAATTTAATATTATATTAAACCATCAAGAAGAAAAGAAAATAAATAAATAAATCTACATGAGAAAAAATAATGAAAAGAATATAATTATGAATTGAATTTTAGACAAATGTATTTAAGGTATTTATGTTGATAATTTAATAAATACATACATGATGTTACTTACATTGACTTAACACAAATTCAATTAGATAAAAAAAAATCAAAATTAACATTTAGTTTTTAGGTATAAAGAAAAAATTATAATAAATTATAATACACAAATAAATAAATAAATCATATATAACAAACATAAAAACAATTTTAAATAATTGTAAAATAATATTAAATTATAAAAAATATAAGTTAGCTCTTTCTATATATATATTATTTTATATATACATAAAAATGAATAAAATAGGGGTCACTGCAAGAAGTTGAGTCCCACTTTTGGGCAAAAAGTGGAAGTGTTTTCTCTGTTTTTCAAAAATTTTGTCAATTGATGTCAAAATTTGATGCACTTAGAGATTGAATCTCAAAAAACTTTAGTAATAGAAAATGTAGTGCTCGGAGTCTACTTTTCAAATATATAATTTATTTTAATACACACATGCTAGAAATCCCTTTTTACTAGGCATGTTTAAAAACTAGCTTTTCAAAATGCTTGTTTCAGGACCATACCACACATGTTTACGACCACCCTTTTTTGATGTAAATAAATGATTTTTTTCAAATCCTTCAAGGAAATGATACCTAAGACACCAAATATTGATGAGAATATTTTATTTTTTTTTTTATTGAATTTTTTTTTTTAATTAATTTTTAACCGACAATAACGTATATTTTCAAAACATCGGGTGTACGACCACCATAATTTGATGAAAATTTCATATTTTTTAATTTTTTTTAATATTAAAAATAACTATATGTAGATTGATGTCATATAATTTATTTTTCTAAAACCCTAAAAATAAAAAAGTTATTAAAGTTTTAGTGAACCTTGGTATTTTAGGTTTAGGTTCCACTTTTGATTAATAAATAATGCAAAAATAGTAAAATTAATCTTATCACTTTGAAATTTGCATTTCTAAAATCAAGATGTTGAAAACTAATGGGTTTTCGTTTCATCAAAAAATTCAATCAGAAAGGCCAACAAAAAATTAGGCCAAGGTAGAAATCTGATGTCGTTTTACCTTAGTCATTTTTTCAGAGGTCCAAGCATAAGCTTGGTGGGACCAAGCCTATCCCGAAGAAAAAAAAAATGCTAAGGGTTATTTCCTACCCCTAATTTTAACAAACGAGCGCCCGTTTTTTAAATTCAAAAAACTGGTGCCCATTTTTAAAAACGGGCACCCGATTATAAAACGAGCACCTGTTTCATTAAATAATGGGTGCCCATTTCTGAAAAGATCTGTTGGGCGAGAATCTAACCCACAAGCACAAATCCCAATGATTGAATGATTTTTCAATCATTGCTTGACAGGTACGATCTGCAAAGAGAATGTTTTGATTAATCATTCTCTTTGTTTGTCTTATTGTCGATTTTGTAAGGAGATCGATTCAAATTCAAAATTTGTTGTAGCCATGGGATCAAATCAACATAGGAAGAGGCAAAGGAGGGTTCTGACAACTGAGGAGATTGCAGCAAATAGGGAGGAGGAAATGCATCAATGAGAGAGAAGATTAAGAATGAGACAAGGAGCTTCAAGTTCCACAATAGTTTCAGAAGAGGAGAACATCAATGAGACCATAAATGTTGACGAAGGAAACACAATAGAACCATTTAATTCAGGTACATCTTCTAATCCATTATTGGATACATGTATGTCTTCACAGCCCTATGTTTTTTCTCATGAAGAAATTGGTGATTTAGTAGAAGCGAGTTACTTATTTAATGAAATACTAATTGAAAATCAAACCCTAAATGAAATTAGAACTCAAGTTGAAATTGAAATTGAAATCCAAATTGAAACCTGAAATGAAACTAGATCTCAACTTGAAACTGAAATTGAAACCGAATTTGAAACTCGAAATAAAATTAAAAATCCACCTACAACTAAAACCAATAATGTGTATGTAGACATGGAAGCACCAATTGAAAATGAAACATGTTTGAATGATAATCAAACGAATGAAAATTTTGAAATTAAAAGTGATGTACTAGACAACCTTCATAGCTTGGTTTCATGGAGACAAATTAGGACACATGCAAATAGATTGTTTAGACATTTTTTTTATAATAAGAAATTTGGATTTCAATGTCAATTAATGGTACAACTAATTAAAATGATTAAAATGCGAAAAGTGATGAAGAAGTTAGGCTTTTATGTCAAACCCAAGAAGAAGGATGAGCATTTAAAACAAGTTGTATCAACTGTTGCTAGCGCCTTTGATACAATTGGAAAGAAAAGTCATTCTAAAGATAAAAATGCGGCATGATGGGCAATAACAAGAGATTTAGTAAGCCAAACATCTTCTAATAAAATAATGATGAGTAACATAAGTGGATATGTTAATATTCATCGCAAAACTTTGTCAAGAGCTGTAAAAAGAAGAGTTAAATTTGAAAGTGATCCGGCAAACAAATTGTGGACTTTTAGTGGTAGACTAGCAAGGTCTAATATGAAACTTACTGGTGAAGTCAAAAATTTGATCGAAAAATTATGGCATGATAATACGAGAGTATCACCTAATGTTAGAGATGTTCTTAAATTAAGAGTTGGGTTCAAAATTTGTGATCCACATCCAAAACACCTATTGGACATGACTCAAACTAAATTGTATAAAAAAAATTTGGATGACAAGGTGTTGACTATTAGCATTTGTCAAAGTTATTTTGAAAAGTATAAACCTTGTTATGTTCGAATTAACAAGGAAAGAGTCACATGTTGTTGCAAAACTCATGTTCAATTTTTCTACCATTATAATGTATTTCGATATATATGTGTTACCATGCATAGTAATGGAATGTTCCATGAATGTGGTATAAATATACCACCTGAAACTATAAAGGAGTTTATATCAAGTTTGTTTTGCAACCCACTAAATGAGTAAAATTTTCTTTTCAATGCATGTGTTTCCAGTGTATGTGATATATGTGGCAATCTTGCATTGTTAGATGAATGTTTGCATGAAAATCTTTCAAATGATTTTGGAAAACAATTAGTTGATGTTAAAAGATTTTAAAATGTTGAGTATCCACTAAAGGATATAATTTTCATATCAAATTTATATGCATGTAAGTTTGTGTTACTTGTGTGAACTCTTTTATATTTAATCATGATAATTGTTTTTCTTTGTCCCTTTAACATTGTATTTATCTACATTTGATACAATTTTGGTTTCATAAACAACATTGTATTAGTTATCTTCTTCTTAATGTTATTTTGTGCACATTGTAATTATGTTACAATTGAATTCTAATTTTTTATGATATATTTATTTTATCATAATCTCTTCATAGATTAATTGAAAGTTCTTGATTTTATTATTATTTTAAGAATGGTATGTTATTGTAAATTGGGTTAATTATTTTATTGAATTATAAATTATTGCACTATAAGATGATCAATCACAATGTTAAAATATAAAGTCATAAATAGATCACATAACAAGTCATAAATAAAAAGTCCTATATATAATCACATAACAATTCCTGATGACATAATAACAAGTCTTGAAAAAATAATAATAAGAAAATGACATTAAAACAAGTCCAAATAACATAATAACAAAACAACATCACATATATAATCACTAGAGTGTGCCAAATCACATAACACGAACTCATATCATAATAGCAACGAAATGACATAATATAAAGTCCTATGTATAATCACATAACAACAAGTCCTATATATAATCACATAATAACAAGTCCCATGATAACATAACAAGTGTCATCATAAAAAGTCAATAATACAATAACATGACATGATCTAAAATATATAATCATCCTACTGCACGTGGTCTTGAGATGCACCCTCCTGTGCAGTATCAGTGTCTCCACCCTCATGTACATTATTAAAATATTTTACATGAGAAGAAGATTTAACATGAGAAGAAGTTACTTACATAATTCACTTATAAAGTAATTAAATACTAAAAATTTAAAATAAATTACCATGCGATCGTGCTCTACAATGCCCTCACTGGTATGTGGAGGTCCACTATCATGAACAAGAAAAGTGGTTGTAGTCAAGTCCTACAAAAAAAAACATTGTACATCAATTTTGATAATCTCTATAAAATCTAGGTACACAGTATAAACAAATTAGAAATTATTTTCCTAATCATCACCGCAAATGACAATGTCAACGGTTTCATCTAGCTCAATCCCATAGCAATACCAATACTGGTAGTCGTATCGACTTGAACAACAAATATAAAGAATGAATCAAACTTGTATATATATATATACATACATATATATATGTATATATATATATACATATATATATGTATGTATATATTCATATATATATGTATATATATATACATACATATATGTATATATATATACATACATATATATATGTATGTATATATATATATATGTATATATATATATATATATATATACTACAAGTTTATCTCAGAAAAGCATACATGTGATGCAGGAAAAGTAACTGATGGGCAAAGGCGCACATGTGATGCACCATCAAACAATCTAGAAGCCTACAATTGCAAAAAATAATGAACATGAATCAAAGTTGTACATAAATTAGTAAGAATATAAACACTTAAAATTAATGGATGAAAAACATACTAGTGGTATATGAGGCTAAGCCTCAACAGTCCATTGGTCACATGAAGAACTACTCACCTCGGTGCTACACGAAGCACCCTACAAAATTGAAAAAACATATCATACACATCATTACATTAAAATTTTTATTGTTTATTTTAAATGTACATATCAATACAATGTATCTAGATGAAAGTGCATACTGTAAATGGGGCACCAACATCTCTAGGTATCGAGGTAACATGATGTTGGTTCCTCAATAACGTGGTATGATCCATCCTTTGTTCAAAAAAAATTGACTCATGCTATGGTTCATATATGTATATATAAGTAATTTAATATTGCACTATAAATTATATAAATAAATTTGTACCTTTGTAGGTTGATCATCATCTTCCCATAAGAGATCAACATATGAAGAAATGATATCAGCATGTGCAGCCTCCTTGACATCATCATAACCACCATGGCACAAGCATTATCAAAATCACCATCTCCTCTAGGGGTAGCCTCACTTTGTGGACCCATACATACATCCTCGCAGCTTGTCTAAACATGTGCTAAGCTAGGGGAAACCCTCACCTTGCGCAAGTGTTGTACCAAATTGCCTGACAGGGCACTCAATGAACCAAGAGAATAATCCACTGCTCGATGATGGGCAGGTGCTGGAACAAATGGTGATGGAAGAGGAACCAATGGATCATCACACACATGGTTTCTAACCCTGTCAATCAATTTTGTTCATGGCCTATCCTGGGGCATGCCTCTCCCAACACCCTGAAATGATTTAATATCAAAGTAATTGGGATTTTTACCCAATTCAAATTCAACCCATAATTTCTTCAAAAAATACATCGGGACCTCATTATTGGAGTGTAGTGGATGGTCACCATCACTCCCAAAAGTGTATAGCTATTCTTGGGTGCCTATACTGAATTGAGATTTGTGGCTTCTTCGGATCTATCTCTTCACCCATCTTAGGGTTCACAAAATATTGTTTCAAATCCATTTTTATTATTTTTAATTCATTGACTTGTTTGTATGTTAGGCCATCAACGTAAAATGCATGCAATCCCTCCCACCAACTATGATAGCTATCCAACTCGCTATCTAAAGCTTGTATAGATTGTACAATCCCTTGCATACTATCTGCAAGGTGTAACAACTGCGGAGGTGGATGAGGCTCACATCTAATAGTATGGATATCTCTAATCAAAGAATCAATATTCGTCCTAATTGTCTGCCTCAACTGACTGGGTGGAGGTGGAGGTGGAGGTGGAGGTGGATGGGGTGGAGGTGGGGATGGTGCTAGACCTAATAGCTCATCTATCACAGACTAATCCATTCTGTGAAAATAATCTGCATATATATACACAAACATAAAGATTTACAATTACTATTTAATTTACATTTCACCTTCTAAAAAAACTTATAATTAAATACAATTTACCAACTTAAATATAAAAAAAGGAAACTCACATAGATCTATAATATTATTAATAGGTGGGTCTATTTTAATAATAAGCATCATTTAAGAAATATTATCCACCTAAATCAAAATATAAGAAATATTCTACAAAATAAAACATCATAATGCCCATGCAAATCAAACAATTTTTTTTAACATCTAGAGATGCATTAGTATAAGTTCCATCAAAATCATAAAAAATAATCATGAGAGAGAGAGAGAGAATATTTAATAATTAAATGACTCCACTGATTTAGACAATGAAGGTAACTTCCAGGGAATTACAATTTAGTACCCTTGCAATATTTAACCATTATCATCAATTAGGCTACAACTTTATATTTTCAACTTAATAGGATTCGATTCAACTACTCTCTTTTGGTTTTAACTAAATTCATTAAAGTCATAAGTTATATCTATGAACTTGTCAATACATGTACTACTTTGTTGTGTTCTTTGCTAGAATCATTGGATGATTTAGTGATCGCAACTAGTAGTACTACACTAAGTTGAAGCTTGAATAAATAGTAGGTTCTCTACTCTTGGAGGAGTTAAAACAAAAAAAAAACTCTATTTTTTTATATTCAATTTTATATTGGTATTTTCTTGTTCAAAGTCGCAACCCTCAAAATGTAATTCTAATATTAATCTATATTTGATTCTTATTTTTATTAAATCTTCCACTAGTGTGATTTATCGTCCTCTTAACTTAAATCAAGCTATGTAAATTTAAAGCCTTGTAACTTTTGATAGAGAGAATATTTTTTCATGCTTCATGTGGCATTGAAAAGGTGGTTCATAAATCTTCATAGATCACACAATTGTTTTCTATAATGTTCCCTCATATTTTATATTTTAGTTTTTGTGATTTCACATTCTAGTCATTTACTTAGACATCTTAGCACTTGAAAATGACCATCTTACATGAGATGAATTTATTTGATGTGTTTTATATGTATTGATTTTATTGATCTTTGAATTTTTTATTTGAGGAGGTATCATAGGTTTCTCTATTCATCCTTTTGTGGTAAAATTAGAAAGGGATAACTATATTTTTTTGTAAAATGATATCTTGATAAGTTTTAGGTGGTGTAATCATTTTCCTTTTATGTATGGAGTCATACCTAAACTAGAAACACTAGAAATTATATAATCTTGGTGTAACATCATTGACCATGTAGGAGTGATTTGATCTAGTATCAAGATCATGATTCTATGTGTATTGCATTAGATATTGATTTCTCCCACATAGTTTGGAATAGACTTTAGGAGATCCATGGAGACCATCATATCTCTCCATTCCTAGAGGATCCTATTGTAGATTGTTTCATTCCCTTTGTAGATGAAGATCACATACCCTTCGATGGTGATACTTAAGAGGAAATTTATTATATTACAGGTCTTGCATGTTTTGACAATTTAGAGGTTTGTCTCATTCTTCAAGTACTCATCCTATCAAGACCTAATATCCATATTAATTTTTTATTATTATTTTAGATTATTTCACCAATTCCATAAACCCAAATGATTTAGTCTAGCATGGCATTAATCACCTTCTAAACATGACCACTTGGGATTCATATCTTTTGAATATATTATCCTTGTTTGAGGAGTTTAGAATTACATATGTTAAATATTATTTTGAGGATATTGATATCCTCTTTCATGATAGCTATGCCATCACTGGCAACCCATCATATTATCTTTGGTGCTCATTCTACTTCGACCCTCACAAGATTCTTTATCATCATTTTGTTCCAACATGTGAATATTTGTGAAGTTTTTAGAGACACGAGTCTATTTGGATTTGAATTTTGTATTTATCCAACTTATTATAATGATAGAGACACGAGTCTATTTGGATTTGAATTTTGTTTTATCCAACTTATTATAATGACATTTCTAGTCACCAATGCATTTATTTCTTCCTAAAGGAAAAAAATGTTGTTTGCAAGTAATGGATCATTTTTTTCTTCAATCTTTCATCATTAGCACGTGACCTACTTCTTTATGGGGAGTTTTGTATTCTCATTTTATCTCTCTTATTAGGGGGGTATTTACTATAAAAAGGAGGCATTGGTTATTAGAGGAAGATAAAAGGATAAAGCAAAGAGAAAAAAAGAAAAAGGAATTTTTATCATGTTTATAAATATATAGTATATCTTTAGAGATTGGGCTAAGTTAGGAAGTAGTGAGGATTAATAGTGATAGCTAGAGTGAATTATCAAATTTAAGAACCCTATTTTTCACACACAAAAAAAACTACATTCATATTCATTATCATTTTAAGGTTAAATTTAAACATAAATTAAACATCTAACTTTTACAAAAGAATCCTATAATTAAATACAACATTTAGAAATATAAATTTAAACATTCAGACTTTTACGCATGATTAAAACAAAGAGAGAGGGAGAGTAGGTAATTTGAGATACAACGAGTTAGAGAGAGAATAGATAATTTGAGAGATAGAGAGTAGGTAATGATAGAGAGAGGGTGATGTGTGAAAGAAAGAGAGGGGGGTAATGTGTGTGTGAGAGAGAGAGAGGGGGGCGGTAATGTGTGTGTGAGAGAGAGAGGGGATAATGAGAGATTGAGAGAGAGAGAGAGCGTAATGACAGAGATGGCAACGTGTACCTATGTGTGAGAGAGAGAAGGGGGGTTTATTGTTGATTTTCATTTAGGGTTTATTGTTTGTTAATTTTTTAGGGTTTGTTGTTCGTTTATTTTCTAGGGTTTATTGTTCATTTTTTTTCTATCTAGGGTTTAGTGTTCATTTTTGTGTTCAGGGTTTATTGTCTGTTTTTTGTGTCTAATGTTTATTGTTCATTTACGTTTTCTTTTTTTTTCCTATAGTTTTTACTATTCATTTTTTTTGCAATATTTAAAAACTAAAAACTATTTTAAACATGAAATAAAATAAAATAAAAACATTTTTCAAAACTTTAAAACACTAAAATTAAAAAATAACAATAAATTAACATTTTTTTATGAAAAATAATAAAAATAAATAAAACAGAATATAAAAAATAAAACTAAATACCTGGAAGGAGGTAAAAAATGGTCTCAGGGGTCAGCTAGGATGAAAAAAATGGGTACCCGTGCTCCTCTGAAACGTCTACCCATTTTTGAAACTGTGAAAATGATGGAAAATGGTTTAAAAAATAAATAAATACATTCCAAAATGAGTGCCCATTTAGCTTTGGGCACCCATTGCTAAATGGGCACCTGTTTAATGGCTCAAGCACCTGAAGAAAAATGGGTGCCCGATTTTACCGGTGCTCGATTTGTAAAAAACGGGCCCCCATTTCAAGCAGGCTCTTTTCCCAACCCACGGACTTCCATGGGATTGGGACCCAACTTTGTGCATTTACCCTTAGATAAGAAACTATCTTTTCTATTAAAATAGAATATAGAAATATATATATAAGTAAAATAGAATAACTCTTAAGTAAATAAAATTATATTATTATAATTGTTTATGTTATAGTAAGGCTCAAACCTTAAGATTAAGGAGTGACTTATGTTTTGTGAGTGAAGTAGGGTACCTGCAGCTACAAAACAAACACTCAATAGATCATTACAAGAATGGTTAGCAAATTTAAATCAAAAGAAAGATAAACCATGACAAAGCAAGCTATCACCTCCTAAGAGATGCGACTATGGATTTGCTCTCAGATTTGGATAAGCAATCCCAGTGACTTGACTACACCTAGATGGAGCATTTGAAATGATATGATATGCAAGCTAGATGAGATTGATTATTATAGATTGATTCAAGAGTCTAATTAAGCTAATTATATATATGATTAGGCTATGATGATGATGCAATTAAGCTAGAAAAGAGATTGATTAAGCTGTATGATTCAACAATTATGCAAGAAAATGATCAAATTATACTAGATCTAAGATGCAATTGCCTATAATAGCAATGCTCAAATGATATGCTAGAATGGATATGCCTATAGTAACAATGCCTAAATTGATATGAGATGGGATCCTTTGTGCTCCAAAATGGGGGATATTTATAGGATTTCCAAGGCCAAGGGTGAGGTGGCATGAATCAATGATCAAGATTGAGTCTGAAGATATCAAGGGTGAAATTGGAGGAGGTTGGAGGAAGGGACACTTGTCATCTCTATTGTGACAAGTGTCAAAGAGCCTTGATCATAAGAGGGAAAGTGTCCAAGAGAGGAGACATATGGCCAAAGTGCCATGTGTCTCAAGAGGAGAATATCCACACCATTGGAGGTTAGGATAAGGAGGTTAGGATGTGCAAGATAGGATAGGGTTAGTTAAACCCAAACTTAAGTGGAATGGGTTAGGTTAGGGGATGGTTAGGTTAGGTGGTTAAAAGTTAGGAGCTATGTGCTCATTTGAATTTAGAAATTCAAATAATTGGAAAATGGTAATTAATCTCTACAAACTTCAGTAAGTTAATTTTAATTAGGGATTAGAAGAATTGATTTATATGGGGGAAATTAACTAATTTAGAATTAATTAATCAAAGGGAGATATGAAATGAACTATGTAAATAAATATGTAGATTTATTTACTAGTATATGAATAGAGAAATTAATCAAATTTCATGTGAATTAAATTAATTGGGAAGGGGGATTAATCAAATAACTATGTATTTAATTAACCATATTAAGACCATTTTTAGGTGTATACATTTTGCCCCTCTTTGAAGCAATGTGTGATGATGCATTGGTTCAAAGAAAACTCGATTGCTGATGTTTCTAATATTGATTCGATAGGATGTTCCATCCATTAATTGCTAAATTGTGATACGATGATACCCCATTGGGAGATCAATTGAGATAATTGACCTTTGGATTTTTTGGATCTTTCTAAAATTGATGTCCCTATATATTATTGTATGATTTCTACAACTGTGGTTGATGAAAGTGTGAGTTCTTTGATCACTTTGATGTGGTTCTTGATGTTATGATTGATAGAGTTTGATTGAATTTATAAGATTGATTAGATTGATGAGATTGAGATCAAGTCTAGTTTCAGGAATGGAACATCCTGTATAAGAAAAATATGATCAAAGTGTCTGGTTTCAGGAATGATATATTCTATATAAGACTTGATCAAAACATTTGGTTGTAGGAAGGATTCATCCTGTATAAGACATGATAGAATGGATCAGATGCTATGTATTGATAAAATTGATTAGATAAAGAACTGATAGTTTTATTGATATCATGTTGTAGGAAGATTCAGATATGCTGATGTGAGTTCATTTAAGGGGGTAGCATAAGATTTGCGACGGGTCAACAATATCTAGAGAGAGATGAGTCATTGTTCCAATTGTGTATACACCTATGATGATATATTGATGATTCTTGCGATATATTTGGCCTTAGATAAGATGATCTTTTGTGATCCTATGCATGAATGAAATGAAAGCTAAATGCAAATGCAAATGCGAAGGAAATGTAATGTTGCAATCAGACTAGTCACTGGGTTATTGTTTTTTGTCATCCTTGAGCTCTCTAAAATATGGGAAGTGAGTGCAAACATCGATGGTATAATTGAACCCTGATGACCTGAGCACTACTTTCCTAGATTTTGATATTGCAAGTTAGCACAAGCATCAAGGTATAATTGAACCAAGATGACTTGAGTGTTGCTTGCATAAAACAAGTAGTATTAACCATTTCTATATACCAATCTAAAATATCTTCGATGATACTTCGATGATCATATCCTGAGATAAATTTTCACATATTAATGATTAATTTACAGACAGTAGAAAGGAAAATATCATGTTCCTTCCTTATTCATCTAGTCAGAGACATACTGGAGTCACTCAGAAATCATGATAGGGAAAATTGGGATAGATAAGTTAAGGCTTTATGTTAAAATAATTAGTAAAAAGCTATCATCCATTGATATGTGTTTGTCATGTTTACACTGATATTTTATAGTTGATGGTTGACAATTTGATCTTGTGCGCAATGTTGGATGTGTCTCAATTTTCGCTTGACAAGTGTTTCCTAATTGTTGTTCTACTTGTTTGATTAAGCTCAAAATGATCAAAACTTTTGCCTCTAGTCTAGAAACAAACTTTATTATGACATATACAATGATCCAAACCATGGCGAGATATCACTTGGGATGCCTGCATATGTATAAAGGTTTTATTATGGATATGAATAGCACTGATGGAAAAATGAATGCAAGTGGAAGGATGCATGACCCAATAGATGGAAGAGCTAGCTGACAGATAGTGCCTATTTGCTAGTTTTTCCCCATCTATTTTTATTGCTCTTTTTTCTCATATTTGTTTTTTTTTTTTTTTCACTGTTTTCGTTGCTTTTGTATTTTCTGCTTTTTCACTGTTTTGGATTTTCTGCTTTTGCATTGTTTTTGGATTTTCAGTTTTTTCACTATTTTTGGATTTTCTACTTTTTCAAACATAAAACTTCTTTAGATGGATTCTATTGATGGGTTCCTCAAGCTGACCCCCATCCTATGTTAATAGCTAATATGCTCCTAACCCAAATACTGATGTGACCACAAACAAACCTAATTAGTTTGGTTCAAACTTCCCTTTCTTTTCTATATCGAACTCATTTCATGGATTTTCCTTTAGTACTAGTTCTCCAACCTAAAAGGCTCATGGTTTGACCTTGTGATTATAACCTCGACACATTATTTTTTGATATACCTTTAAATAATAAAAGGCATTTTTTCTTCATTCATGGATCAATTATAACTCTTGCAATCTAGATACTTGGTGTTCTTCATCTGTGATAAGACCTTTTAATGATACTCATAGAGAAGATATCTCTACTTTTATTAGCAGTATTGCTTCTGGTCCATAAACAAGAGAGAAAGGTGTAGCACCTATTGCTATGTGGATACTGGTACGGTAGGCCCATAGAGAAGGGTTCAATTGAATATGCCAATCTTTGTCAACAACATTCACTGTCTTTTTGAGGATGTTCAAAATAGTTTTGTTTGATGCTTCTTCTTGCCCATTCCCTTGTGGATAGTTGGTTGTGGAAAATCTGTGTTGGATTTTGAATTTCTCACATAGGTCTTGGACATCCTGATTCTTGAACGGTCGCCCATTATCAGTGATAATGGTCATGGGTATTCCATGGTGACAGATATTGTAATTCAAGATAAATACAACAATTTGTTTTCTTGTGATATTGATGAGAGGTACTACCTCAATCCATTTTGTGAAATATTTTGTAGCTAAAATGATGAATTTGTGACCATTGAGTGAAGAAGGATTTATCTTTCCTACCAGATCAAGACCCCATTAGCAAAAAGGCTAAGATGCTACCAAATCATGAAGTTCTTGTGTTGGTGAATGAATTAAATTTCCATGGATCTAACATTGTTTGCATGTTTTAGCTATCTGAAAAGAATCTCGTTCCATAGTTGGCCAATAATAGCCCAAGCGTATGAGTTTTTTTGAAAGGGTAAGACTACTTGAAAGAGTGCCACAAATGCCATTATGGACTTCATTTAAGGCCTTCTCAGATTCTTCTTGATCGAGACATCTTAAAAGAGTACCATCCAAACCTCATTTAAAAAGGGTATCTGCGACAAGAGTATAATGGGAGGATTGGCCAACGAGGTATGCATAATTTTGGCCATAGCAGGAGGAATCATTCCCAACAAGGTGATAGATAGTTTGGGAATCAGGACAATTATGAGCAAGGTAAAACAACTCTTCCACCTGGAATTCGTAACGCTCTTGATTCTCCTGTGTCTGAATTAGAGAAGTAAGTGTTTCCATGGCATCTGCTACTTTGTTGTCATTCCTTGGAATTTTCTCAAAAGTAATTTCTACAAAATACTTCTTGAAATAATCTACCATCTTTTTGTAAGGCATTAGTTTTTCATCCTTTGTTTGGTAATCATCATTATTTTGATTGATGACGAGCTGAGAGTCTCCAAAGACATGAAGTTATGTAATGTTCCATTCTATAGCCATTTTGATAGCTATAACCAAAGCTTCATATTCTATTGTATTGTTGGTGCATGGAAAACTTAATTTCTATGCCTTTTGGATTGTATGACCTTGTGGTGTGATGAATAGAATGCTTTCTCCTGATCCATGTGTTACTACTTATCAAATTGACATTAGTTTTTATAGTCAAAGTCATACTATATATTCTATTTGGTTAACACTACCAAATCATGCAGTCCGTACACATAGAAAAGTCGGTATGCCCAGTCTAGTCAGTTATAGAGGAAAGTAGTCACAGAACATAGTATACACTGAGTTGTCTACCGAGTATATTTTTGAGACTACCGAGCAGCAAAGATGACACACCGAGTTGACATATACCAAGTGAAACGTGTTACCAGATACATTGAACCTAGACATGCATATGAAAACATGTTACAAGATCGAGGCATATCTAACCATTATTACATTGGAAATTGCACCAGAAGATTGTGTATGATTACAAGGATAATCTAACCAATGAAATATTTTGTTTAGTTATTCATTCAAGGAATCTTGTTTGTGAGATCAAAGCAATGAATTGGATCTCTATTTTAAGAGATTTATTTATACAGTATGAGTTAAGTGTATGCATGCAAAAAAAGAAGACTATTACAAAGACACAGAGGTCACCAAGAAGGTTTTTAGAGAACAGTCAAAGAACAGAGTAAACAAAAGGGTTTACCAAGTTACTATATAGGTTACCAAGGTATGCTATAAGCAAGGTAGTTTATTTTGAGCACATAGAATCTGCTATAACATTTCAAATGTAAAGTTGCAGATATTTGTATGATTTTATTGTAATATTGTGAAGTTGAAAGAGAAACCTTTAATAGGGTAAAAGACTCTAATCAAGTCTATAAATTGCAAAGCCTCTAACCAGGTGCAGCATTCAGAATAAATGTTGTAAAATCCTTTAGCAAGTTAGATCTAACAGATCTTGTTACTCCTAACAAGGTATGCTATCAAAAATAGCTAAATGTATCTCTAACTGAGCATTCTTTATTATTGCAGTAGTGAAGTTGTGGGTGTCATCCCCACCGCAGTTTTTCTCTCTAACCAAGAGTTTCTACGTAACCAAAATATATGTGTTATGGAGTGAATCATGTATGATTGTTATCTATTTGTTTTAACTTTATTTTATGTTACTGCACTATTTTGTTTATGCATAACAGTGAAGTTATTATTCAAGAAAAATTTTGGAGTACTGATTCACCCCTCCCCTCTTAGTACATTAGCTTTCCATATTGGGCCTAACAATTGGTATCAGAGCTTGAATCTTGGAAAAGGGTTTAACTACCTAAAGAGAAAGATCTTAT
Organism: Cryptomeria japonica; assembly: GCF_030272615.1. Taxonomy (NCBI): domain Eukaryota; kingdom Viridiplantae; phylum Streptophyta; class Pinopsida; order Cupressales; family Cupressaceae; genus Cryptomeria; species Cryptomeria japonica. Next base: position 663,339,441 of record NC_081406.1, on the reverse strand, counting down.
CAATGGAAGGCTACAAACAATCTCACAGGATTGTATATCTGCAAGAAGAGCTGGATCATGCTAATCAAGTGATTGCAGACATGCAAAGGCAAATGCAAAAATCTCTGAGAGTAAGAAGAAGATTATCTGATGACTTGCAAGATTCTCAAGAGTTAGTGGAACAAATTGAGACATCATCTAAGAACAGTATATCTGAAGAGACTGAAGAAATAATTAGAGTTTTGAAAGAAAAGAACAAGGCATTGGCTGATCAACTAAAAGCAATGAAAAGAGAACATGAACATTTCAGCACACAAATGACTGAAAATCTAGATGCATTAAGGACAACTGAGGATAAAGCAAGAGATCTAAAAAGAGAGAAACAACAACTTGAAGTTTTAGTATCTGAAAAGAATGATGAAATCACAAGGTTGACTAAGATTCAAAAAAATATGTCAGATCAACTAGGCTATGCACATCATGATGCAAATCTGAAAGAGAATGAGAATCAAGCATTGAAACTTGAAGTATCTAGGTTGTCCAATGAACTTGAAACAGAGAAGAAATCCAAAGAATCACTAAAGAAGAGTTATGAAGCATCGAAGATGTTGGATGAAAAACTGAATACAAGAAGACCCAACAAAGATGCAGGACTTGGTTATAAAGGAAAAGAATCTACCAAGAAGGGAATTCATACTACCGAGAGAGGAGAATCATCAAAGCAAGCTGGAAAAAGGAATAACATCAAAATAAAGAAGCCTATTTGCTACCACTGTGGAAATCAAGGTCACACTGCCAATATGTGCCAAATTAGAAAAGGTAAGCAACTGATTATCACCAAGTCCAATGGTTATTGTTACAATTGCAATAAATATGGTCATACATCTAATCAATGTAGGACAAAATCTGTTAACAACTGTCAGAAGGCAAAATACAAAAAGTTTTGTAGAAACTGCAATAGATATGGACATAGTACCGAGAAGGGCTGGCATAAGCAAAAGAACTATAGGTGGTATGCACACCGAGCAAATGCTAAAGGTTATCGAACTCACACAGATCCCTATCGACAATATGCAGCAGTACCATGGGATTACAATACAAGGATATGGTGCGAATGTTGTGGAAGATATGGACATATTAGTGCCAACTATTTTATAAGGTTTGGAAAGAACAACCGAAGATCATGGAGAAATCCTGGTATGGCATGTTTTCATTGTCACAAAGTCAGACATTTAGCTAGAGACTACAAAGATCAACCTAGAGAAGACACTGAAGAGATAAAAGAAAAATTAAAGATGATTTGGAAAAAGAAGGAAATTGTGTTGAACGAAGAAAGAACCTTACCTACCAAGTTAGATGCACCTATTCCAAATTAATCAGCAAAGGTATGAAGGGACTGCATTCTCTAAAGGTTAAAATCATAATAGTTCCTATTCTATTATGTACTAAATCCAAAATCTGCATAGTTAAGATGCATTAGTAAGTTTGAAATTCTATCAAAAGTACTTTACAGGAAGCCTGTCAAGTCGGTAAATAAAGGAAATTTGGTTACTCGATTAAAACAAAAAAAAAGGAGTAAATCGGTTAAAGGTAAACCGAGTGCATTTAATGCCTTGACCTAACCTGCAGGGAGCTCGATAAGGTATTTTGTGTACTTAAAGGTATTTTTGTGGCCATTTACATTCACCAAGTTTTCAAGAGAGCAAAGCAGAGCGAATCAAGGCAATCAAACCTCATTCAAGCAAATCCAAGGTATTTACATCAAATCTCATCACACTGTTAAGCTAGTTTACCGATCTTTTAAAATTGCTATTATCTACTGAGTGTGAAGCATCTGCCATTTGTAAACCATCAAACCCTAAGGATAGTTTGCTAAGTTTTATTTGAAATTTACAAATGGCACGCAAGATCCAAGATCCCATAGTTGTCAAGAATTTCAAGAAGCCCTCTCTGAAATACTCTTTGACTCCTAAAGTCGCCTCCCAACCGGATGACAAAACTGCCTTTTCACTCATCTCGGATCGAGTCTTGTTAGTCGAAGATGTTAGATTCTTCACCAAATGTCGTGTTGAAGAACTTGGTTATGTTGAGATAAGTGACACATATGATGAGCTATGTATCGATGGCAAAATGGATAGCAAATACGAGCACATCAAAATCAAGGGATTAACTGAAGCCCTAGCCTATCCCCGTGTGTTCAAACCCCAATGGGTCAAGTTTGTTTTGAGAAAAGTTCATGATGATTTTATGTGGCTAGAGGAGCAACCATTCAAAATCACTAAGGAAATCATTCATGTGATCACCGGCTATCCTATCTATGATCATGCACGAGCAGAGAAGATGATATCACAGAAGGAGTTAATCAGTTTAACTTGAGTAGAATTTGATTACCAAGGACTGAAACTGAACAATGTCACTGATGCAAAACTTAAGTTTGCAATTAGAGTAATTGGTTACTGTTTCTTCCAATCAGCAAGGGAAAATAGTGTACCTTGTGCAGTAGTTGACTTAGCTTATAAAATTGTGAAAAAGGGAATGAAGATTGACTTATGTGAAGTGTTACTTAAGAACCTGTTTGAGAACCTAAACACAATAAGGAAGCCGAAGAAGAACAATTTGGCAAAAACACTAAAGTTTGGTTCACTTCTTGTATGCATGTTTTTCTACTTTGAAAAATTCTTTCCATCAATCGGTAAAGTAGTTTGGGAGCTACACCGACCAATCACCCATCAGGTTAATGACTTTATCAAAAAGCTAGGCGATAATTTCAATGATATCATGGATGATTATTTCAGCAAATTTCAAGAGAAGGTGCACAATAGATACCGGATTCCATCTCAGCTGGTAGAGAAATATAAAGATGATATATGCTTTGAGGTAGACATCGATTACTGTTATGTGAATGTTGTGGAACCAAGGACTCAATCTTTGCCACCTATGGGTTACGAGATTGACTATGACATCACACAACAGAAAATTGATGCATATCTTTCATTACCAAGGCATGCTACCGAGCTAAGATATGGAACTTATGAAGAAGTTAAGGAAAAGGTGAAAATGAGCATTGTAGTACCTAAAGCTACAAGAAAGGCTACAAAGATGATTAAGGCATTATCTAAGAAATTCGGAGAAGAATCTTCCTCCACACCTATCAAGGGTTCTCTTGCCATTACCAAAGAGGAATCAGAAGCTCAAGAGGCAGCAATAACATTGAGCACTGAACTGCCTAAGGGTAAAGTATTGAAAAGAAAGAAACAGGACATTTCAAAGGCCCTATCGACTCCTCCAATAAAGAGACCTAATACAAGAGCATCAGCTGCATCACTGAGTAAGAAACAAAAGAGTGTTACTGGTCCCAAAGTAACCAAGACCTACAAGAAATCTACTTGGAGACTCATTTTGGCAAAAGAGTCTAGTGATACAAATTCCAAATTATCAAAAGCAAGAAGGAAAATATACATAGCGTTGAAAATTTATGTGCTAATCTAAAAGAATATGGTGGATTTGGTTCTTTTAGATATGTCAAGTATGAGACTAGGAATAATGATGAGAAGAGACAAATTGAAGAAGCTATCATCTGCACACTTCTAAAGTTTCGGCTAGCTCCATTAGAATTAGTAAAGTCACTTCCAAATGAACTGTACTTACATATTGATAACAGCTGGAAATATGCAATGGACTCAGAGAAACAAATTAGAGAAAGAAGTCTAGTCCATCTATTTCTTGATATGTCTGTCATAGAGATTAAGGAGCATCTGACAACCTACAATTCTAAATTTCTTGTCAAATAGCGAGCCTTAAAATTGATGAATGGGCTATATATTGATGTAGAGAATGAGACAAATGCAAAATGGCAAGAAATCTTCAAAATAAAAGATGCTGGTGAATAATCTAAAGTTGAAATCATTGATGTCACCAAGCACGATCCTGATGTCACCGAGTACGGTCCTGATGCTACCAAGCAAGACCCTGGTGACACTATTCAAATTGATGAAGATGTCATGGATACAGAAGAACAGGAGCAGGAGATGATAGAAGGCACTACATATGCAAAGCTTGTATCTAGTGAATCTGTTTTACAACAAGTTCAGCCTTACCCACTGATCACTCAACCTGTCTCTACTGAAGCTCCTAAAGATACAGCTCAAGGTGCCAAAGGTCACCAGTCTGAAATAGGAGAAGGCACAACTCAAGAAAAGACCTCTCAAGCACCATCAAGCACTGAAAATGTAGCAGCTGAGACACCCAGTATCGAGACACCAAAAGACACCGTAGCAGCTATAGGAACTGACCAAAGTGTTGCCTCTACTGAGCAACCTACCGAGGGTTAGCAAGCCTCTCAAGCTATTGTCTTGGTCCAACCGACCAAAGGTAAAGAGAAGAAGGTGAAAAAGCATAGTTTCAAAATTGATTTATCTAAACCAATAGTGTTACCCAATGTGGATACTCAAAATTAAAGGGGAAAGCACTTATTGATTTCGGTGAACTATGTAAAGAAAAGACCGAACAAGAAAAACAAATGGCCATTCAAAAGAAGAATAAAGTACTTCAGAAGGTAAAGACACTGCTAACAGATATGCTACCTTCAGCTACAGTGTCAACCGGTGCAGCCATCCACATTCAACTAGATGAACTCCTTACTCAAATAGAAACATCTAGAGTTGATACATCTGAGTACTTGAGCAAGCTCAAAGACAAGGAGCTTTCTGCAAAAATGATTGAAGAGGTACAAAAAGCTCTCACTATTGGAAAATTCAAACTTGTCAAATTCATTGTTGAGTTGTCCCCTCAACTCAAGCATATTCTTTATTTATTTTCCATATTCATTAAAGATATCAAGAATAAGACTGATGCAATTGAGAAAGAGATCACCAATCTCTCAAATAAGTTGACTCCTGAGCCCAATTCAGTTCAAAAATTTTATACCAAGCTTCAACAGCTCATGGCTCAACAGTTAGAACTCAGAAATGAAGAACATAAGATCTGGATGGATATAATGACACTCTAGACATTATTCCTTCCTCATCTTTCATCAGTTCAAGAATAGATTAACCAAGCTGCACACCTATCTACTACACAAGAGGGAAGCACTCTTGATGGCTTAATATCCCTATTGGTTGATATTCAAACACAAAATTCTTTAATGGAAAGTGTAAAGGATACACTCTCTGTCACCCTCACCGACACCCAAAAGAAGTTTAAATCTATGTTTGTCAAAAAGGGGGAGTAACATGATAATCTTGAGGGAGTAATACAATATATTTTGTGATACAGTTTTGATACAGTATTCAAAGTATTGTATACAGGGGGAGTATACCAAGCAAAGTATGCAAAATATTCAAGGACAGTAAGTAGAGCTCACAAGCACAGAACCAAGCATGCACAAAATCAAAGTTATGTATAGTATAATGATAAGGGGAGTATATCTGAATATACTATTTCATTGACTATTGTATTTACTGTTAAGTATAGACATTTTGCAAAGCATATAGATTTTTGAGTTATGACTTTGAAAGTAGTTTTTGTCAAACATCTCAACTAATGTCAAAAGGGGAGATTGTTACTACTTATCAAATTGCCATTAGTTTTTATAGTCAAAGTCATACTATATATTCTAGTCGGTTAACACTACCGAATCATGCAGTCGATACACATGGAAAAGTCAGTATGCCCAGTCTAGTCGGTTACAGAGGAAAGTAGTCACAGAACGCAGTATACACCGAGCTGTCTACTGAGTATATTTTTGAGACTACCGAGCAGCAAAGATGACACACCGAGTTGACATACACCAAGTGAAATGTGTTACCAGATACATTGAACCTGGACATGCATATGAAAACGTGTTACAAGATCGAGGCACATCTAATCGTTATTACATTGGAAATTGCACCAAAAGATTGTGTATGATTACAAGGACAATCTAACTAATGAAATATTTTGTTTAGTTATTCATTCGAGGAATCTTGTTTGTGAGATCAAAGCAATGAATTGGATCACCATTTTAAGAGATCTATTTATACAGTATGAGTTAAGTGTATGCATGCATAAAAAGAAGACTGTTACAGAGACACAAAGGTCACTGAGAAGGTTTTCAGAGAATAGTCAAAGAACAGAGTAAACAGAAGGGTTTACCGAGTTACTATATAGGTTACCGAGGTATGCTATAAGTAAAGTAATTTATTTTGAACATAGAGAATCTGCTATAACATTTCAGCTGTAAAGTTGCAGATATTTGTAATGATTTTATTGTAATATTGTGAAGTTGAAAGAGAAACCTTTAACAGGGTAAAAGACTCTAATCAAGTCTATAAATTGCAAAGCCTCTAACCAGGTGCAGCATTCAGAATAAATGTTGTAAAATCCTTTAGCAAGTTAGATCTAACAAATCTTGTTACTCCTAATAGGGTATGCTATCAGAAATAGCTAAATGTAGCTCTAACCTAGCATTCTTTATTATTGTAGTAGTGAAGTTGTGGGTGCCATCCCCACCACAGTTTTTCTCTCTAACCAAGAGTTTCTACATAACCAAAATATATGTGTTATGGAGTGAATCATGCATGATTGTTACCTATTTGTTTTAACTTTGTTTTATGTTACTGCACTATTCTGTTTATGCATAACAGTGAAGTTATTATTCAAGAAAAGTTTTGGAGTACTGATTCACCCCTCCCCTCTCGGTACATTAGCTTTCCATATTGGGCCTAACACCATGTTGTGTCCCATTATTGATGCCTTCTCCTAGACTAATATTCAAGTGAGCTATTATAATATTTGGATCTAACCTTGGAATGTCTACATATGACCAGGTAAAATTCATTTGTCATCTTTTGAAGGATTCCAAATATTACTGCCCTTCATGTTTTGATAGAGAGATTATTGGATGTAGATCAATTTTGCCAATGGTAACTGCCTCTGTTGGTTCTATCACGATAGATGACCTCTCTTGATAGTATTCAAGTAAGGTGTCAAATCTCCCATCTTTCAATGCCTCGAGGAGGTTTTCACCATTAGATGTGTCCTTTCTTTTTAGTTTTTCTACGACTAGTGTTGCCAATAAATGGTTTTCAACAGTAGACCTAATATTGTTTTCTTTATTTTCACTTTTGTGACTAGGAGATTTGGCACCCACATGACTCAAAGATACATTAGCGAAATCTCTGGTGGAATTTATTGTGGGTTCGATTTCATTAAGATATAAGGATATGGCATGGTCATTAGGAAAGGTATCAATGGTGGTAAGTCTTTCATTTTTTCAGTCCATAAGTTCAAGATGGATTAAGTGTAAAGAATTCTCAAGGTGAGTTGTTTCAAAAATATTAGGGGTCATGATAGAGATGTTAGAGCTTTCAATATGCATTTCAGTGTCTAGAATGATACTCTCGTCAGAATGACCTCGCACAAGTAGCTCCTAATTGTCTTCGATTAAGTCCAAGTCAATCAATTTGATCCTGATTCAAGTGGGCTAGTTCCTAACATTTGTCCTACATATCCATGACCTATATCGATATCTACATCTTCTTCTTCCTATTCAATTTCAAGTTGCTCTTGTTTGTTTTTCCATGATAGTGAATATACTCCATTCCATCCATCTCTTAGCTACATTTTTTTTCCATGCTTGACAGAATTGAGGCAAATGATTGTTCCTTGGATTGTGTGCTTGAAGATGATGCCAATTTTAGATTACTACAATCCTATAACAGATTTGAGTCTATTGAGATCATGATTTCTTGTCCATTGTATGGAAACTTCAGGCACTAATGATATGTATCCATGGTCTTCCCAAGTGTATGTTATATGATAAATCCAAGTCTAGGACTTGACATGCTGTGTATTTCTACAAAGGTACCACTCTGATGGGTAATATCACAATTCTTTTGGAGGAATGCTCTTCTTCATCATATTCTTTTGAATGTGATCTTTTTCTGAGGATTAATTGAATCTTTAGAATAACCTAGAGCATGGACAAGACTTAATGAGAAAATGTTTAAGCCAACTCCCCCATCTATTAGGACACGTTTAACAATCATTCTATGAATGAGGACTTAAATTAGCAAGGAATCAATGCTTGGACATGAAGGAGATAGGCTTTGAATATGATCCTTTGAAATAGGTTTGATGGCAATTATGGATATCCCTTGGGGAACTTCATCCTTGGATGCATTGTTTGGTGAGGATTATATGGAAGGTTCTTGCAATTTTTTAAGAGGTGTAGGAATAGATGCCTTTGGAGAGTCATTTTTCTTATGGGGGGATGAGCCATTGCTAGACATAAGTGTGCGATTTTGATCTTCGTCAACAAAATCCTTTATTGATATCTTTAAGAGTTGCATAAAAGAGCCACCTTTCTTTGGAGATGCATTTGAATCCTTGTAAGGTTTTGACATAGTTGGATTTTGATTTTGGACTTGTTTGATTGCTTTTATATGTTGACTTGTTATGTCTTCTTCTTGTATTTTGCTTTGGTATGCCACATTTCTATGATTTTCAGCTATTCTGAATGTTTTTGCTTCTGTTGCAAGGATTCGATTGTCTAAACGGTGTTTTGATAAGTGACCAATTGTCAAGGTAGATATGATAGAATGATATGGCATGAGAATATAATTCAACTATTTGTAAGTTTGCAAGTTTTTCGATCTTAGTTTTGGAGTGAAAATTTTGTGATATTTGATATGACCAAGTTCAATAGGAATGATATATCTGATGATAGAGAATGAGGTTGATCTAATCAAGATTTATAGTTTCATGATAAAGGATGATAGATCTTGATGAGAAACTATGTTTGAATGATCAGTTTATCAAAGAAAATGTGATGTTGCACTTTAAGATGTTAGATATTGAACTTGTTTGAGGTGAATACTTGAGAACCTTAGTGTGTCTTTCTTTGAATCCATTTTAGCAAATGATAACCTGACTGAGTGAGCTCAGAATGTGACCTAGTCTTTATGTTTGACTGTCTGAGAAATGGGTTATTTTTATTTTTTGATTTTGGTGCAGTTTACCAGAAATGCTAACAAAATGACCAGAAACACTACTATATGGACCAGAAACGTTGCTATATGGACTAGAAATGCTAACAAACTGACTAGAAACACTGACAAACTGACCGAGAGCGCTGCTATATGGACTAGAAACGCTGCTATATTAACTAGAAACATTGACAAAATGACTAGGAACACTGAGGAACATATCGAAAACATTATTCTGTAGTGTAGTGACTCTAAAGTTGAAAACAATGATGTTTAGACTTAGCAAATTGGGTGTTTGAACTTAGGAGATTGTTTTTTTAACATAACTTTTTGATTTTCAGACTTAGATAACTGAAATTTAGACCTAGCAAGTGCAAACTAGGAGATCTAGTATTGAAACATGACAAATTTGACATTCAACCCAAAATAATTGTTGTTTAGACCAAGAGAGCTGATGTTTAGACTAGAAGAGTTGATGTTTAGACGAAGAGAATTGACATTTAGACTAGAAGAGCTGACGTTTAGACCAAGAGAGCTAACATTTAGACCAACAAAGCTAACATTTAGACCAAGAGAACTGACGTTTAGACCACAAGATCTAACGTTTAGACCAAGAGAGATGACATTTAGACCAAGAACTCTATTGCTTAAACTAAGAGAGTTGTTGTTTCAACCATAAAAGGTGTTTGTTTAGACCAAGAGAGTTGTTGTTTAGACCAGAAAATTTGTTCTTTAAACCAAGAGAGCTATTGTTTAGACTAGAAGAGCTTATGTTTAGACTAGAAGATTTGTTGTTTAGACCAAGAGAGTTATTGTTTAGACAAAAAGCTTTGTTGTTTAGACCAAGAACTCTAAAGTTTAAACTAGTGATGTTAGAACTTAGACAATGGTTGTTTTGACTCCAAGAGTTGATGCGTAGATAGAGAAAATTGATGCTTATACCTAGCAAGCTCAACCTTGGAGAGTTAATGTTGAAATATGAGAAAGTTAACATTCATACCCAAAAGAGTTGTTGTTTGGACCAAAAGTGTGACTATTTTGACTAAAAGAGCTACTGTTTGGATTGAAAGTGCAACTATTTGGACCGTAAGAGCTACTATTTGGACTGTAAGTGTGACTGTTTGGACTGTAGGTATGACTATTTGGACTGAAAGAGCTAATGTTTGGACTGAAAGTGTGACTGTTTGGGTTGTACGTGCAACTGTTTGGACCAAAAGTGCAACTGTTTGAACTATAAATGCAACTGTTTGGACCGTAAGTGTGACTATTTGGACCAAAAGAGCTAATCTATTGTGAAAGTTGTAAATCTCACAATTTGAAGTTTGAGTTTGCAATTTTTGTTGTATTTTAATGGATGATATCTTGACTTGACTTACAAACGCATAATTCAAATTGTATTTTTGTCCCAAAGGACACATAAAGTGTATGTTCAAGAAACTTTAAAGAAAGCCCAAGTTTTCACGGGTTTTGAATAATTGAAAACACATCATTCAATCTATCCTAAGGAGATTGGTTTCAATATTAGTTTTCAGCCTATACTTGTTACCCTGTCAGCTCACATAGCCTTGTCACCCCCTAAAGGGTGCCCGTGTTTTTGCCTTTGCAAGAGCTAGTGGAGTCCCATTATGAACCAAGCAATAAGGTCTCAAAAGGGGAGTTTGCACATACACTCAAGAGGGACATATGGTGAGTATCTTAAGAAGAGATTCTTCCCCCTCCATGTACTAAGGATTTAATAATTTTCAGAGGTAAACTGGGTAGCTTCTAATTTTAATTGGAACTAGTAAGGGATTTGTTCGGCGCGTCGGGTTATAAACTCAATTAAGAGGTCTCCCAGCCTTGAAAACCAAGGTTTGATATACCCGAAGGTACGGAGGAGAGCTATTCCCAAGCACTTCCGTTGACTTGATTTTCATCAAATCACATTTATTTTACAGTGGGTTGGAGTACTTGGCATTAGTTGTTCCCACTTGGGTCGTTCCCCTCTCACCGGCCTTAGTGGCTTTGGCCTTATAGGCTCCTCGGGAGAGCAAGCTTGCTAAAGATATGCACTATTGAAAGAAAAAGATGAGTGTAGCTTTGTAATCACCTAAGAAAGGTGAGAGCATACACACCTATCATCAAAACACATAAGACATGTTTTTTCATTTCCATTGTAATTAGTCTATGTGCCTAATTTAACAAATATACATGAAAAATCTCGAGGCTACAAACAAAGTTAGTAGTTTATATTGAATTCTTTGATGGCAAAATGGTTTATGACTCCAATCTTTCATGGTGAAATAAGTACCTGCAAAACCAACAAACTGCAACTTAGGTTTCGGAAAATGATAGTCCAGAAGAAGAAATGAGAAATGCAAAATACAACATTAGAAAAATCAATGAAAAATTGAAAACACCATCAAATTGACCAAGAATGCCATCATATATGCCAAGAATGCTGCCAAATTGACCCAAAACACTATTCTGAATACCAGAAATGCTACAGAATTGACTAGAAGTGTTGCAGAATTGACCAAAAGCACTGCAAAATTAACCAGAAGCACTACAAAATAAACCAAAAGCAATGCAAAACAATCCAAAAGTGTTGTAAGACAGACAAGAAGCACTACAAGATAGACCAAAAATGCTAAAGTATAGACTGAAAGCACTAAAGAATAGAAAAACATAAAAACTGAGTTGAGAATCTCCCAAAAATGCCATTTTAGGTGTTAGAACGTTACAAAAGAGGCCAAGAATGCGAATCTGGAACCCGAGAGATCTAATATGAGCACCAAAAGAGATAATCAACTTGTCAATTATATTTCCTACAAGAAAACTTGTTAAAGATGAAAGGGCCTAGGCTCCACGGTGGGTGCCGAAATGTCATGTGTGAAGTAGGTTACGTGCAGCTGAAACAGAAACACTCAACAGATCATTAGAAGCATGGTTAGAAAATTTAAATCAAATGAAAGATAAACCATGACAAATCAATCTATCGCCTCCTAAGAGATGTGAGTGTAAATTTTCTCTCAGATCTGGATAAGCAATCCCAGTGACTCAACTACACCTAGATGAGATTGATTATGATAGATTTATTCAAGAGTCTAATTAAGCTAATGATATGCATGATTAAGCTATGATGATGATGCAATTAAGCTAGAAAAGAGATTGATTAAGCTACATGATTCAACAACAATGCTAGAAAATGTTCAAATTATACTAGATCTAAGATGCAATTTTTTATAATAACAATGCTCAAATGATATGATAGAATGGATATGCATATAGTAATAATGCCTAAGTTGATATGAGATGGGATCCTTTGTGCTCCAAAATGGGGGATATTTATAGGATTTCCAAGGCCAAGGGTGAGGTGGCATGAATCAACGGTCAAGATTGAGTCTGAACATATCAAGGGTGAAATTGGAGGTTGGAGAAGAGGTTGGAGGAAGGGACACTTGTCATCTCTGTGGTGACAAGTGTCAAGGAGCCTTGCTCATAACAAGGAAATTATCCAAGAGAGGAGACATATGGCCAAAGTGCCATGTGTCTCAAGGGGATAATATCCAGACCATAGGAGGTTAGGATAAGGAGGTTATGATGTGCAAGATAGGATAGGGTTAGTTAAACCCAAGGTTAAGTGGAATGGGTTAGGTTAGGAGATGGTAAGGTTAGGTGGTTAAAATGAAGGAGCCATGTGCTCATTTGAATTTAGAAATTCAAATAATTGGAAAATGGTAATTAATCTCAACAAACTTGAGTTTGTTAATTTTAATTAGGGATTAGAAGAATTGATTTATATGGGGAGAATTAATTAATTTAGAATTAATTAATCAAAGGAAGATATGAAACGAACTATGTAAATATATCATGTAGATTTATTTACTAGTAGATGAATAGAGAAATTAATCAAACTTCTTGTGAATTCAATTAATTGGGAAGGGGGATTAATCAAATAATTGTATATTTGATTAACTATATTCATACCATTTTTAGGTGTATACAACTTATATCATAAAAATGTACTATAATATTTAGTTTTTATTAGATTTATAATTTATTTCACTTAAAAATTAATTATTATTTTATTTTATATTTACATATATATATATTTTTTAGTTATTTTTTAATTTATTTTGATTTAATTGAGGTAATAAATGAAATACATCATCTTTAGTATGAACATTCTCTAAAATAATAAGTAGTCTAAACTTACAAGCTCACTAATCTAGTAGAGACACAAGACAATTAACCAAAATGTTTCAAACCCATGAGCTCAGTGACCTAGTAGGGGCACAAAACCCATAAGCATAATCTTTTAGTAAGAGTTTAAAACTTGATGACTATAACAACAATGTCACATTTTAGATAATACATGATATTTAATAAATGTAACATAAATGACTATTTTTTATTTACTTAAGAATTATTCAATGACTTTTCATTTTTAAATTAGATATTTTAAAAGAATATGTTAATAACATGAATGCTTCTCCAAATACAAAAATAGTTTTCATATTTAAATACATATTAAAAAATATTATGTTAAAAATATTATAGATTTAATTAGTTTTAATGCTTTGTTCCCCTCTGCTTATATGGAGCCCCTCCCTCTATTGTTAAAGATACTTCATAGATTTTGTTAGTCTGAACTCTACTAAAGACTAACAAAAAAATCTCTTTCTATGATAAAGTTTTAGGTCTATGTAAAGATGGACAAGAGAAATATGCCTCTACCGAGTAGACCATGTCTTTGTGTCTTTGGCGGTTGACTGATTTAACTTTGGTTTTTGTTTGCTGGTTGTGTCCCAATTCTTGATCTAGGGTGATCGTATGGATCTGTGTCACACTTTAGGCTAACAATGCATGTTCCGGCCGAAAGGGTTCTCATTGAAAGTGTTCCCACCGGAATGCTTCCGACCGGACCGATTTGGTAGCCATATACTGCTCACATGGCAAGGTGGTTGTGGCCAGAACACCCTTTCCCTATATAAGAGCTAAAATCTACCCAAGCCCCACATTTTGCATTGAGCGGCTTGGAGTTGAGCAAGAGAGTGCAAAAAATCATAGAGATCCAGCCGAAAGTGTTTTGGTGGTAAGTACCCTTTTTTTTTTAATGTATTTATTTTAACATATTAATTTATATTATTTTTTTAAAGCAGATTTTAGTAGAAAATTAAATTTTTTGATAGAAAATTAGTTTGTTTTATTTTTAAAAATATATATATATATATTTGTATATATTATATCATATTAGTTTACAATATTAGAAAATAAATACACGCATACATACAAATACATACACAAACATACACATACATACATACATACCTACACACATACATACACATACATACAAACCTACATACATACTGACACATACATACACATATATACAAACCTACATACAAACATACATAAACATACATACCTACCTACATACATACATACCTAGGTCTACATACATACATACATAGATACATGTACATACACATACATAAATACATATGTGCATACATACATAGATACACACAAAATAATTATATAAGCCTTAAGACATACATACACCTCAGGACATGCTATCAGGGGTCGTGTGTGGTCTTGAGGGGTCACACACGTGTGTGACCCCTCAAGACCACACACGACCCCTGATAGCATGTCCTGAGGTGTATGTATATATGTATGTGTGTGTATACATCGTGTGTGACCCCTCAAGACCACACACAACCCACGATAGCATGTCCTGAGGTGTATGTATATATGTATGTGTGTGTATACATCCTAACGAGTATATAATTATTTTATATGACCCTTAGGACCACTTAAGGCCCCTTGCAACACATGTGCACCCCTTAGGACCTATTAGGACCACATAAGATGAAATGGTGTCGCAAGGGGTCTTATGTGGTCCTAAGGGGTCACACGTGTGAGCCATTAGGATCACTTAAGGCCCCTTGCGACACATGTGCACCCCTTAGGACCTATTAGGACCACAAAAGACCAAATGGTGTCACAAGGGGTCTTATGTGGTCCTAAGGGGTCATGCATCTGTTAGAACACATGTGTGACCCCTTAGGACCACTTAAGGCCCCTTGCGACACATATGCACCCTTTAGGACCTATTAGGACCACATAAAACCAAATGGTGTTGCAAGGGGTCTTATGTGGTCCTAAGGGATCACGCATGCATTATAACACATGCGTGTCCCCTTAGGACAACTAAATGCCCCTTGCGACACATGTACACCACTTCAGACCTATTAGGACCACATAAGACCAAATGGTGTCTCAAGGGGTCTTATGTGGTCCTAAGGGGTCACACATGTGTTATAACACATGTGTGTCCCCTTAGGACCACTAAAGGCCCCTTGTGACACATGTGCACCCCTTAGAACCTATTAGGACCACATAAGACCAAATGGTGTCGCAAGGGGTCTTATGTGGTCCTAAGGGGTCACACATGTATTATAACACATGCATGTCCACTTAGGACCACTTAAGGACCCTTGCAACACATGTGCACCCCTTAGGACCTATTAGGACCACATAAGACCAAATGGTGTCGCAAGGGGTCTTATGTGGTCCTAAGGGGTCATGCATGTGTTAGAACACATGTGTAACCCCTTGGGACCACTAAAGGCCCCTTGTGACACATGTGAACCCTTTAGGACCTATTGGGACCACATAAGACAAAATGGTGTTGCAAGGGGCCTTATGTGGCCCTAAGGGGTCACGCATGTGTTAGAACACATGCGTGACCCCTTAGGACCAGTTAAGGCCCCTTGAAACACATGTGCACCTCTTAGGACCTATTAGGACCACATAAGACCAAATGGTGTCGCAATGGGTCTTATGTGGTCGTAAGGGATCACGCATGTGTTAGAACACATGCATGACCCCTTAGGATCACTTAAGGTCCGTTATGACACATGTGCACCCCTTAGGACCTATTAGGAACACATAAGACCAAATGGTGTCGCAAGGGGTCTTATGTGGTCCTAAGGGGTCATGTATGTGTTAGAACACACATGTGTGACCCCTTAGGACAACTTAAGCCCCCTTGCGACAAGTGTTAATTATAATTTATATATGTGCAGAAGTAGAAAATACAAGCTCAAGAGTCATGTAAAAGTAAATTTTGTAAAAGAAAGCAAGTAGGCTTTATCTTGAATGACATGGAAACAAGCTGATCAACTACCCAGAAGAGAGTGATTGGAGAAAAGTAGAGGAAATTATTAAAGGCTGCTAAATACATAGAGAGTATGCAATACAAACAAACAATGTCTGGAGTGTGTGATGTGGTCTCTAGTTTATGTTCGGAGGGACTAACTAGTTTTAGAGTTTTGGGGAAACCTATTGGGCCATTCTTGGAGGAAATCAATGTGTTCATGCAAGGGACACCTTTTTTCTATTATAATAATTCAATGGTTTTGCACCAAAGGATATTTGGAAGACAATATCCAAAAATTTCTATGGGGTGGAACCACAGTTGGTGGACTCGAAGTACTTTTCAGCTTCCAGAAGACCAAGAGGTTATGTACACAATCTCCCAATAGAAGGGCAATTTCAAGCATTACCTCTCCCCCCATGACTATTCAGGAAGCACTTCCTCAGACAAAGGACTATTGGCCTCCATGGGATCAAAGAAAAAATTGAATTGCATAGAATCTAGAAGATGTGGTAGTTTCCTTTGTGAAGAACTATGTACTATAATTGAAAATTCATGAGGGAAACTGCAAGATAGTGAACATAAATACATTCTTGAAAAGTGTGAAGAATGGAACTTGGTTTGGGTGGGACTAGGTTAGGTGGCTCCTCTATATGTTGATGAGATAAAAATTATATTAGGATTTGAAAAAGATCACACTCGTGGAACTTCTTGTGCAACTGATCGATTGCATTGTTTGGGCAATGCATTCCAAATAGATACAGTTGCATACCATTTATCTGTCTTGAAAGCATTTTATCCTAATGGCATTAAAGTTCTTTATTTATTTTTTGTTATCATTGTAGCATAGGTTACTTTACATCGACTTGGGATACATTTAAGTTGTGTTGTATCTATGGAAATATGTGAAAAGATTAGGCTTGTCCTTAATAGTTGGTGGACAAAAACCCAAGAGATAGGTAGGTTGATTCAGAGGGAAGATGTCCAAGATTTGAATACTGAAGTACTAGAGGACTTAGTAGACAACTATCACATAGGTTGAGCTCCTCATCACATAGAGGTCCTTGAATCTTGCATGCACATGGTGGTGATGTTAGAGACTCTTTAGAGGTATGTTTGTCTACGTAAAAATTCTCATAATCTATGTTACTTCAAAAAATTTACTCTATTCCATTCAAATTAAATTTTTAATGTATTAATTTATGCATGCATACTCTATTGTAGGCGCATGGATCGGGACATGCTTCAGGACAGGGCCCCGAGTAACCCATTCTTTATATGTGTGTGTGTGTGTGTGTGTGTGTGTGTGTGCGCACATTTTATAGACATTTCATATATTTGTACATGTGTACTAGACATTTCATACATGTATATTGTACATATTTCATATGCGTATGTGTACTAGATATTTATTTTCCATATTTGATGTGTGTGTGTGTGTATGTGTTAGATAGATCTACACTTCATAGACATATATGTGTATGTGTTAGATAGATCTACATTTCATACTACTTTGCATGTTTATATATAGATAGATTACATTTTTGAAAGTTAAGTGTCTAAATGATAGAATCTCTAAATCATTTGAATTTAGTTAAGTGTTCTTGTTAATTGTACATGTGTATGTGAAAGGTGTTTATGTATATTTTAGATGTTCATTGTTAAAAAATTTAGTCATTAAAATTTAATTTAGTTGTTCATTTTAGTTAAGTGTTTATGTACATGTTTAATAAACTTACTTCAAAAATTTAATGAACTTATATCCATGACGTAAATATCTCCTTAAATCCCCTTAAAACCACTTAAAATACCTTATGACAACATAATTAGATGAATCGAAACAACATAATTAAATGAAACAATATATGTGTAAATATAAATGAAATGAATGTACATAGATGAATAAAATGAATCCATGCTTGTGTAAAAATATAAAAGAATCAATGACGCAAATATCCCCTTAAATCCCCTTAAGACCACTTAAAATACCTTAGGACTACATAGTTAGATGAATCCAAACAACATAATTAAATGAAACAATATATGTGTAAATATAAATGAAATGAACATACATAGATGAATAAAATGAATCCATGCATGTGTAAAAATATAAAAGAATCAATGATGCAAATATCCCCTTAAATCACCCTAAGACCACTTAAAACACTTTAGGACAACATAATTAGATGAATCCAAACAACATAACTAAATGAAATAATATATATGTAAATATAAGAAAAATTAATGTACATAGATGGATAAAATTAATCCATGCATGTGTAAAAATATAAAAGAATCAACGATGCAAATATCCCCTTAAATCCCCTTAAGACCACTTAAAACACCTTAGGATAACATAATTAGATGAATACAAACAACATAATTAAAAGAAACAATATATGTGTATATATAAATTAAATGAATGTACATAGATGAATAAAATGAATCCATGCATGTGTAAAAATATAAAAGAATCAATGATGCAAATATCCCCTTAAATCTCCTTAAGACAACATAAAACACCTTAGGACAACTTAATTAGATGAATCTAAATGACATAATTAAATCAAACAATATATGTGTATATATAAATGAAATGAATGTACATAGATGAATAAAATGAATCCATGCATGTGTAAAAATATAAAAGAATCAATGACACAAATATCCCCTTAAATCCCCTTAAGACCACTTAAAACACCTTGGGATAACATAATTAGATGAATACAAACAACATAATTAAATGAAATAATATATGTGTAAATATAAATGAAATGAATTTAAATAGATGAATAAAATTAATCCATGCATGTGTAAAAATATAAAAGAATCAATGACACAAATATCCCCTTAAATCCCCTTAAGACCACTTAAAACACGTTAAGACAACATAATTAGTTGTTCATTTTATTGAAACTATATATACGTGCATAGCTATATATACAACATAATTAAATGAAACTGTACATGTGTAAATCAAAATTAAATGAATACATAGATGAATAAAATGAATCCATGCATGTGTACAAATATAAATGAATCCATACACGTGCTTAAATGATCCCTTAAGACAACATGTAATGAAATGATTCCATACACATAAATAAAATTAAAAATTAAAATCAATATGTATACATGTTCAATGCATAAACACAAAAAATTTAATTTAAGAATAAAACATGTAAAATCAACGTATAAAAAGTAAAATAAATGTATCAACAAAACTAAATTTCCACAATTTATCTAAATTGTTACACATGTCTAGAAATATCTAAATATATATATATGATTTTATCAAAATAAGACCTATCTAATGTAATTTACTTATTCAAACATGACAAGTGAACTTAAAACTCGTGATATATATAATCTAGATCCTCCCTTTCTTTTATAATTTCTAAAAAAATTTCATGATATTCAATAGGCAACCTCCACTTTTGGTTGCCACGTCCTCTTTTGGCAATGTCTCCAACTGCAATCTTGTCACTATTACTAAGTGACTATAGTGTAGAACTTTTTGGCCAAGCATATAATCTATGAATGTTACACCATTTGTATCTATCTTTATTTATTGATAATAGGTGCCTTCAACAACAACTGAACTAGTGGGATATTCTTGCCCATCATCATCACAAACTAATTCCAATAAATTGCATTTTGGTTGTGTGCATCTCAGTAGATAATAATATACACCTTCAGTATTGTCAAGATCAACAATCACTACAAAATATCACCTATGAAAATAGACCGTGCATGTATATATATTACAAACAATATTAGTTCATTACACATTTTTAAATTAATTTTGAACAATATTAAATTATGAAGAATTTAAAATTTTGTACATGTACATATATATAATTTATAAAATATGAATGCAAACACCTGTAACAACTAAATCACAAACACATTCATAATCAGCTGAATATAGAGGATCATGAATATCAATAATGTCACTATCTTCATAAGGAGGCATTGTGTAAAATTCTTTCATTTCCCATTGCAAAACACATCCATTAGCAATATTTTGACAATGAGTATCTCTATTGTTCACCATGCAATCAATACAAAAGCATGATTTTCCTCTTGCAAGAATAACATGAGGCTTCCTAAATCTTGTAGTCATGACTTGATGAAAACTTCTAATACCATTAATTGATTGACAATTATAAGGATTTGATCGATCAATATCTGATAATACAAAAATTATTTAGTCAATTTTAGTTCATTTCACACACACACACACACATATACACAAATTTTAAAAATAATTCAAGAACACCAAGAATGTTTAAGAAATTATATATTTATATATATATATATATATATATATATATATATACCTTTAACTTCCCAAAAATAATTCTTGTTGTAAGTTGTATCACGACCAACAAAATGATTTTTGCACCATTCAATAATACCATTAGAATTATGTATGGTGTTACCTATACAAAAGCTCTTTCTTTAGAAAATTGGACAATCCACATGTATGTACACACACACACACACATATTTAAATTAATCTATGAAGATAATTTACCTACAAGTTCAAGTTGGTGAAGTGCACACTTCACACAAGCTCATGCTCAATCATGCTCTCATTTTCCATGTCCACTCTTAAAGATGTTCCACAAAAACTTTATGCTATGTCGAGCATTTTGTAGGGATAACCAGTTAAAAGCTTTTGCAGACTTAAATTGCCCTGACATGAATAACATATATATTATATATATTTAAACTTTTGACTTGTTATATACAATCAAATCATATATATTATTAAAAAAATAACTTAAACAATCAATTTCAAATCTAATGTACTTACCGGTACATCTATCTGACCAAATCTAATGTTGTGTACATTCTATCCCATGATCTTTGATATCTTCAAAAAACATTCCAAAACAATGAGCTACATAGCTCCTATCACGACACATATTACCACTAATATAGAAATGGACCTCCTTGATGATAATGCGTTTATTTTCAGTACTCTCTATACCATCCACATGAAATTGTCCATGTCTATAGAAAAATTGTACAAATATTGCAACTTGATCAGAATGATAATATTGACTTTGAATTTTTCTGTGAGGACTAAATGTATAATTCTTGAAGAAATCTACAATTAAAAGAATACAACCTAGTGGAAGACAATTTTTGAATCACGAAACTATTTAGCCTGGCACCATCTTGCACCATGACAATGCTGGATATGTGGATATATCATATCTATCTATAAACTGAATGCAGGGCAATTCAATCTCTTTCAACATAATATTTTTGGATTCAGTTCCTAACTTACTTTGGTATGTCTCATATTCAAATCTCTTCCATATAACTAGTGCATGAATATCAATATTCTCAGTTTGCAACACAAACTTACTCAAAAATCCACAATCATTGCATTCACCTTTTATAAATTGTGTTTTTAACTCATCTGAATCTTCTAATTTATCACATAAAATAGACTTCACAAATTGTGTTGTACTTGTAGGAATGACTACATTTGGATTAATTGTTGCCATGAACTTCTTATATGATTGCAAGTGTAGATGAAATTCAACATGATTTCGACAACAACATGTTTCACGTACCTTAATTATGTGTACAAAGCAAGGACGAAGTCTCTCAAACATCTTTTGACAAATCTTTACATCTAAAAATTCTTGCTTGAATGCTTCAAACAATCCACTTTGTGTTGTATCTAAAAAAGGTTTTGGATGTGTAATATTTTTACCATCTTCATCTATCATCTTTAAAGTATCCCTTCTATTGGAAGAAACACGAGATTGGTTGGTCCAATAATCAATGACCTGTCTTTTTACATCTTCAGAAATTTTGTCTTTTCTAGGAACCCTACAGATATTTACCCAATTTTTTTCAATGTTTTCATCCAACATATTTCTCTTCCTTATGTATCTTTAAACAATTATTCTAGATGCATGCATTAATTGATAAATTGCATTAACTTGTTTTCTACGAGTCAATTCCTTACTAGTAATCATAGTCATCAATACTCTACATGCAACACTTAAATCAACACCTCAACTTGTGTTCTCAATACAATTCAATGCTTATTGTAAATTTTCAATTATAGTTTCTTTTACTAATGTATCAGGAGAACTTTTCTTATTACCAACACCCAACAACTCGAAAACAGGTTTCATTTCCCTTTTCCTAAATAACTTAGCAAATCATTGTGCTCTTCCAATAATAGACTTATTTTTAAAATATTCATCCCACAATTTATTACAATGCAATTTTAATGTTCTTTCAGGTATCATATCTTTACACAAAATTTCATTGAAAATAATATCTTCATCCATTTCCATCAAATTTTCCATACCAGAAAAAAAAATCCATCTCGTACCTAAGTAGATGTTTCTTGAACATCATCAGGTTGATCTTGAACAACAAAGGATTGTTGTTGACTACATTTTGTATGACCTTTCATCTTATCGTCCCTTTTATGATCATACAACCTTGATCTAGTCCTCTTATTCCCCATTGCAAAAAATATTTAGATCTTCAAAATTTAAACATGAAAATATGCAGATCTTCAAAATTTAGTGCTTTGAACTAAAAAGGTTATATATTTAATTACTTTTCCTCGGTTCTTAACCAAAAAAATATAATTAGTGAAATGTATAAATAATTTTGCATTTTAAAACTTAACATGTGTAAATTTCATCCATTTAGATAATTTGACTTGAAGTCCAATTTTTATAATTTAGGAAATGAAAAAATAAGGCTCAAAAAATTGAGGAGCATTGATAAAAAGTAAGAAATTAAGTATACTTCAATTAGATACATTTGACTATATGCAATGTACATATGAACATGATTTAATAATATTAATTGCTTGAAATCACTTAGCTAATATATAGAGAATTTGAGTCAAGTATTAGGAAATAAAATATAATATAATTCAGTACTAAATAGTGTTGGATATATAGCCAAGTAATGGTTATCGTGGTATCACAGTGACTAAAGAATATGGTTAATCTAAAAAATATTTAATTTCCAAAAAGACCTCTAATATTGTAAATTAAGCATGATTGAAAAAATAATTTAAAATAACATACTTGAAAAGGGTAGACACCTTCCAAAAAAAAAATTCAAAATCTTTGCCCCTTTACAAAATTAGAAATATTCGCCCCTTTATAATCTTCCTACTCGCTCCAAAATGCCACTTTATTTGGAAAAAAAATGATTTTTTTGCAAAAATAACTCTTATTCTTTTCGCATTTGATTGTTTGGGTGTTTTTAATGGAAAAATAAATCATTTTATATGTGGTTCCAGTGACGTATGGTCGCGTCGGCCCTCACAGTTCTGGTTGGAAATTTTTTTGGAATAGTTCTGGCCGGAACAGCTTATGTGGAATGCCAAGTGGCAACCACGTAAACAAAAATGATGATTTTATCAAACTTGTCACTTCTACAACAAAATTAAATAGGTAAATTAAACTTATTAAAAAATTAAAAATACCTTTTTATAGAGATCGAAGTCATGATTCTACTCATATAATTTTTTTAATGTTTTGATAACATTTAATATATAAAAAATTAAAAATACTACAACTAGGTATTCTTTTGTTCGATAATAGGCTGCTTTGAAAAACAAAAAAAATATCGAATCACTTCAAAAAAATTTGAAAAAAATATGATTCACTAAAAGAGAGAGTCTTCTCCAAAAGGGTATTTTTAGTTTCTGGATTATCATAAATTGAATAGATAAATTGTGGTAGGAGACAAAAACTGTCAAATTCTGGTGTATTCGACTTCCAAATGCTATTATAAAGAAAATATACATCAATTTTTTTTTAATTTTTTTTTCATAAACTATATAAATATGTGATCTATAACGTATATTAAATTGAAAATATTAAAGTTGATTTACATTTTCTTTTGAAGTGGGAACCAAACCCCCTATTTTTCAATGTTTTTCAGCATTAAAAAAATGGACTTTAAAGCTAAAAAAAACATATAAATTATTGAATTTTTTTTTTCAAAAAATAGTAGACTTAAACTTCAACAAATTTTGCACATTTCATTAGTTTACATCATCTTCAAATTCAAAATGCAAATGACACTTTTATGACGACGAAACTAAACAATTATTGTTGTGTTAGCCTTTTCCTTTGTAAAAGTGTGACATAGGTTTGTACTTTTACCCTCTAGTGCTTGGTGTTTTGTCCTTAGCTAGGTATGCATTTTTCATGTACCTTAGGTATTTTTCTGCGGATATGTAATGGTATGAACCTAACTCACTTTTAGTAAATCACAACATGAATGTCTCTCCATCCAATTACATAAAAAAACATAACTATAAACATAACTAAAGCTGAAAACCCATATAGAACAATTTAGGATATATTCTCTAAAATTAATGGAAAATAATTTCAATGTATTTTGGTACAACTTGTCTTTGCTTTAGCTTTCAACCTTTGCATAGTTTTAACGATTGATGAAAAAAAACCAAATACAAAAACCAACGAGTAAAGATGACATCATGGACAAAAAAAATAAGCTGATGAACCTGTATTCTATCAAAGAAAAACACAAGTCTACAATAGGTTAGGGCCAAAGCAGATCCCCATTCTGCCAAAAATGAGATGCATACAATTCCCTCCCTTCCCTATCTTCGCATGAGAAAGTAAATTCATTTTGTTCTATGTTGTTCGATCCTACGCCCATCATCAATACATCTTCATCGCTGCCAAAACTAGGCAGGCTTTCTGTTTAAATAGTCGAATCTTGTACTGCAAAAACATTAAAGTCTTTGGCACAATGTTCCAGAGTTTTATCATCACCTCAAGAGTTTTCACCATGGCCACTGGTAGCAACAGGAGTAGAAAGAATAGGCTTATGGCCTGCACTTGTTTTCGTGGGTTTTCAGATCACCCACAAAAGAAAACTCCTTTCCAAAGTTATTACAGGTATGC
Organism: Cryptomeria japonica; assembly: GCF_030272615.1. Classification (NCBI taxonomy): domain Eukaryota; kingdom Viridiplantae; phylum Streptophyta; class Pinopsida; order Cupressales; family Cupressaceae; genus Cryptomeria; species Cryptomeria japonica. The sequence continues at coordinate 663,314,401 of NC_081406.1, read as the reverse complement.
ATCTTAGCACAATGGCTTTTTCTGTAATGGTTCCTCAAGGATACCATGGATTTCAAGCGCTTGAAACTGGGATGACGCCTGTTGTATCTGTAGCCTTGGAAGGGGCATGAATAGGAAGATCTTCTATCTTTTGGCCTGCTGGATGCTAGGGTTTTTTGGTTTTTGTATGTCTCACCGTGGGATCGCATGTGAATGTACACGTTCCCATCTCACCGAAACTCTTTCCCACAAATGCTGCACAAATGGCTTTGTTCTGCAAGAATCTCAGCCTCCTCCATTTCTATAACTTCTTCTTCACTTGCAGGACTCAAACATTGACATTACGACAAAATTGAAGTAGATGTTGTGATCACCTAGCAGATGATGGAATTGAGGGCCGAATTTTCTTGGTGCCCCTCATGGTGGCTTTCGCTTTGTAAGAATTGTAGAATTTTAAACCTAACCTATCCTCTCTGAACCAACTGATTAGCAAACAATAATAGCAAAAAGAATAAATCGCAAAAAGAAATCACAATTCAAAATAAAAAACAAAGTGCCTTGTTTTTTGGAATTGCACACACCAATTTCTTTATTGAAGCTTAATAAGAAATTACGTAGAGGTTGTATATATAAAGAATTTGCAGCCTAAAAGAATTAATAATAACTGCAGTTCTAAATATATTCCTAGCATTGCATGGAAAGCTACTAAGGCTCTCAAACTAAAAAAAACAAACTACTCCCTAAATTAAGAATATAATAAGTGCATGCACAACATGCTTTATTTACTAAAAACAAACTCATGCAAAAAACAAAACTAAAAATATTCCTAAAGATTAATGCATGTTGGAGTACATGCTTTATTTGCATGAATAAACAAAAAACTGATTTAAACTAAAAATAGCCTATGCATGGTGATGAATGGATAGCTTCATGTCCAAACTGGAGTTGCATGGAGCTGCATGCTAAAGCAGCATCACTTATCAACATACTCCCCCTTGATATTGAGAGGGCTCACAATCTTATCTCGTAGTGCTATAAACTGAGCTTTCGCAATTGCTTTGGTGAATATATCTGCAAGCTGATCCTGGGTGTTGATGTGTTTCAATTCAACATCCTTCTTTTGCACCAAATCTTGTATGAAGTGATATTTCAAATCAAAATTCTTTGTTCTGCTGTGATGAACCGGATTCTTAGCTAACTTGATGGCACTCACATTGTCACAATAAATTACTGTAGGCTAAATTTTTTTTCTCCAATTTCTTCAAAAACTTTTCTAAGCCAAAGAGATTGTGTACCTTCTAAGGTAATTGCAACATACTCTACTTCTGTAGATGAGAGAGCAATAGGACTTTGCTTTTTCGAGCTCCAGGTAATCAAACCAGAACCAAAAGAAAAATAATTTCCAGATGTAGATTTACAGTCATCCATACTACCTCCCCAATCTGAATCACTAAAGCCTACAAGATTGAACTTTCAGAAGAGTAGTAATGAATACCCAAATTTAAATTCCCTTCACATACCTCAAAATCCTCTTAGCTACCTTCATATGTATTTCAGATGGATTTGTCATATACCTTGAAACAAGTGAAACTGAATAGGCAATATCAGGCCTTGTGTGGATTAGAAACATCAAGCTCCCCACAATACTTTTGTAAGTTGTCTCATCAACTAAATTAGGACCATCATCTCTACATAATAAAACTCCATGAGCACTTGGAGTGGAGGTAGGGTTACAATCAGTCATATTAAATTTCTTCAATATATCTTATGCATACTTTGTTTGACAAATGAAAATCTCATCCTTACTTTGATAAACCTTCATTCCTAAAAAATATTTCATCAGAGCAAGATCTTTCATCTCAAATTCTTTCATCATAGCAAATTTGAATTCATCTTTCATCTTAGAACTACTACCCATATACAAAAGATCATCAACATACAAACTTATGATGAGAATATCAGTACTTTCTTGTTTGTAGTAAAGGGTAGGATCACTCTTACTTCTCTGGAAGTCATTCTCCTGAAAGTATCCATCAATTCTGGCATACCACACTCTTGGTGCTTTCTTGAGGCTATACAAAGCCTTCTTCAACTTGTAGACATAATTATCTTTTCCTTCTACTTCAAAACCTTGTGGCTGCTCCACATATACTTCCTCTTCTAAGTACCCATTCAAGAAGGCACTTTTCACGTCCATATGATGTATGTTCCACTTCTTCTGAGTTGCTAATGAAATCAACATTCTTATGGTCTCTTGTCTTGCTACTGGTGCAAATGTCTCTTCATAATCAATTCCATATTTCTGTGTGAAGCCTTTAGTAACTAATCTTGCCTTGTGTCTTTCAACACTCCCATCACTGTTAAACTTGGTCTTGTAGACCCATTTGGTGCCAATCTTTTTTTTGTCATGTGGAAGTTCTGTTAACTCCCAAGTGTCATTCTTGTGAATGAAATCCATCTCTTCTTCCATGGCTTTCACCCAAACCTCATTAGTACATGCATCTTCAAAACATGATGGTTAAAAATCAGCCTTGGCTAATAAAGAAAAATTTACTGTCTCACCTACTGGGTTTTCTTCATGTACTTGATTTCTACTCCTCTGGTAGATATCACTCAATCTCCTTACTTTCCTTGTAGAACTTGGAGAAGAAGCTGGACTTAAACTTGGTACTGAAGAACTTGATGAAGGGTTGCTTGGTGGAGTTAAACCATTGGATACAGAAACATTAGTTGGCTGCTCATGATCAATATCAACAATTATATCATCATTCAAAATAGATTTTGGCTTCTCAACATGGTCTTTTTGATGACCATAAACTCCCCCTTCATCAAAAATCACATCTCTTGAGACAATAAGCTTGTTAGTGAGGGGATTATACAATCTATAAGCCTTGCTTTTCTCACTATACCCAATAAAAATACATGACTCACTCTTTGCATCTAACTTCTATCTATTCTAATCAGGTACATGCACATAAGCCAAACAACCAAAAACTTTGAAATGATTAACATTAGGCCTTTTACCATACCAAGCTTCATAAGGAGTCATCTTTTCTAGTGCACTAGTGGGGTTATGGTTAAGGATGTACACACTTGTAGCAACTGCATCTCCCCAATAAGAATTGTGCAGTCCCTTGGTTTGTAACATGCACCTTGCCATTTCAACCATAGTACGATTCTTCCTTTCAACTACTCCATTCCGTTGAGGTGTGTATGCAGTAGTAAGTTGCCTCTTGATGCCATCAAAATCACAATAACTTTGGAAAGCCTTTGAGCAAAACTCTCCTCCACGATCAATCCTTAAACATTTGATCTTGCACCCTTTCTCATTTTCTACAACAGCTTTAAACTTCTTGAATGTATCCAAGGCTTCATCTTTGGCCTTCAAAAAATATACCCAACAATTTTGTGAGTAATCATCAATAAAAGTGATGAAATATGATGACTTACCCAAACTCTTAGTCTGCATAGGACCACATATATCTGAATGAACAAGCTGAAGTGGGTGATGAGCCCTCTGTGCATTGCTCTTTGGAAACTTTTCTCTTGCATGCTTTCCTTTAGCACAACCTTCACAAACCTCCTTGTGTTCCTCAACCTTGGGCAAACTAGAAACTAATGCATGTGAGGTTAGAAACTTCAAACTATAAAAATTTAAATGCCCATACCTAAGATGTCATAACCAACTTGAATCCTCATAAGCCATATTTGCCAAATTGTTGTTATGTTCACCAAACCTCAAGGGGAACATCCTATTTCTTGTCATAGGAACAACAATGATCACCTTATTATCCTTATTCTTATCATAGATAGTACAAGTCTTATTCTCAAAGACTACTTTATAATTTTTCTCACATAGTTGCCCAACACTTAACAAATTGTGCTTCAATTGTGGAGTATAATAAATATCATGAATACTCTTTATACCTTCTTTTGTTTGGACCTCCATAGCTCCTTTGGCAACAACCTCCAATGATTTATCATCACCAAGCTGGATCTTGGATTTGAAACTTCCATCCTTTGTTGAGAACAACTTCTCATTCCCTGTCATATGGCTAGAGCATCCAGAATCTAGGTACCAAACATCTTTACTAGTATTTTTACCCTTGGTATAAGATAAAAATAAGTGATCAAGAGGACTCTCACTACTTTCTTGAGCATAATTAGCACTTTTACCTTCTTTCAATCTACATTCTCTTTCAAAGTGGCCATACCTGTTACAATGGTAACATTGAACATTTCTCTTATCAAATCTGCCTCTACCTCTTCCTCTGAAACAACCACTTCCTTTTGAGCCACCTCTTCCTCTACCTCTTGAAGAATTTTGGCTTTGCCCTTTACCTTGGCCTTGATTGATTTTGGCACTACTGCTACTTGCATCTTGATTTTTTGTGATTAGCAATTTAGAGGAAAACGCTTTCTCTGCACCTTCAAAAGAATCTTTCAATCTTTCTTCATGAGACATCAAGGATCCAACTAGTTGATCAAATTGTAGTTTTATCAAATCTTTTCTTTCTTCTATGATTATTGCTACATGATTCCATTTGGGTGTCAAAGATCTCAACACCTTTTTAATCAAAACTTCATTGCTTACAATTTCCCCAAGTGTAGCTATTTTATTGACCACATCTTTGACTCTGACACAATAATCACTTATACTTTCAGCTTCTTGCATCTTCAAATTCTCAAACTCTCGCTTCAATGTCTGAAGCTTGACCACTTTAACTTGATCACTACCCCAGTAAGCTTCTTGTAGAGTCTTCCAGGCATCTTTGTCTGTTGTTGCTCCTGATATTCTTGGAAAAAAGCTCTTATCAAGAGCTATCTAGTGTGAAACAAAGCTTGAGCATTCTTTTTCCTTGCTTCCTTTCTTGTTGTTCTTTCATTGACTCTAAGGGCATTCCAATTAGCTGGCTCCTCATAACCTGATTCAATAATTTCCCACAAATATTTTCCAATCAAAAAGGTTAGCATCTTAATGCACCAATAATCATAATCATTCCCATCAAATTCTAGAACGAGCATATGGTTAGAATTCGACATGATTAACTTTGGCGAAATTCCAACAATGAAACTTTAACCCAAAACAATTTTACCTGCTTTGATACCACTTTTAGAATTTTGAACCTGATCTATCCTCTTTGAACCAATTGATTAGCAAACAATAATAGCAAAAAGAATAAATTGCAAAAAGAAATCACAATTCAGAATAAAAAAAAAAGTGCCTTGTTTTTTGGAATTGCACACACCAATTTCTTTATTGAAGCTTAATAAGAAATTACATAGAAGCTGTATATATAAAGAATTTGCAGCCTAAAAGAATTAATAATAACTGGAGTTCTAAATATATTCCTAGCATTGCATGGAAAGCTACTAAGGCTCTCAAACTAAAAAAACCAAACTACTCCCTAAATTAAGAATACAATAAGTGCATGCACAACATGCTTTATTTACTAAAAACAAACTCGTGCAAAAAACAAAACTAAAAATAGTCCTAAAGATTAATAAATGTTGGAACACATGCTTTATTTGCATGAATAAACAAAAAACTGATTTAAACTAAAAATAGCTCATGCATGATGATGAATGGATAGCTTATGTCCAAACTGAAGTTGCATGGAACTACATGCTAGAACAGCATCACTTATCAACAAGAATCGCTCCACTTCCTCAACTTTCTTCCAAAGCCATGAAAGCTCAGAAATCAGAGCAAACAGATTGGTTTCACCTTCACTGCCTTGTCCGGACACAGATTCACCATCATCATCACGACGACAGAGATTGCCAAGAGTTTTGTCCCTCACCGCTCAAAATCTCACTATAAACTATGTCCCCAACTGGATTCCATGAGAGCTGACTCACTGAGATCTGCGTGTGCCCAAATAGGGCAAACGATGATTTAAGTGGAGTTGTTTAGTTGTTTAGGGCGGCAGGCGCGTGGAAGGCACAAGCCAATCTATAAAATATTCTCACCACTTTCCACACAAGCACATTCAAAAACACATTTTCCTTTGCTTATATTATTATTTTAAAACAAAAGACAATAGACAACTTCCTCGAACTGGCAAACATGTAGACAGTCCCATACACTATTTTAACAGCAAATTCTCACCACTTAAGTTAATTCTATAGATGCATGTTCATGTACAAATACGAATACGGAGTACAAATGGGTATAACCCATACGTTTGTTCAGCCCACAGATATCACAAGTTTCTCGAAGTTTCACAGGACACCATTTCAAAGGAATTTCATCCGATCTTGTGGACGTTCCACCGGTAAATTGAAATGACATGACATAATCCATTTATGACATGGAAATAAAAGTAAGCTAACGTAAATTGTCTAATAAGTTATTTTCTTTGTAGTCAATGCTTATGTGTTATGCCAGGCTCTATTATTATTTTTCCATCTTTGACCTCCTTTACTCAAAATACTGGTTTGAAATTATTTTATTCAGTATTTTTATTCAAAAACAGATTCCTTCGCCAACTTGTTCCCACATTCCCAACTAGGGTTCCTGAAGAGAGGCATTAAACCTGTCATTCTCATTTGTACTGTATACTTTGAACAAATGTGCAAGAGACACATATGATAAAGAAACAAGGTAGAATTTCGAAATAAATGTTTAGCGTTGCGCGGCCACTAGTTTATGTTACAATAACATATTTGCAAATTATTATTATTTATTTATTTATGTCTTCATAATTTAGTTAATTTACAAATAGAGTTTTTTAAGATATATAAGATTGTGAGTGTTTGTGAATAGTTGTTATCAATCATATAGATATTCACTTTCAAAAACTGGGTTTTCTTTTAAAATTATTTTTCATTGTGGTAAAGAGGATTGTGGAGTGACAGATTTTGTGATATCTATTATAATTTTTTTTATTAGAGTAAAACAGGTTATACGGATCTAAAATCCAAACAAAAAAACTTACTCTTCAAGGACAAACTCAACGCCAAGCCTCAACGGGCCAGTAGCAACTAAACAATAGACAACAGGGTCAAATAACCCAAAGATTACACAATATTGTTCAATATTTGAACAATCTTAACATTCTTATCAATAAAAATCCTATTAATCTCAACAAGATCCTCCATATCGTTGGCATTCATGTTCTTACATTTATCCTTGTTGCATGTGTGGGCTAATGGTCCCTGATTGGCCTGGGTATCACCTTTCAAAATAGACACTTTATCCTTGCCCTTGCCACAAACCGAGATGCGAGGGGAAGCATGAGTAGTCGAGGGGGAGACATTGGAGGATTGAGCTTTTTCATTAAGTCTCTAAAGCCTCTATGCGATTAGTCACGGATGTCCTCCTAACAACAATAACAACTCTTGTAGCCTTTGAATATAGCTATTGTAACTGTTAAATATATCTTTTGAGAAATATATCAAGATATTTATTATTTAAAGAAGTTCAAATATAGAATCATATTGTATATTCTTTTCTTGTAATAATAGAGCACAAGAATATTAAAATTTACAAATGAATTGGAATTGCATAAAAATTTAAAATAAGCCTCTTTATACCATGTAGTTTATATAGACTTTCAAAATACATCTTACTATATTTGTTTTCTTTATGATGACTTACAATAAAAAAACTGTATCTCATCCATGATCTTTATTATTACATAATTTAGTATATCTAATACACATGTATTAAATATTTATTGATATTATGCATTAGTTAGTCTTTTAGTTTTTCTTTAAATTTTTATACATTTAATTTAAGTCTTTGAATAGTAGCAAAAGACTTTTGTGACCATTGGGCTGAAATAAACAAACATAATGTTGTACAAATAGGATTTCATGATTTGAATTATCTATCTAGATCTCTCTATAATCAACATATGTCATTGGACCAAATTGTAATTTATCAAGGCATGCATTATGTGCTTTTGAAATATGTTTTCACATGATTTCTCGGGCCATTTCCTTACAATGCTAAGGTAGCTAGTAATTGAACTACAACCTGTGTAGGGGAAAAAGCGAGACTAGGACAATGTACCCTAATCCTAACTTTTGACACACATTGCGGAATACGAAAGAGCCTAGAGATATCGCACGGTTGGCTACTTCTTTTAGTGAAAGAGAGAGAGCCACGGGATATCTATTAGGATTTCTATTCCCTTGTTGAAATTGAAAGCTAAAATGATACAAGTTCAAACCCTAACCTCGAAATGTAAGTATGAACTAGTAACAGGTTTGCAGAATTGAGATTAAACAATGAACAGCTGTAAATGTAAGGATAAAATAAGAATGCAGATATGTACCTGGAGTCGAAATCAGACTGAAAATGTTCGGGACGGGGGCGCGGGCGCCACTGTCCTGAAAACTGCACCGGAAACCACTGTTTTGCACCTTGAAACACTGTCTGGAAACTGTCGGAAAGCTGTCTCTCCGGAGGACCAGGGCGCCCAGCGCCTCTATCCCAGGGACCAGGGAGCCCAGCGCACCCGTCCTGGCAGGACCAGGGCACCCAGCGCCCCTGTCCCAGTCTTCTGAGCTGCAATTGCACATAGAGCTCTGTCTCAATCTCCTCTTTCCGGATCTGTGTCCTGCGGCGTCGTCCGAATCCCGAAACCTGCAATAATATCTGAAAAGGGGGAAGGGCGGCTATATAGGGTTTTGCCTTAGTCAAACCCCTGCTTTGGTGATTTCCACCTCCACGAATAGCCAAGTTGTTTTGTAAAATGTATTGTGTGTGCAGACCTAGTGTGTGTGCAAGGTCCAAAATGCAAGAAAGCAAACTAGAGCAACCTAGAAAGTAAACCCTAATTGCTTGTAAATGATAATGCAAATGCTCTAAATCAAGATGCAATGTGATCTAAAGCATGAATAAATGATATATCAAAGCTTATGTAAGGACATGAAAACAATATGAAATCATACCCAACCCTCAAGGGAGGAGTACAAGCCAATCTTTAGTCGGTAATCTCCTATTGTTCTTCAATGTCTTCCAAGCCCTAATTGGATGAATGAATGGATTTGATAGATGCTTGATAGAATGATGTTAAGTGTTGTTGAAGTCTTCAAAGATCTGCTCTTTCGCTGCATATCAAGTTCCTGGAAACAAAAATCCCATCCCTTCAAATGAGGAAAGAGAGCTTTTATGTATGAAACCCTAGGTCGTAAATTCGTATTTTGGCCGACCTAGAGATTGAATATCCCGCCAATTTCTTGGGGTTAAGCTTTATTTTATGATTGGATCGCGCTCCCAAAATTTCGGAAAAAATGTCCGGGACCATGTTGCATGGGCGCCATGGTCCCGACAACTTTTCACCAAATTTTTAGGGCCGTTGGATATGATGATTTTAGAGAGAATCCCGAAGTTACAGGTGATTTCGAGATGTTTAGACCCCGAAACCAAGCCCCCAAGTTCGAAATAGGACTTAATTAGGGTTTTTGATTAAGTGATGTATTGAAGAAATGAAATGCGAAGGGCGCGCTTTAGTGAAAGGGCCCTACTTTATGATGTAGAAAATGATGAAATAAGAATTTAGACCTAATTAATTTGATTAATTAAGTGCTTAAGGAGAAATGCAATGCAGAATGCAAAATGCACTAAGGTGGGTGCTAAACTAGGTGTGAAATTGTACCACCCTAGCGAGTGCGTACAATTTACGACGCTACATTTAGCCCCCACTTTAGCGGTCATATGAGTACTACGTGCATATGCAAGCTAAAGTACAGAAAAGTAAACATTATTTGAAAAAGGATATATCCATAAGTCATCGGACGAAGCCCCCAGCGGTATCTACAGTACACAGTTAGGAACCGCACCCTACAAAACAAACGTTAGATCACAAAATCACCTAATGCTTACTAGGGAAAGTGATGAAATCTGTGAGTAGCTATATGCCCCCCCTGTTTCGACTTGCTTATTTAGGGAGGTGAAACAGGGTAACATGTTTACTTGCGACAAATTGTGTAATAGAGTGTTGATGAGGGGTGTTCACTAAATAGGCTTCATCAGAGCACTTTTTGGAACATCCCGAGAGTAGGGGAAGGAAAGTACGATTCCAACGCAACAAACGGCTCGAAAATCGCATCTCCCAAACTCAAGTTATGATAAGATGAATGATAGGGGAAAGATTAGGGTTTCGAGAAGTAAGAATAGACAAACTAGAGTATATACTGCGAAAGTGACACTTGTATTCGTCACTTTGCCGATTTCAGGATACTATTCAGTGCAGCGGAGCCCACCTAGTCATCATGCCTTCACGACGACCAGAGCGTCCCACGAGGATCGAGATCCTGCGCCAGGCCGTGATCGACGACGAGCCACTGGACGAGGTGAGTTGACTGAATGTTTGACTTTTGATTTCTCGCATGTTTGACTTTTCCGTGATCGAATGCGGACCCTGAACGCCGACCGGGGCCCACCTAGGGCGCCCTGGTCCCTGAGGGGCGCCCTGGTCCCCCCAGGGCGCCATGGTCCCTGACAGGGGCGCCATGGTCCCTGCAGGGCGCCATGGTCCCTAACAGGGTGCCATGGTCCCTGACAGGGCGCCATGGTCCCCAATCAGGGCCTGGCGAGGGGTTACAAGGCAAGCATTCAATGTTCAACAGTTTGCATTTGCGATTTCGATGATTGAGTACTGATTTTGGTCATGTTTTCGTTTTGCAGGGTCTCCCGTACATGAGAGAGCATACAGCGGGACACATTCTTCGCACTTTGCGAGATCAGATTCCACGGCTGACTCAGTCAGAGAGAGACACCCTATCGATAATAGGATTGTGGTATGTGACTCTTATGCCGGCCATTTGATTTCATCCTGCGATGCTGATGGCACTGATGGAGAGATGGGATCCTGACACCTGTACCTTTCACCTTCCGGTAGGAGAGCTGATGGTCACACTTGAGGATGTGTACCGTATACTGCGTCTTCCTATCAGAGGGGCGACAGTCACATATGCAACTAATCGGGTAGCAGAGGATCATCAGAGGGAGCAGATGTACTGCATAGGGAGAGTCATGCCGAGCGAGACGAGAGGTCGTATCATGGTCAGCTGGCTCTTACATCCTACAGGAGAGATACCACTTCTGAGACGCCTCATGATAGCCATCATAGCACTAGCCGTCTGCCCTAATGGGCGAGGGACACACATGCATGGGGGCCTCACATGGTGTATCAGAGGGATGGAGAGACATAGGAGAGTTTATGCATGGGGTCGGAGTATGCTTGCACATCTCTATCATGACCTTGAGGAGTATGTATTCGGACAGGGTTGTAGTTTGATGACATGCACACTTCTGCAGGTGTGGATCTTAGAGCACTTCACATGCACCAGGCCCGTCGGCTATCCACTGAGTATAGCGAGCGAGCGACCTAGGGTGTTCGCTTATCCACTGACCAGCGAGTGGAGATTTGGGGATTTGTTGTATTGGAGAGTGACTATTGACAGACTGACATCCGAGGTGATAGTGTGGAGACCTTACCTACTGATGCACAGATGGGATGGTATGGAGAGACAGTTAGCATGTTTACAGAGGAACCGCCTACTACGAGGACGATATGCACATATCATAGTCCCCTTCTACTTCGACCGAGTACGGAGGCAGTTCGGACTAGAGCAGTGTGTTCCAGCCGATGTGCCCATCTATACTTGACACTCACGGGTCCTTCCCAGACCTAGAGCAGTAGCGAGACCGACGGTGGATGATATCGAGACGACAGACTTGGAGGGATCAGATCAGGATGTAGTCACTGACTATTCTGCAGAGCCTGGAGCACAGCGTAGATATGTTTCATGGTTCATGAGATCGTATCCAGGTCCTATCTTTCCACCAGATCATCCGACAGGCTATCCAGGCCCATGGAGACATGGAAACCGAGACGAGGACGAGGGATCCAGATCAGAGGAGTCAGATGAGGGAGGGGGTCATGAGGAGACGGGAGATCCTGATCCACTTATAGGTGATCAGCCCAGTGACGAGGAGGAGGAGGATGCAGATAGAGAGGAGGACGAGGAGGATGCAGGTGATGATGCGGATGAGGATGAGGATGATGAGGAGGACGACGAGGAGGATGATATAGATGATGAGGAGGAGTCGGATGCAGCTCCCCACCATTCAGGAGACGATACCATAGCTCTGGATCCACCTTTTATTCCTCAACAGGAGGAACAGGAGGCGATACGGAGACCTGTCACCAGTACCGTCCAGCCTACACCCATCGTGGATAGAGTATTCAAGCGAGGGGAGCCTAGCGGTTCCCAGTCACAGATGCTACCATATCATGATCCCTACTGGCGCGAGGGAGATCCAGGTATAGTAGGTTTATATTGATTGATTAATGCTTTGATGATATAGAATGGTACTAACAAAGATCTATTCTACTGCCACAGCTAATGTGCAGGACTGGCGTTCCTTGATTCAGCAGGCAATGACAGACATCTCCATGATAGCACAGATTCCTAGTTCCTCACAGATTACGTACAGGCCTCAGGGGAACGCGGGTCGGCATGAGGATTTGTTCTTCCCATTTCGATTACAGGTAGATATATGGAGGGAGAGAGAGAGAATCCTATCAGAGGATCTCCGTCAGGCGCGGCAGAGAGAGGGAGTCCTATCGGAGGATCTCCATCAGGCGCGGCAGAGAGAGAGAGTCCTATCAGAGGATCTCCATCAGGCGGGGCAGAGAGAGAGGGTCTTATCAAAGGACCTCCAGCAGGTGCGGCGAGATCTAGTAGCGGCCCAAACCGAGGCTACCACCTATCGTGCGATCCTCATGGATAGGGATCGTAGGAGTTCCTCTCGGAGTCAATCACGATCTGTATCGCGCTACACACCCATGGGTCCACCTCCACGGCCAGATCAGGAGGGAGCATCCAGTCGACACTCTCCAGCCACTAGCCCTAGGGATAGGAGATGATTGTATGATGTAAGAGAGAGATCACATTTTGGATATATAGTGACCTATGTTTGTACACGATCCACACATATATATGTATATATACATGCTTCTCGTTCTGTCTCAAATGTGTTATCTTTAATGCCTAAAACAATGTATATTTTGTTTTGATTAAATCTAATACATTTGGTAAATGTACATGTATGTTTAGAATTTAATTTCTATGTGATTGATTTCTCAATGCTCCATGATTAAATTGATACATGTGTGACTTAATTAAAATTTTTAATCAAGTACAACATTGATGATAAGGAAGAAATATGCATTAAGTCTAAGAATCATATAACTAATGTGATTTAACTTAAACACAACATGATACGATTCTACTTAACACACATAAAGACACTGTATAATATGCTAGCATAATGGAAATGTAAATCTTTCACAATTTACATAAATGAATTCAAGACAAACTATAAAGTAAGAAGACACGCTTGTCAGGAACGAAGCAATATAGATTAAACAACATAACATTTAATTCTATTTTGCTTTAATTAAGAAACACTAACATATTATCCAATGTTGAAGATAGATAAGAAATGAAGAATTTAAGCATAATATCTACGCAAGTGCATAGCATTGATAGGTTCTTTAAGAGGCGTACCGTCTACATCCGCTATTTTGTAAGCACCTGATCCATAATCCTCAATAACGATATATGGTCCAAGCCAATTAGGACTAAATTTTCCCTTTTCGGCCGGCAAGGCATTCACATTGCGCTGATTCTCATAAAGGACTAAATCACCTACTGAGAAGGAACGTTGAATAACCTTATCATTATAGCTTCGTTGTAGAGTTTTGTGATACGCTTGGATATGCTCAAGAGAATTTATATGCTGTTCATCAAGCATCTCAAGCTGTTGAAGTCGTTGTTCTCTATAAGAGTCATCATCTATTATACCTTTAAGAGAAACCCTAAGTGATGGAATTTATAACTCTAAGGGCATAATAGCGTCAGCACCATAAACAAGACTATAAGGAGTAGTTCCCGTAGCAATTCGTACACTCGTTCGGTAGGCCCAAAGAGCGTAGATTAGCTGGTTACTCCAATCCTTACCGTGCTTATTTACGGTTTTACGAAGAATTTGCTCAATTATCTTATTGGATGATTCGGCTTGACCATTTGACTGAGGGTAATACGGTGTAGAAAATCGATGTTTGATATGATACTTCTTGAGGAATTTCTTCACGTCCTTGTTCTTAAACGAAGTTCCATTATCTGAGATAATAGTGGAAGGTATCCCAAATCGAGAAATAATGTTTTCTAGAAGAAATTGACAAATCACTTCAGCAGTAGTAGAGCGAAGGGGAATAGCCTCTACCCACTTCGTAAAGTAATCCGTTGCAGTTATAATGAAGGTGTGTCCTTGAGATGAAGGAGGAGAAATTTTTCCAATAAGATCCAAACCCCATGCGGAAAAAGGCCAAGAAGCTACTTGAGAACGAAGTTCTTGGGCAGGAGCATGAATCAGATTATTGTGTTGTTGACATTGGTGACATTTCTTAACAAATGAGAAGGAATCCTTCTGCATAGTTTGCCAATAGTATCCCATACGAAGCAACCTATGAACCAGGGATTTGCCCCCAAAATGCCCCCCACAGGCACCCGAATGTGCCTCTTCAAGAGTAACAGGGATTTCCGACTTGTTAAGACAACGAAGAAGAAGACCATCATAACCCCTTCGATAAAGGACATTAGAAAGGATGATATACCTAGCAGACAGCTTGCAGATTCTAGCCCTAGTGTTCCTATTAGCAGAATCAGGGAAGGTACCATCGATCAAATATCTTACAATATGCGAGAACCATTCATTTGAGTCTACAAAGTCACAACATGTTACCAAGCTAGAATCATCTTCAATAGCTGGAGAACTAAGATTGTGAATAACGAAGTTAAGATCGACCATAGGGTCCTCTAAAGATACTAACGAATCCACACATGCCATCGCATCCGCATGTCGGTTATCTTTTCGAGGGACCGGTTCTATGGTATAAGAATCGAAATTTTGTAATAAAGATATAGCAAGGTCTTTATATTGTGATAATTTGTCTTGTTTTGCTTGATATATTCCTGTTACTTGTCTTATAATTAATTGCGAATCTCCATAGATATGTATGTGTTTTACATTAAGAGCTAGGGCTGCTTTTATTCCTGCTATAAGAGCCTCATACTCAGCAATGTTATTGGTACACAGGAAATTTAGACGATATGATAAGGGAATAGGTTTCTTTGTAGGAGAAACCAAAACAACCCCTGCCCCCGATCCCGTACGACACTTAGAGCCATCAAAATATAACTCCCAAGTTTCATCTTTCTCTATAGAAAGAATGAAATCATCAGGAAAGGACTCAGGGTTAGGGAATGAAAAAGGTGAAGGAGCCTCAACTAAGTGATCAGTCAACGCTTGTCCTTTAATTGCTCTTTGTGAAACAAATTTAAGGTCAAATTCAATTAACATCATAACCCACTTAGCGAGACGTCCTGATAAATCAGTTTTAGAGAAAAGATGCTTCAACGGATCAAACTTAACCATGACATGGACTTCTGAATTTAAAAGATAATGTCTCAATTTTTGAGTCGCAAACACCACGGCCAAGCATTGTCTTTCTATCACAGAATATCGGGTCTCATAATCGAGTAAGGTACGACTTATGTAATAAACCGGACACTCCTTACCATCTTTATCATGTTGTGCTAACAATGCTGCGAGAGCATGAGAAGAAGCAGCTGTATACAGGATAAAGGGTTTAGAAGGTTCAGCAGGTTGAAGAATAGGAGGACTAGCCAAATACACTTTTAAATCTTCAAATGCTTGCTGACAATCCTCATTCCACTGAAAAGTGATATCCTTTTTAAGAAGTTGAGTAAAAGGAAAGGTATGATCCGCAAGCTGAGACACAAACCTACGAATAGCTTGAATCTTTCCTTGTAAGCTTTTAAGTTGAGATACATTTCGAGGAGGTGGCATGTTAACAATAGCATCTATTTTCTTAGTATCCACCTCAATCCCACGATGCGAAACTATAAATCCTAATAGTTTTCCACTATCCACACCAAAAAAACATTTTCGGGGATTCAAGCGCATGTGATATTTATGAATTCTTTCGAAGATTTGACGAAGGACTTTAACATGATCCATGCGAAGAAAGGATTTAGCCAAAATATCATCAACGTAATCCTCTAAAATCTTATGCATATAATCATGAAAGATAAGGGTCATCGCTCGTTGATAAGTTGCACCGGCGTTTTTAAGTCCAAAAGGCATCATTATCCAACAAAACGTACCCCAAGGAGTGGTGAAAGCAGTTTTGTATTGATCTTGAGGGTTAATGAAAATTTGATTGTAGCCTGAAAAACCATCCATGAAGGATAAGAGGGCATGTCCTGCCGTAGAATCAACTATCATATCAATGTTTGGAAGAGGGAAATCATCTTTTAAAGAAGCCTTATTTAGATCTCGAAAGTCGGTACACATTCTTATTTTGTTATCTGGTTTAGCCACAGCGACAATGTTTGAAATCCATGGGGAATAGTCAATAGGGCGGATAAATCCAGCCTCCAATAATTTTTCAATCTCAGCTTTAACAAGCAGAGCTATCTTAGGATTCATTTTTCGAATCTTTTGTTTCACGGGCTTAGCATCAGGAACTAAGACAATATTATGAGTAACAATCTTAGGATCTATACCAGGCATGTCAGAATATGCCCAAGCAAAAATCTCAGGGAATTCATGCAACAGTCCTTCATATTGTTTCTGTTCCTCTTTATCCAAACATTTTCCAATTTTAATGACTTTTTCTTTGTTGCAAGGATCCATCGTAACATCAGTGGTATCACTTATGAGAAGATTACTTTGTTGAGGAGTATCCTTTAACTGAGGGAATTCTTTCACAGTCTTATCATCATCAATCTCTTTTCCAAAATAAGCTTCAGTGTTCAAACAATAAGGGAGTCCCCTGTTGTGATGATAACGAGGAAGAGTGTCATAGGCTCCCAAGAACTCAGCTAAAGCGTCGTCGGTAGGGAAGATATCTAGAGCACAATCACCCGAAGAATCCTCATCAATATACTCAGGGTGTTGTATTGATAAAGATGTAGAGATGGCATTAACACTAATGCATGGTCTTTTAGAGGCTTTAGTACGTCTGCAGGGATTATAGCCAAGTCCAAAGGCATAATGTTGAAAATTAGTCTCTAGAGGAACTCTAATCCCTTGTTCATTAGCACCACAACCTTTTCCATGATACCCATGCTTAGCAAAAATGCGAAAACCACGACCATAGCGATCAGCCATTTCAGGAAAAGAAGGTGGTTTTTCATAAGACAAAGAATCAAACTCTTCATATTTATAGATGTGAGAAGAGGAAGTTTGAGAAGCGGCCACAAAATTATTACTCATAGCTTCAGGTAAGGTTGATTGACTTTTAGCTTCTTCTTTCTTTTCAACTTTGTGATTTCCAGCTTCTTCCTTCTTTTCAACTTTAAGTTCTCTAGAAGGAATCTTATATTCACCCACAAAGGTAGGGTTAAAGTCAAGAGATCCCCAATCATCTTCTACGAGAGCCTTCTTAGGATCAAAATCCTTTTTATGTGTAGTTTCAAGCCGAGAAGGATCTTCCTTAGGAATTCCAGATTCATCCCAAGGATTTTGATCATCGGAAAGCGAAGACTCATCGATAGGTTTCTTGTTTAAAGAGTCCTCACTAGACGAGGATGGCTTAGAAGAATCTCCTTTGGAATTAGATGTTTGTAGACAAGCTTGAAAATTAGTATCTCCCATCAAAGTATATGTCTTATTGTTATAGATGAATTTAACTTGTCTATGCAATGTAGAGGGGACAGCTTGCATACTGTGAATCCAAGGCCTCCCTAATAACAAGTTATATGTCAAATTTCCCGGCATAACATGGATAGGAGTAGGCAAAGTAACAGGTCCCACTGTGAGAGGTAAGGTGATGATACCTAATGAAGTCTTAGCCACATTGTCAAAGCCACGAATGGAACGAGAGTCAGGCTCCATAAGAGAAGTATCCACATTCATCTTATGCAATAGATTGATGCTACACACATTAAGGCCAGAGCCATTATCTACTAGTGTTCATCTTATAGCAGTGTCTTTCATGACAACCACAATCATCAAGGGATCATATTGTTGTTGGACTTCACAAGTAGGCAACTCATCTTGTGTAAACACAATTTGAGGCTTAGGACTCATCACAGAGTTAACAAAAGATGCTATATTACTAGATGTATTCGGTGGAGGAACATTCAAATCTTTCAAGGCATCTTGTAACATTCCATGATGAGTGGAAGAAGTTTGAATCAAATCCCAAAGGGATATCTTAGCAGGGGTAGCCTTAAGCTGTTCTATGAGATCATATTCCTTACCCATAACTTGCGAAATATGAGGAGCTTGAGGAAGAATTGGTTGAGGATTAGGAAGAGAGACTGGAACAATAGGAGGAGGATTAGGTTGCTTATTATTTCTGGTATGATAAGTATGGGCAACCGCATGATAACTCTCTCTAGTTATTTGCTTAGCATAATTGTAAGGACTTATAGGTAGTCTTCCTTGTACGGTAATGATTGGTTTATTCGGAGTACAAAAGGAATCATGATCATACCTCCCTTGGACAGTAAGGAGAGGAGTCTTAGGAATTTGAAAGGTGGAAGAAGGATAAGCACCTTGGACTTCAAAGAGAGGCTTGTTATATTCATTCAAATTTATCATGTTAACCAACTTAGAGGTCTTGTTTTTGTTTATAGGTTTCGACAAAGCCACACAGTCATCAAGAGCATCATCCAACAAAGCATGATCATAGCGGTTAAAAGGTTTGTCTTTTGATTCAAAAGGAGACATCTCCTCATAGAGGGGATTATTGAAAACAACCATGTTACTAGATTCAGGGGAAGAGTGGATAGGAATGTATCCTTGATAGGAATCATTCGACTTATCTTTCTCATCACACCTAAATGGCATAGTAACAAAGTTTATGAGTTTTTGGTAAAATGAAGGTTTAGCATCCTTAGGGTTTAAAAACTCATCTAAAGCTTCATCTAATTCATCTTGGCTATACTCATAATAATCATCAAATGCATGAACATTTTGCAAATAGAAATCTGACATTTTGAACAGATTGCATAAAATTTAAACCCACAATGCAAAGAAACACAAGTTTTTTTTTCCCTTCCTTTTTTTTTTTCTTTTTCTCTTTTAATGAAAAACACACTAAATCTAGATCTAGATCTAAAAAATGCAATGCAAGAGGAAGCAATGATAGT
The DNA here is from genome assembly GCF_030272615.1 of Cryptomeria japonica. Lineage (NCBI taxonomy): Eukaryota > Viridiplantae > Streptophyta > Pinopsida > Cupressales > Cupressaceae > Cryptomeria > Cryptomeria japonica. Next base: position 663,295,210 of record NC_081406.1, on the reverse strand, counting down.
TTCACGTCGGGTTCACCAAAATGTGTAGGGGAAAAAGCGAGACTAGGACAATGTACCCTAATCCTAACTTTTGACACACATTGCGGAATACGAAAGAGCCTAGAGATATCGCACGGTTGGCTACTTCTTTTAGTGAAAGAGAGAGAGCCACGGGATATCTATTAGGATTTCTATTCCCTTGTTGAAATTGAAAGCTAAAATGATACAAGTTCAAACCCTAACCTCGAAATGTAAGTATGAACTAGTAACAGGTTTGCAGAATTGAGATTAAACAATGAACAGCTGTAAATGTAAGGATAAAATAAGAATGCAGATATGTACCTGGAGTCGAAATCAGACTGAAAATGTTCAGGACGGGGGCGCGGGTGCCACTGTCCTGAAAACTGCACCGGAAACCACTGTTTTGCACCTTGAAACACTGTCTGGAAACTATCAGAAAGCTGTCTCTCCGGAGGACCAGGGCACCCAGCGCCTCTGTCCCAGGGACCAGGGCGCCCAGCGCCCCTATCCTGGCAGGACCAGGGCGCCCAGCGCCCCTGTCCCAGTCTTCTGAGCTGCAATTGCACACAGAGCTCTGTCTCAATCTCCTCTTTCCGGATCTGTGTCCTGCGGCGTCGTCCGAATCCTGAAACCTGCAATAATATCTGAAAAGGGGGAAGGGCGGCTATATAGGGTTTTGCCTTATTCAAACCCCCGCTTTGGTGATTTCCACCTCCACGAATAGCCAAGTTGTTTTGTAAAATGTATTGTGTGTGCAGACCTAGTGTGTGTGCAAGGTCCAAAATGCAAGAAAGCAAACTAGAGCAACCTAGAAAGTAAACCCTAATTGCTTGTAAATGATAATGCAAATGCTCTAAATCAAGATGCAATGTGATCTAAATCATGAATAAATGATATATCAAAGCTTATGTAAGGACATGAAAACAATATGAAATCATACCCAACCCTCAAGGGAGGAGTACAAGCCAATCTTTAGTCAGTAATCTCCTATTGTTCTTCAATGTCTTCCAAGCCCTAATTGGATGAATGAATGGATTTGATAGATGCTTGATAGAATGATGTTAAGTGTTGTTGAAGTCTTCAAAGATCTGCTCTTTCGCTGCATATCAAGTTCCTGGAAACAAAAATCCCATCCCTTCAAATGAGGAAAGAGAGCTTTTATGTATGAAACCCTAGGTCGTAAATTCATATTTTGGCCGACCTAGAGATTGAATATCCCGCCAATTTCTTGGGGTTAAGCTTTATTTTATGATTGGATCGCGCTCCCAAAATTTCGGAAAAAATGTCCGGGACCATGTTGCATGGGCGCCATGGTCCCGACAACTTTTCACCAAATTTTCAGGGCCGTCGGATATGATGATTTTAGAGAGAATCCCGAAGTTACAGGTGATTTCGAGATGTTTAGACCCCGAAACCAAGCCCCCAAGTTCGAAATAGGACTTAATTAGGGTTTTTGATTAAGTGATGTATTGAAGAAATGAAATGCGAAGGGCGCGCTTTAGTGAAAGGGCCCTACTTTATGATGTAGAAAATGATGAAATAAGACTTTAGACCTAATTAATTTGATTAATTAAGTGCTTAAGGAGAAATGCAATGCAGAATGCAAAATGCGCTAAGGCGGGTGCTAAACTAGGTGTGAAATTGTACCACCCTAGCGAGTGCGTACAATTTACGACGCTACACAACCTCACTATGATTAGCTTGACCTAGCAGGATATATTTACATGTTCGTGCTTGGTAGTCCAAGATAGAGCCACATGTTGTATACAAAATTAAACAATAAAAGTGGATGTGCAACATTGTTTAAGCTATTGGAACCCCAATTGTTCTATCTTTTTCCTTTTTTTTAGTTATCAAATATTGGCATGCCTTAGCAATTCAAGTTTGAAGTCAATAATCCAAGTGCTTCACTCAAGTCTAAAATCTTGTGCTTTATTTCATGATCAAGATCTAATGTTTAAAGTTTCTATATTTTTGAATAGTGAGCTTCATTTTAACTTATATGTTTTTTATCCTATTTTATTAATAATGTGATGAGCGACTCTAAGATTTTGACTAAGAACTTAATAACGTAGCATGATTATTTACTAGTTATCATTATACAAATAGCCTAACTAGTTGGTCTAGTATGAATTTTTGCAAGGATGGGGCCTTCCAATTAATTATAAAACAATTTTAGCAATAGATCTTGTCATTGTCAATCACTTGTATGTATAGTTTGATCATCAACTTGTTATTAATTATATGGGCACCACCTTTATTGGTTTCCTTTATTCTCCTAGTTAGGCAGCCTAGATTATTTCCAAAATATTATATGAGGTCAACTATAAGTCATTTTATGTCTATCTTAGCCCAATGTATGAGGAACCACCCTATAAACATTACTTTTCACTAAATGACATGATTTTTAAGGACTCATCATGGATAAACCTACTACAATTTCTTGTACAAAAAAAGACAAGAATGTAGGACTATTTGTAAACATATAATTATAATAAGTTTGAAATTAACATATGAATCATTTCAATCAATTATATAAGGTATTTAAGCTATTATTTCAATTAAAATTCAGTCCAATTACCTTGAAAATTTATGATTTCTCTAAGAGTTATTCTCAAAATGATGATCACTTAGGATGATTGAGTGTTCTACTATACAACATGTTGGCAAAGCTACCACCTCATTAACATTTGGAGTAGACTAACAAAGTAAAATAAGATCAATATATAAATTAATATATTTAATTACTCACAAAAATGATATGCATATAGGGGAAAAAATTATACATGTAGAAAAAATATACCAACAATTCTAGGCCAAATATATTCAATGGTTGAAATAGCACCATGATTAACTTCTCTAACTTCCTTCTCTATCATCAACTAATATCCCTCTTAAATATAAATTAATGCTAATCTTTGTTTTATTAATTTTACATAAAATACACTATGAAATGACTTTAAGATTTACTTGTAAGAAAAAATGACCAAGTGCTTCTCTTCACTAACCACTAATGGCTCTACCTATGTTCTTTTTCTAATGTTATGCATGTGTTTTATATCCTAATGGATCATCTTATGTAGGTGTCATACAATGGATATCATATTCATAGTTTTTAGGGGTGGTTCACGAGTCACTTTGAAAGCACCTATACATAAATGTTGAACATAGTGAATGATGAGAAAAAAAATTAGAGGAATACACTAGTCCACCGACATCAATCAATTAGAAAAGTGAAATAGTATCACATAATTGTGAAAATTGGGAAGTATATGTAATTAAATGGCTAGTCAAAGAGTGTAAGACATGGAGGCTCTAAATTACTACATTTGCAACAATATCTAGGTATGATATTTGGAGGCAAGGAAGGAATAAGAGAATGGGGAATAAATGTGGATTGAATTTGTTGCATTTACCTCATTCTTGTGTGATTGTGCCTCTCTTTATCTTGTGCTCTTTCATTTTGTTGTTATGAGTTCTCCCCAATTCCCTCTTTTAACTCCACATAACTATGCTGCTTGGAAAATTGATGCTTGGAGTAAGTTAATGAAAAAAAGGATCAACTCATTATATTGATGGAACTATTGTGGCACCACCTGATCCTAAAGATAATCCTAATTCTCAAATGGATTGGCTCATAAAAAGTACTATGGCACACAAAACATTAAGGAAATAAGTATCAGTTTATCTTCTCTTTCACATTGATAAGTGTAAAATAATTAAGGTTTCTTGAAAAAAATAGCTCAATTGTATGGAAAAGTTGACGAGATTAGGGGTTACAAGCTTGACAATGATCTCACAAATTTAGATCCTAAGGATTTTGATACAATCCAGGACTATGTAACTAAGGCAAATGAGCTAAGAGTAAAACTCAATGTTTCTAGCATCTTTACTAGTCATGGGTGAGACTAAGGTGATGGCAAGTGTAGTGTGTAAGATGCTAATTTGGAATAGATTTCTGGGGGAGTTGGAGTATATATTGGATAATGTGATGGTAGGTAGAGGAATTCCTCTATTGAAAGACTTCTATATAATTTGAGTGAGAGGCCACATAGTAGATAAATTCCTTGTTGTTTTCTCCACTTTTTGTTCTCTTCTATAAAGGTATAGACTTTTTCGCGAGTAGAAGTGTTCTTTTTTTGAAGCACATGTTATATTTGGTCTCAAAAGATGGGCTAGGATGTTTACAAAACTATATCAAAGAGGATAAATTATTTGGGTTTGCAAGTGGTGATTAGGCATTAATGGTGGCTAAAGTTTTAGAAAGCAAGAAAGAGGATTTGATTATAGTCTTTGGTGAGGAAGATATAGATGGTTAGGAACATAGGAATTGTGTTCTAGAATTCCCCAAGAAACATTTGGGGACAACCACTACTAGTGGAGACGATGCAAAAGGATAGAAGTATATTATTTCTTTTGTAATATGGTAACTACTCGAGTATTTTGTTAATCTATAAGGTGTTGTAGTAGTGAGTTGTCGAGGATGTAATGCTAGTATGGATCTATTTCTTAGCACATAGGTACATAAGTTTTATTCAACATAAGCTTCCCTTTGTTAAGGTCAAATCCTATTAATTTGTGTCAGAGGTTTGATAAGTATGTTTTAATATTTTAATATAATAAGTGCAACCCCTTTAATTGCTATTTATAGATTAAAATATATATATATATATATAAAGAGGTAATGATATGATATAAAAATTTATTTAAAAATTAAATTAAATAACTATTAAATAAATAAATTTATCTTATTATAATTCCTCACATAATGTGTATATATATTAAAAAAATCTTTATACATTAATTCTTATATATAGGAAGCCCTTCTTTAAATGTGGTTTACCTAATCTTCTATATAATTGTGTTCACATAAGAAATTAATAAATTAAATAAAAATAGACGGATGATATTAAGAGGTGTTTTGTATCTAATGAATTTACTAGCATATAAATATTTTTTACTAGATTTATTATTTTCAATCTAGCTTAAGTTAGAAGGGGAAACATATAGGTGACCTCATCTTGCAACATGAACATGCTACATAATACAAATCGTCTAATTTTTCAAGTTAATAGTCTTGCAAGGGTTTCAATGTTGGTGACTATAAAATTTTTCTATTTTAATCAATGTATGGTGTTACTTTTATTTACTTAAGGTTTATTTTATAGCTATATTTTTCTTAAATATACATTGGTGTTTATTTTTTTATTTTTTTTTACATTATTACATTCCAATTATGTTAAGAGACATAATTACAATAACAAGAAAGGAGTAAAGTGTAATGAAATAAATGCATTAAAAAAACATTGAAAGGTTAACATACAAAATAATAAAATACAAAACAAATAAAATGTATAATCCATCTTAAAAACTTAATGACTTTATTAAATTATTATTATTTCATTTTTAGCAAAATATTTAATTTACTAAATGAAATAGTAAATAGTAGATAATAATTTTAAAATAATAATATGATGAAATAAGAAATAAATAATTTATTTTTACAAAAATAAAGTACAAGTAGATTTTATATAATCTTTTGTTAGTGAAACTTTTCTTATTGATGAATATTTTTGCTATATTTTTTTTTGTTATAGTCACAACTTTATTGATCCTTTGTATAAATTCTTATGAGTACTAATATTTCATTTAGAGAATTCAATACCTATCAAATTAAAAAAAAAATTGTAAAAACTATTGGAAAGATAGGATTCAGTCATGAAGTTGGTCACACTTGAAAGGATCGACCTAGAAACAAACCAACCACAATAAAAAATGAACCTTAGTTAGATAGGCAAAAGATGATGAGGTAGTTACAAAAACCCTTGATACAAAATTAAATGAAAGATGTATTATAAAAGTAATATTAATTAATGAACTATGACTCATCATTCTAGAGGTGGAATGTAATGGCCTAGATGTGTAAACCAAAATTATTATTTTTCTATCATAAATTTGATCATAATTTACATGTCAAATTATTTAACATAATAATAAATATATAAATATATGGAATACCAATGAAATAATCTTTCTTTCGACAAATTTTCTTTTTTCCTTGTAAACCCAATTATTTTTAAAACTATTTTATAATATGTTTAACTATGAAGAATAACTGAAGATAAATCAAGAAATAAACATGAGAAAATATAACGAAAATAAAACAGTTTTTTGTTTTAAATGAATTATAGACAAATGTATATAAAGTATTTATGTTAATAATTTAATGACAACATAGATGACGTTACTTACTTTGACTTGACATATATTCAACTAAATAAAAAATATTTAGAATTAACCTTTTGTTTTTTTTTTGTTTTTTTTATATTAAATATCGAGAGACCAAAATAAGGAGAGTTTATACAAAAATGAGCATGGGAGGTAGAGCCTTAACCATCAACCAAAGAGATTATCTGACTGAACATAGACATCCTCCTACCAAAAAAGAGTTACAAGAGAGAGTATATACAGTGATCCATAAACATCAACTAAAGAGCTACTAAACACCTATTGTAGAATCTCATCCTAGTTTTCCAACCATGTTGTCCATCCTTGTGGGCCTTCCATCCACACCACCTTCTTCCACTCTAGGACCTAGGTAAACATCTCAAGCTTATCAAAGTAAGGACCTCTGTTGTCCCTAAGTTCCTTGATTAGTTTCTTTAGAGCCTCATCAAATGTCATTTGGTTCTCCGCAATTCTAGCCCATTCAAAGCCATCCTTCATCTCATATATGAACATGGTTGCCCTGCCACCCCTAAGGAAATGCAGCAGCTTCTCCCTCTCAACATTCATCAAAAAGCATATCTGCATAGCAATTTTATAACATCTGAGTTTCTTAAAAAACCCAGTAAGAGTCCTATCAGTACCTTGGAATTTTTCCTCATTTCTAAGTTTCCAAATAAACCAAAGTATGAAAGAAGAAAGAATTTTCCAGAATAGGTTAGCATCCTTCTTAAGGCCATGAATGAATCCACTAATAATATCAAGAGTACAAACATGTTCAGTAAGGGAGATTCCAAACATCAGCCAGACCTCTCTAGCAAAAATCCAATAAAAAAAGATGTGTTGCATAGTCTCAGGCTTCCTACATACAGAGCATAGGTCGAAGGAAGCAAACTTATTCCTAATAGGCATTCTATCCAACATTGGTTGCCACCTGAAGCATTTGATTTTAGGGGCAATGGGGGACTTCCATAGTTTCTCAAATTTTTTCTGCCAGGTAGAGGTATTAAGGTCAACATATTAGAGGGAGTTAACATGATCTATCACCATGGTATCATGAGTGAACAGTTTGTAAATAGACTTGGCTTTGACCTTGGAGACGAGGGAGACATCCTTCCATCAGAACGAGAGGTATCTATGAGTGTCTACATCAATGTTCCTAGGAAGATCTAGACAAGCACAAGCATTTTTAATTATATTGTAGGTTCTCTTATGCGAGGCAGGGAGGCCAAACTTATTGCTAAGATCCTCCCAACTGATGAGATTATCATGTTCCAAGATGTCCATGAGATATTTAATGCCCTTATTATACCAACATCTAGTAGAGCATCCTTGGGTTAAAGCAAGGGGTTTAGAGTTATGGTAGAGATTCCACCATAGTGATCTTTCCCCATGCAAAATGATATTACAGTCAATATTAGAGTTGGCAATAAGTTTACGCACATGCTCCCAGGCTTTCCAGATGGACTTAAACACCCAAGTGCCTTGAACAGACACAGAGAATCCGCCTACTACCAGATCACTAAAGGGGAGGGCTTTCCAAGATTTGGCATACTTGGGGACGCCATTTTGTATGTTATTTCTGACAAGAATCTTCCAAGGTTCCTATCCTTCCAAGGCATGAAATATCCACTTGGCAGCCATAGAAATTCCTTGCGTTCTAAGATCCTTAAGTCCCAACCTACCAAGTTTCTTATATATGTGGCACCAGATCTATTTGACCGTGTGGGCCTTTCTTTTACCCTTACCATCAGACCAAAGGAAGCGCCTGATAGATTTTTGGATCTCATAAATTTGGTAGTTACTGAACATCCAAATAGAGGAGTAGTATAAACTATAGGAGGAGAGGATTTTCTGGCAAACTTAGATCCTACCAACCAAGGATAGAACCCTATTGTCCCATTTGTTAAGTTTTTTGTCAATCTTTTCTTTCAGCCAAATCCACATGTCTTTGAGAGAGGGAGAGACATAAAAAGGGATACCAACGTATCTGACTATTTTATTGGGTCCTCCCCATGAGTATCCAAATTGTTGAAGCTAGTCTGGGGGTTCTTCTTTCCACCCAAGCAGAATAGATTTGGAATTGGAGATACGAGCACCAAAGGCTCTACCAAAGGTTGCAAGTTTTTGATTGAGGGAGTCAATGTTATGCCTAGAGAGCTCCAGGAAGAGTGTGGTGTCATCAACAAATTGTATGCTGAACAATTCAGAGTCATCTGGCATCTTAATGCCATGAACTTTAGGGGATAGGGTATCATCTCTTAGGAGGTAAAAGAGGGCATCCGAGGCAATGACAAACAGAGCACGGGAAAGTGGGCAGCTCTATTTAATGGATCTAGAAAGAGGATTAGGCTGGGAGAGTGACCCATTAGTTTGTTTTTTTAAAATTATAATAAATTATTATATACATAAATAAATTAAATATATTATACATAACAAACATAAAATAATTTTTAAATAATTATGAAATAGTATAAATTATAAAAATACAAATACGCTCTTTCTATATCTATATCTATTCTTTTATACATACATGAAAATGAATAAATTATATAAGAAACTAGTTCTATTAGAAGAGAATATATAAATATGCATTTAAGTAAAATGATATAACTCTTAAGTAAATAAAGAAATTCATGTTATTATAATTTTTTATGTTAGTAAGACTTCAAAACTTAAGATTGAGTGGCTTATATAATAAAAATGTACTATCATATTTAATTTTTACTAGATTTGTAATATATTTTACTTCAAAATTAATTAAGAATTATTTTATTTTATATTTACATAAATATATTTTTAACCTAGCTTGAATTAAGTGAGGTAATAAATGAGAGACTTCGTGATCTTTAGCATGAACATAAGTTAAAAGAATAAGTAATCTAAACTTACAAGATCACTAGTCTAATAGAGACACAAAATAATCAACCAAAACATTTCAAACCCATGAGCTCACTGATCTAGTAGGGACACAAAATCCATAAGCAATAATCTTTAAGTAAGAGTTTAAAACTTGATGACTATAACAACAATGCCACATTCTAGATAATACCTTATATATGACCACCCTTAAACCACACACAGCAAATAACTATTTTTTATTTACTTAAAATTATTTAATATTTTTTATATTTTTAAATAAATGTTGATTTTACTTTAATGTTTTTATATACATAATAATGACATAAATAATCTCAATCTAATTACATCAAGATGTATAATTTTAAAGACAACAAGAAATGAAAATTCACGTAGAACACTCTATGAGACATATTCTAAAACAATTTGCATATATTTTGGTACAAGTTCTATTTGTCAAAGAGTTTTCAAGATTGTAAAAATTGATACCAAAAAAGACCACATACAAAAACCATCGAGTAAATATGGTATATTGACAAAAAAATAAGCTGATGAGCCTGAATTATATTAAAGAAAAACACAAGTCTACAATAGGTTAGGGCCAAAGCAGATCCCCAGGCTGCCAAAAAAGAGATGCATACAATTCGCTATCTTCGCCTGAGAAAGTAAACTCATTCTCCATCTGGTCATATCCGTATACATTTTCTTCTATGCTGTTCGATCCTACGCCCATCATCAATACATCTTCATCGCTGCCAAAACCAGGCGGGCTTTCTGTTAAAATAGGCGAATCTTGTACAGCAAAAACATTAAAGTCTTCATCACAATGTTCCGGAGTTTTTTTATCGCCTGAGGAGTTTTCACCATGGCCACTGGTAGCAACAGGAGCAGAAAGAACAGGCTTATGGCCATGACGTCCCAAAGCCACATGGCGAAGCAGCTTATTCCTCGTTGAAAAGGTGAGGCTGCACGAACACTGCCATGTGCTATGCCCGCACTTGTTTCCGTGGGTTTTCAGATCACCCACAAAAGAAAACTCCTTTCCACAGTTATTGCAGGTATACATCTTAGCACAATGGCTTCTTCTGTAATGGTTCCTCAGGGATACCATTGATTTCAAGCGCTTGAAACTTGGATGACGCTTGTTGTATCTGCAGCCTTGGAAGGGGCACGAATAGGAAGATCTTCTGTCCTTGGGCCTACTGGATATTAGGGTTTTTTGGCTTTTGTATGGCTCACCGTGTGATCGCATGTGAATGCGCACATTCCCATCTCGCCGGAACTCTTTCCCACAGATGCTGCACAAATGGCTCTGCTCTGCAAGAATCTCGGTCTCCTCCATTTCTATAACTTCTTCGCTTGCAGAACTCAAAAGTTGACATTGTGACAAAATCGAAGTAGATGTTGTGATCACCTGGCAGATGATGGAATTGAGGGCCGAATTAGCTTGGTGCCTCTCATGGTGGCTTTCGCTTTGTAAGAATCGCTCCACTTCCTCGGCTTTTTCCCCGAGCCATGAAAGCTCAGAAGTCAGAGCAAACAGATTTGTTTCACCTTCACTACCTTGTCCCACTCCGAACACAGATTCATCATCATCATCACGACCAAAGAGAGATTGCCAAGAGTTTTGTCCCTCACCACTAAAAATCTCACTATAAACTGTGTTCTCTATAGATTCCATGAGAGCTGACTCACTGAGATCTGCGTGTGCCCAAACAGGGCAAATGATGGTTTAAGTAGAGTGGTTTGGTTGTTTAGGGCGGCAAGCGCGTGGAAGGCACAAGCCAATCTATAAAATATTCACACCACTTTCCACACAAGCACATTCAGAAAAACATTTTCCTTTATTTATATTATTATTTTAAAACAAAAGACAATAGGCAACTTCGTAACAGCAAATTCTCACCACTTTAGTTAATTCTATAGATGCATGTTCATGTACAAATACGAATACGGAGTACAGATGGGTATAACCCATACGCTTGTTCAGCCCACAGATTTCACAAGTTTCTCGAAGTTTCACAGGTCACCATTTCAAAGGAATTTCATACGATCCTGTGGACGTTCCACCGTCAAATTGAATCAAATGACATAATCCATGTATTACAAAAACAAATAACAGTGAATGAACGTAACTTTTAGAACAAGTAATTGTCTTTATAGTCAATGCGTATATGTCATGCCAGTCTTTATTATTATTTTTATGTCTTTGACCCCCTTTACTCGGAACACTGGTTTGAAATTATTTCATTTACTATTTTTTATTTAAAAACAGATTCCTTGGCTAACCTGTTCACACAGTCACAACTAGGGTTCATGAAGAAAATCACTGAACCTGTCATTCTCATGAACACTATGGGTATACCTTGAACAAAATGGCAAGAGGGGCAAGAGAGACAGATGGAAAAGAAACTAGAATTTCATAATGAATGTTTAGCATTCTGTGGCCACTAGTTTATGCCATTATTATAATATATTTTCGCTTTAAAAAAAGGTTTTCTTTTTCAAATTATTTTCCATATGTATAGAGAGGATTGTGGGGTAACGTATTTTGTGATAGTTATCAAAATTGTTTCAGTTTATTCTTTGAGAAATAGATCAAGATATTTATTAATTCAGGTAAATTCAAATATGGAATCATATTTTATATTCTTCTTAATAATAAGAGACTTTAGAAAGAATGTAAAATTATGAATTCATGGGCTAGTGTATTATTTGTCAAAGGATTATTGAAATCTTCATATGGATTGGAATTTTTTCAATTTCAAAACAAACCTCTTTAGGGAGAGAGGATAGATTTTGTAGTGGGTCTAATTGTTGTACACTAGATTCTACTTATAATATCCAAACTTGCCAAATAATTATATTATATATTGTAAATAAATAATCCACATGTAAATAAAAATATAACCAAGTGTTGGTCCTTTCATTTTTCTTTAGATTTTAATACATTCAATTTAAGTCTTTGAATTCTAGCAAATGTCTTGTGTTACCATTGGTATGAACATAAATGTGATGATAAGAACAAAAGTAAAAATCTATATGATCATGCTATCAAGTCTCATAATCTTTCAAAAGTGTAAGAATGATCAAATGGTTGATTAGGAGTCTTAAAAAGATTTGGTTTTCTTTAGAAAAACAAAAAATGGTTAGGTACTATGCCAATATCATGTGAAGGAAAGTGTTTTTATGTGTTGAGAGGTAATGAAGGAAAAGATGAATGAAAAGGGGAGGTAGGGAATCCAATGCCTTCTTTATGATAATGAGGTATGGGATATATAGGGATCTCAATTCCTTGCTCTTGTAATGGAGGAAATGTGACTCTACAGAAGGAAAACAAAGTTCCTTTGAGAGCCAATTTCACTAAATACATTCAAATATCTCCAAATAGTCAAACTAGTGGAAATATCTAATCACCAATAAGGAAAATGAAGTTTCTAATTATGGGAATAAAATATGCAGATGGCAAAGAATTTTTGGTTAGAATCTAAAAGTCTCATCCAAGAATTTTAGTGTGGTCAACGAAGATAGCATGGGGCACATATGTCTATGTGATGGTTTGTGGTCTGTTATAAACTATGAACAAAGAGACATAAGAGGATACAAAGACATTGCTTTGGCTAACTTGCAAAACCTAAAAGTCAAAAATGAAACAAAAATTATTAGATGATAGGCATAAATAAAAATAAAATAACAATGTTTCCACCTCAACAATAGATAGATAGATCAAAAGACAAACAAACAAATATCTTACTCCGCCTTCACAACCTGTCCCAATGAACTCCTTCACCTTTGATTTTAGTTATTGCCATAAGATATCCCAAAATGAAATCTCCATGTTAGAACACCTTATTGGCATACATTACCCGAATCACAAATTATCATGCAAAACGACCATCATCGGAATAGTCAACACTATCGGCATAGGCAGAACATGCTAAATCAACATAACAAGTTATACCGAAGACATACTGTTATCTTCTCAGTATCAGCATAGGTATTCCGAACTCACAAATCCACAATGACAAACCCCATCGGCATAGTTAACACTATGGGATTAACATTTGAACTCTAACTCATCAATTCAACCTTATTCCGATTACTCAACCTGATATGTAGTCATTCCGAAACACACCCTTGATCTCCTGTTCGGCATAGCTATTATGACACAATGATTTTGGAGTAGTTTTCTCTGTCGGCATAACACAAAATCGTTATGTCACCTTTGTTAGTTATCCCAATGTGTAGAACAAACTCTGTGATCGGTATTGATATCACAATATTCTGCAAATGACCAGATATCGGCCTGACTTATGTCGATAGAAATTTCCTCCACACAACATGGCATCGACATAGTCAATCTAAGTTATCTCGATCTGTATTTTTGCAATATAACTTGTGTATTATGCAGACTGCAACACTTGTTTCTTTGCATCATCTTGGCATCCCTGCAGCCCTTCTTGACATCAATGAGAATAATGCCAACAATCTCCCCATTTGGCATTGATGTCTACACAGAAACCAGACATTTCTTCTGTCCCCCTCTGACAACAATGGCAAAGGGAATTCTCTAGCTAAGCAAGATGAACCATTATTACAATATAAAAGGCAAGACTGTTGTTGCTTACACAAATTCATATCTCCCCCTGAGACTAGACATAAGGTTCAAGGATAGAAATAAGTAAAACAATGAGCTCCCCTTGAACCACATATTGTTGTAAATGCTTAAATGCTAAAAAAAATTGGGACAACCCCCAATTTGAGTCTTAGATATTCAAAAGTGTCCTTGGGTAGAGGTTTTGTAAAAATATCAAACATTGCTCACCCGTGCTTACATATTCAACCTTGACTTCTTTGTCAGCTACCTTCTCCCTCAAGAAATGATACTTAATTGCTATATGTTTTGTCGTTGAGTGCATGGCAGGGTTCTTGGAGATGTTGATTGCACTTGAGTTGTCACATTTGATGGAGATTGGATCTGCATACTCTACCTAGATATCCTTGAGTGTTTGGTTCATCCAGAGAACCTCTGAACAATATGCAGTGGTAGTTATTTACTCCGCTTCAATAGTAGATAAAGAGACGGATTCTTGTTTCATGTTGTGCCATGAGACTAACCTGTCACCAAGGAAAAAAGCTCCACCACTGGTGCTCTTTCTGTCATCTATGCAACCTGTCCAATCAACATCTGTAAAGGCTTGTAAAGTGAAATCTCCTTTCTTTGGATACCATAAGCCATAATTAAGTGTTCCTTGTAGATACTTTGAGATTCTTCTAACTGCATTCACATGTGCTTTCTTTGGAGTAGTTTGAAATATAACTACCATGCACACTAATTGCACATTATCAGGCCTTGAGGCTGTGAGATATAGTAGGCTGCCAATCATGGATCTATACAATGTTTGATCAACACTAGGTGACTCATCATATTTGCTTAATTTGCATCCTATCACCATTGATGTAATTACTAGCTTTTTGTCCTCCATTTGAAACTTCTTCAACATATCCTTAGCGTACTTGGTTCTGATATAAATATACCCTTTTCTAACTGAGAAATCTGCAAACCAAGAAAATATGACATCTATCCAAGCATAGACATCTCAAACTCGGATTGCATTTGATCAGTAAACTCCTTGCATAGGGAATCCTTGTTACTTCCAAAGATGATGCCATCTACATATACAACAACAATGATCATGTGATTACCATCTGCCTTAAAATACAAGTTGTTGTCAGCATTCCCTTTTCTGAATCTTTGATGTTGGAGATATTTGTCTAATATGGAATACCATGCCCTCTTGTTATAAACCATACAATGGTTTTCTCAACCTGCACACAAATTTTTCATTCTCATGCAATTGAAAACCTTTAGGTTGCTCAATATACACCTCTTCTTCTAGATTGCAATTTAGAAAAGTAGACTTTACATCCATTTGGTAAACCTTATATCCCTTATATGTTGAGAATACCAAGAACATTCTGATTGCTTCAAGTCTTGCAACAGGAGCGAAAGTTTCTTCAAAATATATTTCCTCTACTTGAGCATACCCCTTGTAGACTAGTCTTTCTTTATTCCTTATCACCTTTCCTTCTTCATTCATTTTTTTCTTGTAAACCCATTTAGTCCCAATGACATTCTTATCAGTAGGTCTAGGAACCAATTCCCATGTTTTTTCCTTTTCAATCTATTGTAGCTCTTCTTCCATTGCCTCCATCCACTTCTCACTCTTACTGGCCTCATCATATGTCTTGGGTTCAATCTCAGCCATAAGACAAAAGTTTACTTGTTCATTATTTCTTTTATAACTTCTTCTTGTTCACAAACCTTCATTTTTGTCTCCTATAATTTGATCCTCGGGATGATTTTCCTGAACATACTTATTTGGTGTCTTATTTAATGCCTCTTCTTGTTCACTCTTAGATTGTCCTTCATCAATTCTAACATTCACACTCTCAACCACTCTCCTTAGTCTTTTGTTGAAGCACTTGTAAGATTTGTTGTGAGTAAAGTAGCCCAAGAAGATTCTCTCATCTCATCTTGATTCAAAACTACCTAAACCATATTCATCTCTTTTGATAAAGCATTTTCTACCAAACACCTTGAAATACTTGATTGAGGGTTTTATATCAAACCATAGCTCATAGGGTGTCATTATTTTGTTTGTTCTTAGCTACACTCTATTCAATGTATATACAATAGTATAGACTGCCTCCTTCCAATATAAATCAAGAAGATTTGCTTCATTTAACATAGTTCTTGTCATCTCCTCGATTGTCCTATTTCTTCTTTCTACAACACGATTTTGTTGTGGCATCCTAGGGGCTGAATATTATCTTCTAATTCCATGGTCTGATTTGATACAT
Source organism: Cryptomeria japonica (assembly GCF_030272615.1). Taxonomy (NCBI): domain Eukaryota; kingdom Viridiplantae; phylum Streptophyta; class Pinopsida; order Cupressales; family Cupressaceae; genus Cryptomeria; species Cryptomeria japonica. Next base: position 663,279,262 of record NC_081406.1, on the reverse strand, counting down.
TTTAGTTTATAACCACTTTCTTTTTCAACCAACCTTTTGAAAATTTTGAATCTTTCAAATGCCTGCGACTAGTCTTGCAAGAAGGTAACCCATGTCATTCATAAAACATCATCAATAAGAAGCATGTAGTATCTCTAACCATTTAGAGCTCTTGTCCTAGTAGGACCATATAAATCAATATGCACAAGTTCTAATAGCCTTGTAGTTGAATAATCTTTTGTCTTGAAGATCACTTTAGTTTGTTTTCCTTTTTGACATTCATCACACAATGTTCTTACTGTCTTGATGATCTGTTGTATATGCATTACATACCCCTTTTTACTAACCTTAACAAAATTGTCAAAATTTATGTGAGCCAATCTTCTGTACCATAACCAGCTCTCATCAACTTGTCCCATCATGCATTGTGTTTCAAAGCAATCTTTTAGGTTGTAGACATTTCTATCAGTCCTTTTTCCTTTTGCAATTAATTTACCATTTCTCTTTTTTCTGATTTCAAATCCTTTTGAATCGAAAGTAAACTTGTATCATTTGTCACACATTTGACTAACACTCAGCAAGTTGTGTTTTAAACCTTCCACATAATATACCTCATAAGGTTTTAATTTTCCATCTATGCTCAGAGTACCTTTGCCTCTTATTTTGATTGATGAATTGTCTGCACACCTCACTGAGCCTCCATTCCAATCTTCAAGCTTGATAAATTTCTTCTTATCACTAGTCATGTGATTTGAACAACCAGTGTCTACTACCCATAAGTTCTTCCTTTCAGCATGTAGGGCAGTTTGAACAATCAGACTTGACTCGGCCTTGTTCATATCTATTTCAACCCAAACTTGTTTGACTTCTTTCTTCTTGCCTATTGTTATTTTTTGATCTAGATTGGCTTCAGGTTCAATGATTGACATTTTCTTCTTTTTCTTAGTTGTTCTAATTTTACAATGCTTTGCTATATGTCCAATATTTTGACAATAATAATATTTGACATTTCTATTGAATAATGAACTTAAGGGACTATCATGGGACTAAAAATTATATCTCCTACATTCATAACTTATATGACTAATACAATTACAATAGTAGAAAATAATATTCATATCCTTAAGAGAAGCAAATGAATTTCTACATTCAAAACTTGGTGGAAGCCTATTCATAAGCTTACAATCAACAATTCTATGACCGTAAGTGTTACATTTATAACAATAGCCATGAAACTGAGGTGCATACCGATCACCATTGAAGTTGTTTCTATTTGGTTTCCTTAAATTACCATAGATCGGTCTTCCTGAGCCCTTACATGTATCCATGACTCTAGTGAAGCCTTTTTCATCACACTTGGTTTTTCCTTTAGGATCAGCAATTTTGTTTTTTGTAGCATCAACAAATGTTTTCTTCATGTCTTTAGTAGTTGTAGTCACATCTATTTTCTTCCTTGGTGCATCCTTGACTGTGAAGGTTTTCCTATTATCATTATTACTTGAATTAACAAAGAGTATTTCCTTGCTTGATAAGTCTTTACTTGTAGAACACTAACCAACATCAAATCCAACACCCTTTGTGTCTTTGGATTTCTTTTGTTTGTTCAACATTTTATCCAGTGCATCTGTGTTTCCCTCATACTTGTTTCTCGCCTTGAGTTTATCTTTGCACTTTTCTAGATCCTTTTTGAGATTCACAATTTATTCCTCCATTTTTTGGTATTCCTTATCCTTATTCTCTAACTTTGTTTTAGTTACCTCATACATTCTTTTAGATTCATCCAATTGTGTTCTCAGATCTGAAATATTTTTCTCGGATTTCTCAAGACATTTGTTCAATCTGTCTTGTTCTTTAGCAGCAACACACTTAACCTTTTTGTATTCCCTCCTTACTTTTTTGAGTTCTTCAAGTGCACTCACAAGTTCACCTTCAAGGTCTACCTTGGATTCAATTTCCTCATCAACAATAAATTAATCATGCAACTCTCCTAGTGCCATAAAGAGATTGACTTCTCTTTCATTCTCACTGCAACATTCATCAGACATACTTTCTTCATCAGTAGCATCATCTTGAAATGTTTCAAGGATGTTCATTCTCCTAAATTTTCTTCTTCTTGGCTTGAAAGAATTCTTCATCTTCTCTTTACCATAGATCTTCATATTTTTCTTCTCATCTTCATCCTTCTCTCCATAAGGACATTTAGATTCAAAGTGTCCAATCTTACCATAGTTGAAACATCTAAAAGGGACCTTACCTTTATATTTACCTAAACCTTTCTCGATCTTTCTTGCAAATTTGGCTATAGTAGCATAAGATTCATCTTCCTCCACATTGACAACTTCTTCTTTTCTTTTCTTAGTAGTATTTAAAGTACCTTTTTTTTTTCAGGTTTCACTGTCAATTGTCCTCATCTCATAGGCCAATAAGGAACCAAATAACTCATCCATGGAGAAGGTTTTTAGATCTTTAACTTCTTCTATTGTAGAGACCTTTGTGTCATACGTTGAAGTGAGTGACCTCCACACATTTTGATAGTGACTTCATCTCATACTTCCTCTCCAAGTCCTCTTATAGTAATCATGATCTCATCCACTCTTTGTCGATAATCTGCTATCTTTTCTTCTTTCAATTTTTAGACTTTCAAATTGAGCCCTTAGGTTCTCCAATTTGGCTTCTTTTACTTTGGTATCTCCTTCATATACTTTTTGTAGCTTATCCCATGTTTCTTTTGCTGAAGTGAAGTGCAAGACTTTGACAAACTCTATATCAAATAGACCACTTAATATTGCATTCTTAGATTTGGCATCATTCTCATATTCCCTATTTGCATCAAGATTGGTAGGAGGATCTTGAGGAACAGTATAACCAATTTTCATTGACATCTAGACATCAAAGCCTAGAGAGGATAAGTAAGTTTCCATTATTTTTCTCTAGAAATCATAGTTAGTTCCATCAAACATAGGTGCTTTAGAAGAGGATTCATTCCTAGACATTGTGTGCACAAGACAGGATCTACCCAAGATAGAGAAAACTTTACAACAGGGAACCTTGCCCTGATACCAATTGATGAACACATTGAACATTGACGGGGGGCGGGGGGTGTGAATCAGTGATAATCTAAAACTTCAATCTAGTGTGTGTGCAAGTAAAAAAAAAAACCAGAATCATACACACATAACACCAATAATTATGAGGAAAACCCAATGTGGTAAAAACCTCGGTGAGAATAGTTACTGGACTCTACTGCTCCAATGTAGTCTCACAAGTAAATCACAATTACATTAAGATTTAGGCAACCAACCCAAGGAGCACCAACCCCTACTATTTTGAGCAAGAACTCAACAAGAACCTACCCCTGCTCTAAGCACCCACTCAAAGATACATAATAATTAAATGAATAGTTTATTATAATGATTGAAACCTTGTTACAAGTGAGTTTTGTAACACCTATCTGTTGTTCAAAAAGATGTACCTTAATAATACTTCATCTTTCTCTCTCTGTCTTTGACTTCTTGTCTTTTAAAAAAATTGCCTTTTGTTTCTACTCAATTCATATCTCTCTCTTCTATAAATTATGTCATCTGATTTTTCTCTCTGCTTCTTTTCAACAACTACCACCACTATGTCGACTATTGATTTCATAAAGGACTAATCACCTTCAAAAAAAATTGGTTGGATCATAACTCATCACACATAGGACAACCATTTTTCTTCCTCATTGTCATGCCCCACAATCTGTACAATTTCCAATGCATTTTGTAGATCATTCATATAGTTGGTTTGTATCTTGCCAGTAAACAATTCAAGTTTCCAGATGTGCCAACCTGTTTTCATGAACAACTTTGAATCTAAGTCATCAATCTTCAATATTCAACTAGGTTGACTTGATCATAATCACCATCATGGCAGTTCCATGCACCACATCATCCCTGTGATTTTCGGCATGCAATGTATTCTCAAATTCTTTGCAATCTGCATCTAGGTCACTTGATCAAACCAGGTCAATCATCCACGTGGACTGTCGAGCTGCCTAGAGCGGCTGATTTCCATGTTGTCACTAACCTTCATGTTATGCTGCAAGTATCAGGTTGACTATACCAATCGCTTACCTTGTCCCTTCATCGGCATAACAATCTTTGTCGAACAAACAACTATCACTTACTCCACCTTCACAGCCTATCCCAATGAACTCCTTCACCTTTTATTTTAGTTATCACCATAAGCTATCCTAAAATGCAATCTGCATGTTGACACACCTTATTGACTTAAGTTACCTCAATCGCAAATCATCATGCAAAACGGCCATCATCAAAATAGTCAACACTATCGACATAAGAAGAACAATCTAAATCGACATAACAAGTTATACTGAAGACATACTGTTATCTTCTCAATATTGGCGTAGGTATTCCAAACTCACAACTCCACAATGACAAACCCCATCGACATAGTTAACACTATCAGATTTAAATTTGAACTCTAACCCGTCAATACAACCTTATTTTGATGACTCAACCTGAGCAATTATTGGCATAGCCATTCTGAAACACACCCTTGATCTCTTGTTCAACATAGCTATTCTGACACAATGATGTCGGATTATTTTTCTTTGTTGGCATAACATAAACTTGTTCTACCACCTTTGTTAGTTATCTCAATGTGTAGCACAAACTCTGTGATTAGTATTTCTATCACGATATTCTACACACAACCCGACATCGACCTAACTTATGTTGATAGCATTTTCCTCCTCACAACATGGCATTGGCATAGTTAATCTGAGCTATCCCGATCTATCTTTCTATAGTATAACTTGCATGTTATGTTGATGTGTGTTATGCAGACTGCAACACTTATTTATCTGGTGGCTACAACACTTGTTTCTCTATACCATCTTGGCATCCCTGTAGCCCTTGTTGACATCAATGACAATAATGCCAACACCAACCTCATCTTGTTTTACTACCCTAATTCTTAGAGATGTGATGCTTCAATCTTAAAAACACACTTTTCATCAGAGGTTGTTTGTCCATTAGAAAATAGATTCATAGTACTACAATTTATTTTATGTTTCTTCTAGTCTCCAACTCCACTTTAGTTTCATCTAAGGGTTTTAAAATTAGATTGTCATTTATCTAGTTTTGAATCAACTGTTTAACAATTCATCTATTTAAAATAGAAATATTCTCTCTAATTCAATATTGTGCATTCTCTTTATTAATAAGTTGGTCAAGTCTTTCTCACTCAATAATGGGGTTAGCTCTTGAAGTAATTAACAAATGAATGAAGGTCCTCTATAGAATATTTCTTAGATAATTCGCTTATTATCTTTAAGGTTATTTTTGTTAAAGCTCAAGTATACACTCATTGAGTCATATGTATTGTTAAGAATCTATTGAATCCTATTATTTAAGTCATGGTCATCCCAAATGTTTACTATGTTCTTATGTAACCATTTTTGTTGTCCCCCTCTTTATAATAGTTATAGTAGAGCCCACCTTAAAAAACTATATGGGCCAAGGCTTCTTAACTGTATCCACAAACCCAGTGACAATGGCTAGCAAAGACATGACTATTCCTTTGGTTTGTTTAATTCAACCCCACCTCTTTTTATAGTTGCAAGTAGGAACATGGGGGAGAAATAATATCATTCTATTTTTAAGATCAAGAATATCAAAACAATGCTCAAATCTAGTTGTTAAATTAATAAGATCAAACTTAGGAAGTATCATTTCTTTGAGTGTTGATATCATACTAACGCACTACATGTGGAATTTTTCTTGCAAATAAAACCATCATATTAATGGTAGAAATAAAAATAGGTAGTAGGTTTAGGTGGGACTACTTTTTCATACTTTTATTTGCTTCACTGTATTTACCTTGAGAATAATGAAATTTAGGTAAGCTTATCAATCAAGTTAGTAAAGATGCACATAGGATAAGAATAATCCCTTGATGGTATCATATTACTTTCTTTGAATGGTAAACTCCTCTATGTGTCTATAGATATGATAATTTTAGTGTCTCAACTCTATATATTGATAGTGTCCATGTCTTCCATTCAATCCAATCCCCATATTATTTAATAGTGGGCCATTTTGGTTGATGAAGACAAGACATCGAGAGAGAGAGGTTAACCAACTAGAGGTGAATTTGTTTCTCATAGGGCCACCCTAATGAATCCACTTATTATTGATTGTGGTATTGGTACTGTATATGGTGAAAATGGATAACAATAATGATGAAAGACTAAATGAATTCAACCACAAAACCCTAGCCTAACAACAACAAAGATCCACCATAACATATGAAGATTACCTAAGACAATGCAAATCAAATGAAATCACAAAGATTATACCATCACATGTCCAATAGGGTTTGAATCTCCATTCTTCCTATCTCCATTGATCTTGCTTGATATATTTTCTCTTAGATTTTATGTGCACAAGAGCTCAACAAAGAACGTAAATGTGGTTGCAAGTAGGCTTGATTGCATATGCAAGTTCAAAAGCATAGTCAGGGTTGAATGCATAGTGAGTGTAATCAATTGATTAGGATGCATAGATTGATTAGAATGATTGATTAGGGTTGATAATGAAGGAAGCATCTCCTTATATAGAAGACACTATATGAAATGGAGGGATAAGATTGAGAGGTGTAAAAGAGGTCAGCTATGATTAGAGGGTAGGTAAAAGAAGTAATAAAATAATGAAAGGAGTAGGTAGTGTTTGAATTAAGAGATGAATGACATGTGTCATGGGTAGAAAAGGTTAATGAATTAATTAAATAAATAAAGATTTATTTAATTAATAGAAGGAGTGAGATCAATTAAATAAATAAGATATTTATTTAATTTAGGAAAAGGATAATTTAAATAAATAAATGTATTTATTTATATGAGAAATAAGGCTAGAAGAGGATAAATGAATTAATTAAATAAATAAAGATTTATTTAATTAATAGAAGAATTAAGCTTAGATAATTAAATAAATAAAATATTTATTTAATTAGACTGGACAATTTTGGGTGTCTACATTTTGCCCCTCTTTGAGACAATGCGGCTTGTCGCGTTGTTTCAAAGAAGATAAGATGAACTGATACAGAGTTGCCCCAAGATGGGAATGATATGCCCCCTCGAGAGATTGGATGAAAATGTGTGAAAAGACCACAAACAATCTCTCGATAAGAAAGAAAGGCTAGAATGGACTAATCAGATAAAGTGACAAAGTCATGGGATAACGAAGACTGACACAAGAGACTAGGGCTAGGGTAGTCTATAAGATAGACCACGAGGGGAAAACATCCTCATTGCCATCCACACATCCAATAGATCAGAGTACAGAGCGAGATAGAGCAGTAGGAGTCAACAGCGATGGCAATGGCTCATAGATTCGATCATGTTCACCGATTTCAGAGGCCAGTAGAGGCAAGAGAGCTGGTAAGTATCGCAAAACCTCCTTGTACTTTGATGCATTTATTGTTGTAATTAATGCATGCTAGGTAGAGTAATAAATGTGCTTAGAATAGGGTCCAAAAAATGTCAAAAATGTGTAGGCATGTCTGCATTGGTACCAGGCACATTTATGTGGTCTAAAAGAGCGTTTATGTCATGAAAGCACATTTGTGTCCAAAAATGTGAATTTGTGTCTTCTAGGTCAAATCAGCAGTTCTGTGATGAACATACGCTGTCGATTGGATAAGTTGCTGAGAGGATACACTCAAGTAGGTCCTCTAGGGAAGACTAGGATAATAAATAGGGCTAGGATTGACAATTCTGTGATAGAACATACGTTGCCAATTAGGAAACTTCTCAAGAGGATTCACTCAAGCAGAGGCCCTAGGATAGGATAGATCAAGGCACTTTGTGATGAACAGTGAGTACCAAGATATAGTACTCTGTGATGAATAGGGAGTACTAAAATATGAGCAGCATTTTGTGATGAACAGTGAGTGCAAATGTGAGCAGCACTTTATGATGAACAGGAAGTGCCAAACACGTAGTACTTTGTGATGAACAAGGAATACCACTAGGATAGAAGTAACACTTTGTGATGAACAGTGAGTGTCACTAGGACTAAGATGATTGATTTGTGTGACTGCAAGAGTATTTGCCTATGTTGGAGTCATGGGAGAGATTCCTATCAACTCAGAGGTTGCGACCTGAGTTGACATTTGAGGACAAAGCCACGATTAAGGTTATGGGTTTGCGATTCATTTTGTATGTGCTTGAGTTTAAGCTGAACATGGGATTGCTAACTGCACTGACGGAGAGATGGCACTCTATGACTTGCACTTTTCATTTGCCGATGGGGGAGATGACAGTCACCCTGGAGGATGTATACAGGATTCTACGGATATCGATCGATGGGGAGCTGATTCCGTACGATCGAGATGGAGATAGGGAGGCCCTGAGATGAGTGTTTTAGGATCCAGGACTAGAGATGAGGGTGGGACATGTGGCATGGGATACCATGACATGGACAGGATTAGCACTACCAACAGTGTTGGCAGGAGTTATCAGTGGGTTCCTTTGTCTAGATAGGGCGACATGAGGATTGGCTACGGGATCGACGAGGAGGAGGAGGAGAGGAGGAGGATGAGACAACTAGGCTTAGGAGACAAAGGGGACAAGAGAGATGATCATGGGGTGGGTCCTTCTAGGGCTCAGACTCCATCGAGGCCAACCGGCTCCGAGGGAGGGAGTTCATCGTAGCCGTAGAGGGCTCCCTATGTATCAATTTTATACCATTTTATATGATGATGTAGACACCTTCAGGTGATTGTAGCCATATGATTTTGACATCATTGTATCTTGACACTTATGATTATATATATGAGATGATTCATCTTTGCGGCAGCTATATGCATGTGTACTTATGTGATGAGATGTTTCATGATGTATGTTTCTATGTGATGGTTATGATATAGATGCAAATATGTACATGAGGAAATGCAATATTTTTATTGTTTTATGTTTTTAATATGTTATGCAAATGCAAATGTGAATGTATGAAATGCCAATGAATATGATAATGCAAATAATTATTTACATGATGAGAATATAAAATGTGCTAACATGTGTTGTGTGCAGGATGTGATGCAATTATGATATCTATATGTATGTATGAAATGCTTAATATGTGGGAATGCAGGTGCAACTACATGAAATGCAAATGTTTTTGGTGTGTCATTATACTCAGTCATGTGATAGCAGGCTACATGGACTCGAGAAGGATGATGGAAGTCAATCAAGAAATGGGGATGGAAGATAGAAGATATGAAAGTGAAAGAGCTTCTTGTGCATTATCATCATTGAGCTTTATTATGGCAAGTAGGTTATGACAATTGAGGCATATGGTTGACCCAGAAAGTCATTGTACCTATTTGCATGGAGATAAGATAGTCATAAACAAGGAATGCCCCAGTTCATACTAGACTCACAATGTCCTCATATCCTTGGACAAGTCATAGCATTACTAAGAGACAATCCACAGGCAGCCAATACAAATAGGTGACGATACCCCATCCTCGCCTTTCTAGTCAAAGACATCCTAGAGATAGAATCTCTAGTCAGAGACATCCTGAAAAAGCTAAAAGACATGTCACCAAAAGATAAAATCAAAAGAAAACCAAGACTCAACACCAACATCCACTGTAGTCCTCAAGTTTAGTGTCTCTTGTCACTTGTATAAGTCTTATTTGATTGTGGTCACAATGTTTAATTTCACAAAAAGGATAGACCACACTGAACCATATGTTGTCTGAGTTTGTTGAAAGATTTGATTTTGTTGAAGCCCATTGTTGCTGCTATGTCTCATCTGAAACTGACTGAATCCATGAAACTAATACTTTATTGCAGAGAAGACAAAACTTTATTGCGGATTGGCAATGCAAATGTTGTTTTATTGTGGATTGTGCACGGCTAGACTGAAGAAACTGGAAGAAATTGTACTCCTCAGAATGTGTGATGCTCTTAGTTCCACACCCATTACTAGAAGTAGGATTTGCCTTAGCCATAGATAGGAGCTGATTTATTATGGATGGAAAGGGGTGAAAAGGAATGATTATTATGAATGGCTAACCAATCTTAGGTAGATCAATAACAAGCCATGATGGGAATGGGTAAGTTTGTTATGAATGATAGGCTGTGAGTGTGTGCAAAGTGAAGTGATGAAAGAGAATCCTGAAGGAGGGAGGAGTAATGTCTCTACACATGGTGCTGGTGACCCATTTTTCACCATGGTACTTGCCCAGGGCACCACTGAAGTGGTTTTCACCATTGGACGAAATTATTTCTCTTTACTTTTTTCAATTTTTCAATTTTTTTTTTTTTTTTTTTTTGTATTTTTGAATTGGGATACTCTGAAGAGTTATGTGTAAAACCTGCGAAGGTGCATTTTGTTGATAGGATCCTCTAAAGTTTCACCCTCTGTGGTTGAGAGCTGATATGCACCAAATCCATATGCTGTTGTAATGATGTAAGGACCAAGCCAGTTTGGTTCGAACTTGCCCTTCTTCTCTCTGTCTTGTTGATTTTTAGGATTTTCTCTAAGAACTAAGGAACCCACCTCAAATGTGCGAGGCTTGACCTTATGATTTTAGCTGCACTGTTCCTTGACTGAATGATATGTAGCTTGAGTGTATGTCTTCCTTGATAAAGGAACTAAGATAGAATTACTAGCATGTGAACTACATAGGCTTGTATGCATATCACCTAAAGAATTTTGGGCATCCCTAATAACAAAGTCCCTTGAGGAAGCTCCATTAAAGGTTCATGATGTATCACCAAAAGGGGATGTATGTGTGGAACAAGTGGATGAGTTATGAAGCCTTATGATTGTGAAAAGAAGTGAAAGTAGGATAGCACGATGGAGACTTAGGATCAACAAGTATGATTTTGATATTAGGGGAGGTAAACCCTTGTTCTTTTTGCTTCATAGGAGTTTTATCCTTGACTTTGATTTTGATTTGGACTAAAGGACTTTTCTTTAGTTTTTACTTTTGGATTTTTCTTTTCAAATCTTGATTTTTGATCCCCAATTAGTAAGGGCTTTTGTAATTCTTGTTGATCCAATCCTAGGAGAGAAGTGGAAATGGAATGAGTGGATGAAATGGTAAAGCTATGTGAGTTCTCAAGAGGGTTGGCAATACGCTCAATAGATTCTTTGTTGGAACCACTCTTAGGATTATTGATCTCAAGAGTTGCTTGCACCACTGGAGGAAATTTGCATTCAAACTTAATAGCCACAGCACTAGGTGGTTCACACCCAATTCGTTGGTATTGCAAATCATTTGTAGATTGTTCCTGGCGACTAAATGTCTTAGGAGATAGTGGGAGTTGATCAACATGAAAGATATACTCACCACATCCCAAGTCTTTAAACTTGAACTTTTCTTTGATCTCTATTTGCTTTGATGTAGAAGCTTTCAATGATTCTAGATCCTCATATGCTGATGAAGGAATAGCTTCTCAATTGACTAGGATTGTTATTTTTGATCTAGGTCCCAGATTGTTGCAATATATGAATGGGTCGAGGTCAACTTTGACAGTCACTTCAACTCCATTGTGTGGAAACTTGATACATCAATGATATGTAGATGGTACTCCACTCATCTCATGAATCCAAGGACATCCCAAGAGTATGTTGTATGTGAGATCAAGATCAAGTACTTGACAAACCACATCCTTTGTAACTGGCCCAACTCTGAGAGGTAAGGTGACTATACCCTTGGATGAACGCTCTTCATCATCATATACTTTGATAGTAATTTTGTTTGTAGAATTCACAGCTTTGTCGGAATATCCCAATTGTTTAATAGTGCTCAATGTACAAATGTTTAGACCTGCTCCTCCATCTATCAAGACTCGTTTGATTCTATGTTTGTGTATGAAGGATTCAATGTGTAATGGTGCATTATGTGGCTAACTTACAGAGGCGTCATTGGCTTCTGTGAATGTAAGGGAGTGTGGAATGGAAAGCTATCCCACCATGGCTTGAAACTGATCCACGTTTAGATTAGTAGGAATAGTAGTTTCTCTCAAGATTTTGTCAAGAATGGATTTATGTACGATGGATATGCACAAGAGTTCAAGTATGGAGATGAGCGCGGGTGTCTTCCCTAACTGTTCTACAAGGTCATACTCAGGTTTGGTTGATGAGGAAGCAGTGTTTTCAGCTAGAGCACCTTGCAAAGTGAATTTACCTTGGGGGGTTGTAACATGACATTCAAAGGTAGGTTCGGAAGAAGATCCAATGCCTTTCAGAATGATCTTGGGTCTTTGGGTAGAATTCTCAGGGGTTTTGTCCTTGATGATAATGGTAGAGACATAATTGTCCATCGAGATGTGATTGATGGTTGAATCATAGTTATAAGATGCTCTGGTATAGTTGGTTTGGTCATCTGTGACTTTAGCTTTTCCTTTGTCATGTTTTGGGAATAGTTCCTTAAACATCTCATGTTCTTGATTGGATGAGTGCCCTTCAATCTCAATATCACCCCTATCAATGAGATCTTGTATGATGTTCTTCAGTTGATGACAATTTCCTATCTTATGACCCTTGCTCTTATGAAATTCACAATATTCACCATCATTCCACCAATTTGGTTTAACCTTTGGTTCATATGGAGGAAAATATGGAATAGTGATTACCTTGTTTGCCACTAGCTTTTTGAAAACTAACTCAAGTGGTTCTCCCAATGGAGTGTACTTCCTTCGTGATTTAGAAGTTGTTTGAGTATTCACCTGATTTGATCCAGAAAAAATGAATTTGGGTCACACTATATTGGCATCAACAACACCATCATTGACTATGTTCTTGTTTTTATTCCAAAATATTGGCTTGTCTTTTCCTTTAAAGTCATCTTTGTTTTCCTTGAATATCTTAATGACTCCTTGTTCAATTAGGACCTTTTTCTGTCACTAAGCCTTTTTCAATGATGTCCTTGAAGGTGGACAAACAAGCTTTCCTTAGATCATAGCCAATGTCCTTGTTAACATTTTGGGTGAACATTTCTACCATTTGTTTTTGTGGAATTTCACAAGAGCATCTGCTGGCTAGATTCCTCCATCTTTGTAAAAATGATGCAAAAGACTCTCCCTTTTTTTGCTTGGTGTTGCACAAAGTAGTGACTGATATGTCTGTCTTTATATTGTAGGAGAAATGTTGAATAAATGCCTCTGCTAAGTCACCCCATGACTTAATTCCAGGTGGAAGTTGGGAGAACCATTCCATAGCTTGATCGCCTAGGCTCTGTGGGAATAATCTCATCAAATATGTCTCTTCTGTTGCTATCTCAATGCAAGCTATGAAAAACTATCTTATGTGTGCCTTAGGATCCCCTTTTCCTCTATACTTATCAAACTTAGGTGTCACAAAGTATGTAGGAAAAGGAGGCATTGGAATGCTCTTGTCAAATGGATAAGGACATATGTCTCTCATTGTGTATGTTGGCTTCAATGTATTTATGTCCTCCATTTTCTTTTGTAAGTCCCTAATTTGTTTCTCCAAATTTCTCTTAGGTGGAGATCAACTTCTTGGACCATGCCCTATGCTTGAGGCACCAATTGGAGGAGGAGCATGTTTCATATATGGATGATATTGATCATACACATGTTCATATGGAGGAGGTCTATAGTGATGCTGCATATATGGACCACTTAGTATAGATTCATGTTGAGGAACGAAATATCTATTTTGTCCATGTATACCATACTCTACAGGCATGTCATGTTCTAATGTGTTGCCCCCAAATTTGACACAGGGTTCCTTGTGTCCAAATTTTGAGCATGCCTTTGAATATCTAATTGCTTTGGTGGTTGATCCATAGCATTGATATGTGATTGAGCATATTTCTCTACATAAGACTTCCATAATGGTCTGTGAAGGTGAGTATCATAAGCTTGACCGTGTGTATGTGGGACCTCTAGTTTTTGAAACAAAGATGATGGTGATTCAAGCACAAGATGTGGTCTTCTATTGCCTCCACTATTAGGCCTCCTTTGATCCATGTTGAAGTGAGGTTGTTGCAAGGTTGATTTTTCATTATTTGAGACATGTCAAAATCATGAGGTATCTTGGCTCCACTTTGTGGCATCATTTGTAAGAAGTATTGTTTATCCCTCCTCATTATTTCCTCAACCAATTGATTGAAACAGGGATCCATAATGGATTCTTCCACATCTGCTGAATGTACTGAAAAGTTGTCCATATCATCATTGTGTGTATCATTGTTGTTTGCAGTGTCCATGTTCTCAACATTTGGAATGTTTCTATAGGCATCCATGTCAAGTAATGTAGTATGATTAGAATTGAAAAAGATATCATTGTCATACTCATAAGAACTCATGTTTGCGAACTCTTGAGCTTCTTTAGTTTCTCTCCTAGATTTTTGAAGATGGGTTTCAACCATGAACTAGGTATTGACCGAGATGTGTGAGACTAGATGAAAATGGAAAAAGTATGGAAGACCAAGAGTTGGATGGAATGTAAATGAATTTGAGGTGTACTTGCAATGTCCAAAGTGTAAGACCAAGTATGTATGTAGTAGAGTAGGTGTGACTTCCAAAGAGAGGATAGTGTCTCTTGATGAGGTAAGTTGACCTTGACTCTAAGTAAGACCAAATGAGACCCAAAGGTGATAGACCTTGATGAGGGACCACTTAGCAAAATGTTGTTGTATGTAGTGTGTTGACAAAGTATGATGAGGACAAGCAAGTGACCTTTTGACTCAAGTTTAGACAAATGTAAATTTAATGCAAAATGTAAAGCAATGATGGACTTTGTGAGACCCAAAGACAAGTTGAATGCTAGATGAAAACCTAGAGAAACAACTTAGGAAGCTCAAGAATTCTGAAACTGATTGCTCTTGTTTGTTGGACTGTAAAATTTTTCCAATTTGTGAAGTTGTTGGTTGTGACCAAATCTAAATGTTTGACTATTTTTCATGACAAAAGGACACAATGTTGATGAGGACTCAATATTTGCAAGTGTTTAGACTCAAAATGACTCCAAGAAAAGTGTGTTGTTTGATGTAAAATTTGTTTTGCATACACTTGAAGACACAAAAGACACAATGTTTTGTTGTTTGATCTTGAATGTTTTGAATGTTTAAAATAAGTCAAGCACAATTCTTATGGCTAGCCAAGACAATAGTTGTTGATCCCACATGAGGTTTTACCCCCGAGGCTATGTTATTCAGAGCGGATACTTAGATTCTTGACCTCACTGGCTCCCCCCTCGACACTCACTTCTCAGGTCAGCCAAGCATCAGTCCCCATGAAAACTCTTCGTGGTGAACTTTGTATCTCTACTAAGAATTGTATGTGTGTGGGCCGCTACCAGAGGTCCGACCTCCTCCCTCAATAACTAGAAGGATTTTGGCTTCTAAAATAAAAAGGTGCTAGTAAGGGCATCCACTCATGTGGCCATACATGCGGCAATTCCAGCTCTGTAAATACAGAAGGCTCCCAGTCGGTAGGGGTTATGCCCTACAACTGATCAAATAAATTTGATCAAACGGGTTTATGGGGAGACATAGTGTGGGTATGAACTAATCAGCACACGTTATCCATAGTTTTCACCATGAATACAGTTGTTTATAATGGTTCAAAAGAGGTGGGTTTTCCTCACTACCACTTGGGTCGTTCTTCTCACTAGTAGTCCTAATGACCACATGGGAAGATAGGCCCTCTAAAGATTAAACAAAAAGAGCCTATTGCTCAAGACACAAAAGACAATGATTCAATTTTAGTGCACCAATTGAAGTGTTTGCTAGTCTATGAAAACAAGGCACACAATAAAATTCCAAAAACCCTTGCCAAGGACCTACAACAAAGATTTATTAGTAGTTCGGATTGTTTGAAATAGTCACCCCTTCCTGCAAGCACACAAGTTAGGTAAATTTTAGATCCAAAAGACTTTGTGAAATAGGGGCCTTCAACAATGCATATTGTTGAACAATTCAAAGATCTGATTCATCATAAAAAAAAGATCACCTACCAAATTTCAAGATATTTTCAGAAATGTAAGAAAATCCAAAAAATTTGCTAAATTGCTCCAAAAATTATTTTTTTATGAAAAATCATAAAAAATTCATATAAAATGAAAATTCGATCCAAAAAATCTGAAATTTTTATTGGAGAGTCCTGATGGTCTTCCAAACCTGCATAAAAAATTTCTACAACAAATCCAAGCAGTTTGTGGGATATGGGTAAAATAATGCAAAACCCTAATTTTCAAAGATCTCATTTTTTAGGAATGATTTTGCATCAAATTTAGAATTACAAAGAACAGATCCTATGTATAATTTTAAAAGATTTCCAAAAATGTAAGAAAATCCAAAAAATTCACTAATTTGCTCTCAAAATTAATTTTTTATGAAACTGCATAAAAAATTCATATAAATTGAACAAGTGATCCAAAAAAATCTAAAATTTTTACTGAATCCTTCTAATACTTTTCCTGACCTACACAAAAAATTTGATGCCAAAATTCAAAACCGTTTGTGAGATCTGATCAAAATAAAGAAAAACCCTAATTTTTAAAGATCTGATTTTTAGGGAAATATTTTGCATCAAAATTAAAATCACAAAGAACAGATCCTGTGTATAATTCTGAGTGATTTCCAAAAATGTAAGAAAATCCGAAAAATTCTCTCATTTTCTCTCAAAATTATTTTTTTATGAAAAATCATAAAAAATTCATAGAAAATGAAAATGTGCTCCAAAAATTCTAAATTTTGTATTGAGAGCTCCTGATACTTTCTTCAACCTGCAAAAAAAAATTTGGTGCAAAATTTCTCAACTGTTTGTGAGATATGATCAAATCTCTCCAAGATATTGATTTTGTGTCCAAAACCCTAGCTGCACAAAGTTATTCTCCAAATTGTTTTACAAAACTACAATATAGGGTTAGAAAAATCTAAAAAAAATATAGATCTAACAAAAATCCATGTCCCATTGGGCATGCCAAAATGTATATAGTGAAAATGCATAACAATAATGATGAAAAACTAAATGAATTCAACCACAAAACCCTAGCCTAACAACAACAAAGATCCACCATAACATATGAAGATTACCTAAGACAATGCAAATCAAATGAAATCACAAAGATTATACCATCACATGTCCAATAGGGTTTGAATCTCCATTCTTCCTATCTCCATTAATCTTGCTTGATATATTTTCTCTTAGATTTTATGCGCACAAGAGCTCAACAAAGAACGAAAATGTGGTTGGAAGTAGGCTTGATTGCATATGCAAGTTCGAAAGCGTAGTCAGGGTTGAATGCATAGTGAGTGTAATCAATTGATTAGGATGCATAGATTTATTAAATTGATTGATTAGGGTTGATAATGAAGGAAGCATCTCCTTATATAGAAGACACTATATGAAATGGAGGGATAAAATTGAGAGGTGTAAAAGAGGTCGGCTATGATTAGAGGGTAGGTAAAAGAAATAATAAAATAATGAAAGGGGTAGGTAGTGTATGAATTAAGAGATGAATGACATGTGTCATGGGTAAAAAAGGTTAATGAATTAATTAAATAAATAAATATTTATTTAATTAATAGAAGGAGTGAGATCAATTAAATAAATAAGATATTTATTTAATTTAGGAAAAGGATAATTTAAATAAATAAATGTATTTATTTAAATGAGAAATAAGGCTAAAAGAGGATAAATGAATTAATTAAATAAATAAAGATTTATTTAATTAATAGAAGAATTAAGCTTAGATAATATTTATTTATTTAGACTGGACAATTTTGGGTGTCTACAGGTACAATAGAGATTAATCACATAACTATGTGAATAAACCCTACAATATAGAGATAGGAGAACCACTCATTAAAGAGATTGGTTGATTCACATAATCTCCCCCCTATCTCTTACTTTACGTAGACTTCAACTAGATGCAATGGTATATGGTTTATGAAAAGAGGGATCATGACTACAATAACCTTCTTGACAAGAATAATAACAAATTGAGAGAGCTTAAACCTAGCCCTAAGAGATTACACAAAGATAAATTGATGTTTAACGAGACCCTAAAATGAAAAACAAAATCATTCTAATGTATTTTTCTGGATTTGATTGTGTATATTTTTTTCCCATCAACGTTTTGAATCACACTTTGTGATTCATCATCAGGATGAAAAGAATTCTAAAGACATGAAAGATGTCAAACTTAAGATAACATATTGTACACTAAAATTTCTCCTAATGATATTAAAAAGCTTCTTGAGCATGATAAGAGGAAGGAAACAAATATAAAACATAGCCATAACCAAAATGCAATTCAGCCCACTTATTAAATTATTGCCTAGAAGGCACTCTACCGAAGAAAAATAGAGTAACAGAATGAGATTGACAATTACAAGTATCTTGAACCACATTATCCGGAAGGATAAAAGAATGAAACACCTTGGAAAGGGCCTTTTGACGTTCCAAAGGGTATATCAAGCTGTTGTATATGTCCAACAGAACGCTAAGGCGAAGAGACTACATAGTATTCAGGAAACTTAAAATGAACGAACAGCAAACAAAGGAGTAGAAGAAGAAAAGGAGGATGTGTGGGAGTATTCAGAAAAGCCATCTGAGAATGTTAGAAGAACCAAACAAAAGAGGCAGGTCGAACACTGTCACGATATAGGAGAAGCCCATAGATCATCTTCAACGGAGCCGTTTAAATCAACAGCGTCACCAAGGCGTTTTGATGGAGAGAGGAAAAAATATGGTACCGTTTGAAACCAGAGAGATTTGTTTGCTTGGGTCAGCTATTTCGTCCCGAATTTTTTCGCACAAACATTTATCTACACCCATTAAATTTGAACTTATCTACTAACCCTACCCCTCATAATTTGTTCTTTTCTATTTAAGAATGTTCTATTTGCCTTCTATTCTACGCAAACTTTTTGTTTTCTCTCCTACATTCCTTGTCATCTCTATCTTGAGATTTGTTGTAGTTAGGTGTACAGTGTTCCTGAGAATGATATTGTTCAATGCTTCTTATCTTATCAAGAGTCTTAAATTGGGAGTCTGTAAATACGCTAGCGAAGGGATCTAAAGGAAGTGTTTTTATAATAGTAGTAAATTCAACTTTTTAGACCAGTATGATGAGTAAAGGTAGTAATCACAGAAGTGAAAGATTAAGAAATAATAATAAAGCCTGGCATGACGTAGCGTCAGTGACCACAAAGATATTAGTTTAATGGAGAAGGTATCAGCAATCTTATTTTAATTGCAAAACGCCATATTCTTACCTTCGCTAGTTGTTACTTTGGGTGATCAGCAATCTTATTTTAATTGCAAACTGCCCTATTGTTACCTTCGCTAGTTGTTATTTTGGGGAATAAGACATACTAGCTGTCAAGGTCATTTCACTTTGACGGTCCAATGGGCACACGATCATATAAAATTGCTATGGTGGTTGTTAATTCATCGCCGCAATGTTTGAAAAACTGGAGAAACCTGTGGGTAAAACATCATCTCAATTATCACGTTTCCCCCATTGTTTTTTCTTTCTAAATTAATATTAGACAGCGAAAATGTTAGGAAAGTGCTTGTGTGGAAAGTGTTGAATATGCTTTATAGATTGGCTTGTGCCTTCCACGCGCCTATCCAATCCAAACAATCCTTTCTGGCTTGTTTTTGTAACACGCAAATTTCAGTAAATGGGTTCTAAAGGATTTAGTGAAGTTATGGAAGTTATAGAGCGAGAGATTTTCAGTCAAGAGGTTGAAAACTCTTGGCAACCCTTCTCTGGTAATGATGGTGACAAATCTGTGTTGGGAAATGGCGATGAAGGAGAAACAAATCTGTTTTCTCTGACTTCTGAGCTTTCTTGGCTTGGGGACAAAGCCGAGGAAGTGAAGTGCTTCTTGCAAAACGAAAGCCACGATCAAGCGAATTCAAACCTCAATTCC
The DNA here is from genome assembly GCF_030272615.1 of Cryptomeria japonica. NCBI lineage: Eukaryota > Viridiplantae > Streptophyta > Pinopsida > Cupressales > Cupressaceae > Cryptomeria > Cryptomeria japonica. Next base: position 663,259,351 of record NC_081406.1, on the reverse strand, counting down.
ATCATCTACCAAGTGATCGCCACATCTGCTTCGATTTTGTCACAATGTCAGCGTTTGAGTTTTGCAGGCGAAGAAGAAATTGTAGAAATGGAGGCTGCCGAGATTCTTGCAGAGCACAGCCATTTGTGCAGCATCTGTGGTAAAGAGTTCCGCCGAGACGGAAATGTGCGCATTCATATGCGATCCCATGGCGAGCAATACAAAAGCAAAGAAGCCCTTACATCCAACAGGCTCAAGGACAGATCAAGATCATATTATTCGTGCCCTTCCCAAGGCTGCAGACACAACAGGCGTCATCCCAATTTCAAGCACTTGAAATCCATGGTATCCATGAGGAACCATTACAGAAGAAGACATTGTGCTAAGATGTATACCTGCAACAACTGTGGAAAGGAGTTTTCTTTCGTGGGTGATCTAAAAACCCACGGAAATAAGTGTGGGCATAGCACATGGCGATGTTCCTGCAACCTCACCTTTACAACAAGGAATAAGTTGCTTCGCCATGTGGCCTTAGGGCGCCAAGGCCATAAGCTCGTTCTTCTTGCTCCTGCTGTTGCTGCTCACAATGGGGAGAACTCCACAGACATTGATAAAACACCGGAACATTCTGCCCAGGACCTTAATAATTTTGCAGCACAAGATTCACCTATTTTAACGGAAGGCCTGCCTAGTTATGGCAACGGTCAAGATGTTTTAATGATGGGAGCAGGATGGAACGGCATAGAAGAAAGTCAATATGGGTATGAGAGGATGGAGAGTGAGGTTATTTTCTCAAGCGAAGATAGCGAAGGGAGCGAATTGTATGCATCTCTGTTTTGGCAGAGGGGCGATCTGCTTTGGACATAAACTATTGTACACTTCTGTTTTTCTTTTTAATAATATAATTCAGGTTAATTAGCTTATTTTTGTTCAGAAATATGTTGTATATTACAGTTTTCCAAAGAAGCAATATATCTTTCCTGTGCTTTTTATTACTTTAGCAGAGAAGGGTTTTGAATCTTCACAAAACAGCAAAACCAGAGAGCAATCAAACAGCTTCAAGCGTCACACAACTAGACGCCCAGAATGCACAGAAACAACTCCAAAAAATAATCAAAAACTAACTTACCAACATAGCTATACATAATCATCCTACCAAACTGCCTTCTACTGAATTTTAACATAATAGTAGGTAATTGTAAAAAGTCCATAGTAATAGCAGAGTCCTTTATCAAAATAAAAGCTAACAAACTAAGAAGGCACACAGGCCTATTTAAGGATAAAGTTGATAAGTTAATTATTGTGATGTAAGTGGGTATTTGGGGTTGTGAAGCATGGATAGAAGGGGTCAAGTTAACTTATTAGTGGCATTCAAAATATTCTATTAATTATTTTATATAGGTCAATTAAACAAAATTCTATTCATTATATTGGTCTCTTTAGAGTTATAAAGCTATTTTTTTCTATATTGTATAAGTATGTATATTGTGTCAAATTCTCATAATCCAAAGAATTCTTACTTAATTCCAATTCTAATGCAATAAATATATAAAATAATGGTTACATTGAAAATTTGTACAAGTTGTTGGTGTAAATAATTATTCATCTTGGATATTATTACACTTACTTAAGTTACTTAGGAAATGCATTTCATAGTTGTTTGGGTATGAGATATTTGGGTGTTTGTACCACATTGGGATAGTGTGTGTAGGAGAATATCCACCTTTTATGGTGTTTATCTTGTTGTTACACTCCACATTCAGTGGGTGATCCACCTCATGTGGACTATTATATTATTTCTCCTACCTACCCACACCTATTTCCTACCTACCCTTGTTTCTTATTGAGCCACATGTCATGTTTGTGTGCTCACATATCCATATAGCTTTGCCTATATAAAAAGGCTTATATTCATTGTATGTAACGAATGCTCAGTGATCCAGTTGATCATATTTTTCATCTTGATAGAATACAGTTTATTTCTATCATCTATTTTGTTCTCTCTTATTTGTGTTTTCCATTGCCTCTTGATCTTGGCAAAATCTCACATGGTATCAGAGTTAGTCCATGTCTCACATGGTATCAGAGCTAGTCCATGTCTCACATGGTATCAGAGCCATTAGAGTGCCATTGGTTTGCCAATTGAGAGAATTTTGGGGTTTGCATTTTAGAGCTTTCTATTGTAGGTTATTATTGGAACTTGTTGGGTCAGATCTGAGGTCACTATTGGATTGAGGAGGTTTGAGAAAGTAAGAATCCCCTTTTATTTCATCCAAATCTGACATCCGAGGCCAAATCTAAAGCCGTTTGAAGGTGGAGGGTGGTGACTTGTCCCGGCAGCTATCTGCATTTTTTGAGCATTTTTGGTCAAATCAGTCATTGCCATTGTGCTCAGAAGGCCCAAAACCCTCAAGATCGACTGTCAATTCATCGAAATCAGCCTCCATTACCCCGAGTTGAAAAAATCTCCCCTCCTAACCCACCATACGAACTTGCAGGTACAGGTCTGAATTTTTAATTTTTTTACTTTTCCGTTTTTTATTTTTTCGGAAAATTTTAAAATAAAAAAAATAAAAGTCAAAATTTTCTTTTGAAAAGCAGGGTGGGGGGGGAACTTTTTTGGTTTTCATTTTTTTTAAAAGGCAAAAAAATAATTTTCGGGGGGGACTTTTTTTTGGCCCGCAAGCACAATGGGTAACCGCAGGGTACCTACGGCCCCGCAGTGTACCTATGGGCCCCTCCCCATGTGGGGGGGGTATGATTAATTTTGTTTTTTAATTTTTTTTTAAAAAAAATTTAATAAATAAAAAAAAACTCACTTTTTTCTTATTTTAAAAAAAATTAAGTTTTTTTAATAATTAAAAAAATAAACTTTTTAATAAAAGTCTTTTTTATCTTTAATAAATTTTTATTAAAGTTTTTTTAATATCATTTTTTTTTTCAAAAAAAAATGACTATCGCCTTTTTTTGTATTTTTTTCTTTATTTTTTAATAAAGTTTTTTTGCATGGGCATAATAAGTTGTTTTTATTTAGATTTTTAAAATCTTTTAAAAACACAAACATTATTTAATAAGTCAAATTGGAAACACTTTTTTTCTTGTCTCTTCACACCTGTCTTGCAGTGCTTCCAACCGACAATCAAGGGGGGGGGGGGTTGATTTGCTCCTTTATATCTCTTGGCCACATCAAGAGGCAATGGAAAGCACAAATAAGAGAGAAAAAAATAGATGATAGAAATAAATTGTATTCTATCAAGATGAAAAATATGATCAACTGGATCATTAAGTATTCGTTACATACAATGAATATAAGCCTGCTTATATAGGCAACGCTATATGGATATGTGATCACACAAACATGACATGTGGCTCAATAAGAAACAAGGGTAGGTAGGAAATAGGTGTGGGTAGGTAGGAGAAACAATATAATATTCCACATGAGGTGGATCACCCACTGAATGTGGAGTGTAACAACAAGATCAACACCATAAAAGGTGGAAATTCTCCTACACACACTATCCCAATGTGGCACAAACACCCAAGTGTCTCATACCAAAACTACTATGAAATGCATTTACTAAGTAAACTTAAGTAAAGTGTAATAATATCCATGATGAATAATTATTTACACCAACACCCCCCCTTACGTGCAACTTAGGGGAATGCACTAAAGTCTACAATGCAACTAAGCAATGCAAGATGGGTCCCGGCTACTAGGCCATGTTAGGTACCCATGTACAAATGCAAATGCATGCAAACCAATGCAATGCAAGATGGGTCCCGACTACTAGGCCATGTTAGGTACCCATGTACAAATGCAAATGCATGCAAACCAATGCAATGAAATCTCTCACAAAGTGGGGAAAGAGAGGAAAACCCAATGGGAAAAAACCCTTCCCCAAAAGAGAGATGAAAAACATACAAGAGAACTCTCATAGAAGAATGTGAAGGACAAAACCCCATGTGAGGAAAAAGTCCCCCCCATATGAGAGAAGAAGAGAAGCTAGGAAGCCCCCCCTCAATGTGGAATCTGCACCAATGATAGAAGCTCGATGTATGAAAAAACTGCTCCATGAATGTCGAACAACATTCCTCCCCTTAGGAAGAAACAAAACCAAAGCTGTATCCATGAAGTCTCCCCAATCATGAAGGGAAGAGGTATGAAGAAAACCCATGATGAAAGGAATCTCTAAAAACTGCTCAAGTGTCCCCATGTCGATGCTGAAAGATACCCCCTCCAAAGGTGGTAAACTGTGCCACACTACTGAAAAAGGCACTCCAAGATCTAGTGGAGATGGATGTAGAACATGTCCCAAAGACTCACATGTCTCCTCAAAAGATAAAGAGACCTCCTCCAACTATTGTACATAAGTATCCACAATCATGTCAACCTCTAAAGATTGATCATATAGAGAATGCACAAGAGGGTCAGAGTGTTCCCTCACAACAATCAAAGAAGGATCACCTTCATCAAAGAGAAGATGAATGTCATCAATGATGTCTCCCAAATCTGCAATGTAGGATTCCACAAACAAACGTGCAATGTCTATCAAGTAATCATCCCATGAATCTGAAGTTGGAAGACAATGAATATCCTGTTGCACTGAATCACATGAAGGCAAAACTATCACACTATCCACATCATTAGGTGCAATAGGTGATGTGATATCAATATGAGGAGATGAAATACAAGGCTCAAGAATGGGGTTACATTTGAGAATCCCCATGTTCAAGTGTCCAAAGTTCTCCTCAAAAACTAAACCATCACAAGAAGTGTGATCATCATGTGTAGAATCATCAAATGTGAAATCATCATCATCAACAAAATTTGAAAAGGAGAATAACCAAGATGCATGATCAACCACCCCAGTTGCAATGATATCTCTAGTCTCCAAGTCTCTAATGAAAACTGACTCAGGTGTGAACTCCACAACTCTCTTAGTTGCGCCATGTGTCATTTGATAGATGGAAAGGAGATTGTTTGTCAAGTGGGGTACACACAACATATCATTGAAGGAGTTATCCCCAATGTCAATAGATCCTTTCCCAACCACATCCATGTATGTATGATTGCCCATCAAAATCTACGGCATGGTGCAAGGCTCAAATGTAGAGAACATAGACTATGAAGATGCCATATGATGAGAAGCCCTTGAATCTAGAAGCCATCTCTCTGAATCATGACTTGTTGTAGCACATAGAGCTTTTCCTTTTCTTGTCCCAAAAAAGTGAGTCTTCCCACTTTTAGAAGCCATGAATGCTTGCCCTTTTCCTTTTGAATGTGAGGAAGTGGAAGTTGATGAATCATCCTTCTTGTAGACATTAGGCAAATCAATGTTATCCTTTTTGATGATATGTGTGAGCTCATCAATCTTCTTAGAATGGCAACGATGCACCTCATGACCAAACTTTTTACAATAGGCACAAGTAGGTATCTCCCTCTTTGGTGAGTTATCTCTCTTGGAAGAGGATGTATCTCCTTGTTGTGGAGAATATGGTGCTTTGTCCTTAGGCTTTTATTTCCATTTCTTCTTGTTTGAGTTGTCCTTTCCTTGATTTCCTTTGTTCCCTTGATTTTCCACTAATGCTTGAGACTTAGAAGTCTTAAGAATGCCCATGCTTATCAACTTAGTTTGTTCCATCATCAATATTTCATTGAAAGCATCAAATGTAGGCATTTTGTAGCTTGAACCCATTGTCATCCTATGGGTTTGGAAACTAGAAACAAATGTGGCATATTCTTGTGGAAGCTTGCCCATCAAGTTGAAGATCAATTGAGTATCCTTCTTATCAATGCCACAATCTTTGAGTTGTACCCTCAACTCATTTTCCTTAATGACATAATCTTGTATAGTATCAAAGTTCTTCGGATCTAACATGGTGAGATCACTATCAATTTGATATCCCCTAATCTCATCAAGTTGACCATACAAGTCTTGAAACTTTTTCCAAGCATCTTTGATTAGAGTACATTTCTCAATATGAAAAATGAGATCCTTTGATACATACTTTCTTAAGGTACCAATTGCCATGATATTTTTAGTGAGCAAATCCAAGTGACCAACTGGATCAACCTTAGGATTAGCGGGAGCAACAATAGTTCCATCAATGTAATGAGTGAGTCCTTTTTTCATAAGTTTACTCCATGCATCAATTTTCCAAGTAGCATAATTATGAGGAGTTAAGAGAGGAAACTTAGAAGAACCCATAGTAGCAAAAAGGAAGGAACACGAGAGTACAAAAGCACAAGAGACACCCCCCCAAATTTACTCAATCAAAGTACCCCCCAAAAATGATGATTTTGGCACTTTATATGTAGTGCGTGTACAATAGGCCACTTGCAAACAATGGCAAGGTGGACTTCTAATTTCAATTTACAACTTCTCAAAATGAGATTTAAGAGACTTCAACAAATACTGCTAGTGATCTAAACTGAGATCCAAGCAAAATGCAAGTACCAAATATACCAAAAATGGCCAAATACAAAAAGTACAATTTCTACTTAAAATCACTACAAATAGATGGTAGATTATAAAAGTAGATGAAAAAATATGCACTTTCAAAAAAAATGGTACCTGAAAAGGAGTCCATATGAGCCCAAACGAAGCCTCCAAAGTTGTAAAAAATGGGATTTCGTGATTTCTAAAAAACCTATATCTGAAAATCAGATAAATTCTACACCACTATATAGATCACAAAATTCTACCCCAAAACAAAAAAAATTGCTCGAAAAAACGAGTCTGGATGAGTGAGATATCGCTATTTGAAAAATGCCTACAAAATTATAATTTCTAGAAAATTTCCGTTGCGGCTTCAAACTTCAAATTCCTCTAGATTTGGCCTCTGAAGTCCAATTTGGAACACTTTTTTTCTTGTCTCTTCACACCTGTCTTGTAGTGCTTCCAACCGGCAATCAAGGGGGGGGGGTTGATTTGCTCCTTTATATCGCTTGGCCACATCCCAATCGGAGGCGTCTTTTTCTGCAATATTCTATAGGGCTTCTTGGTGGCATCAACTTCATGTTTCTAGATTTGCACTATCATGTTGTATGCTCTTTCATGAGAAATGTTGTACTCGCACTATCATAAAGTGCCACACCTCTTTGTATCTTGTCATTGTTGACATATTTGATGTAATCCTCTTATACACATAGATTAGAAATATCTTGTGAGACTTGGTGCATGGCTCTAGTTGAAACTTAGATTGTACACATTTGTACATGGCTCTTGTGAGACTTGGATTGTACAAGTATTTTTTCTATTTCTGAGTATCCAGATGATCCTCATAGCAGGTTGTCTCCATGTCTGATCTTCTTTTTGTTGCAGCGAGTGATTCATCGTCATCGACTTGGTACCTAGTTTTGTTACACTTTAACATTATTGGTGCAACATTGGCTCTCTTTCTTCCTTATGGGTAGGTATTTTGGTCATCATCATTGGACCATCTTTGCAAGAGATTTGACATTGAGGGGGGGCTTCATGGTCTCTTCTTCTCTCTTATGGGGGGATATAGTTTGTTCTTCTCATTCATCATTGAGAGTATTGTGTGCTTTCATCATCTTTCTTTTGGGGGAGGATTTTTTGCCATTGGGTTTTTCTCTCTTTCCCCACTTTGTAAGAGATTTCATTGCATTGGTTTTCATGCATTTTCATTTGGACATGGGTACCTAACATGGCCTCGTAGATGAGACCCATCTTGCATTGCTTAGTTGCATTGTAGACTTAAGTGCATTCCCCTAAGTTGCAATTAAGGGGGGGTGTTGGTGAAAATAATTATTCATCATGGATATTATTACACTTTACTTAAGTTTACTTAGTAAATGCATTTCATAGTAGTTTGGGTATGAGACACTTGGGTGTTTGTGCCACATTGGGATAGTGTGTGTAGGAGAATTTCCACCTTTTATGGTGTTTATCTTGTTGTTACACTCTACATTCAGTGGGTGATCCACCTCATGTGGACTATTATATTATTTCTCCTACCTACCCACACCTATTTCCTACCTACCCTTATTTCTTATTGAGCCACATGTCATGTTTGTGTGCTCACATATCCATATAGCCTTGCCTATATAAGAAGGCTCATATTCATTGTATGTAACGAATGCTTAATGATCCAGTTGATCATATTTTTCATCTTGATAGAATACAGTTTATTTCTATCATCTATTTTGTTCTCTCTTATTTGTGCTTTCCATTGCCTCTTGATCTTGGCAAAATCTCACATGGTATCAGAGCTGGTCCATGTCTCACACAAGTTTAGTACAATCTCACACAATTCCCTTAAGGCTAGTTATTGGAAAACTTTTGGTAATGTTGTGACCCTCAAAAGAATCACCAATTATATTAAAAAACATTCTATTATAATTTAGACTAATGTGTACATTATAATTGAGATATCTATTATTATAGAGGTTCATTGTTAAAGCTGGCCTCGAAATAGTTAAGGGGTTGAAATGTGTAAGTGATTTTTAATTAAACCTTTTGTAAGATGAAAAACTTGTCATATTTAATTTAGGCTTTCTATTCCAAATATTTAATGTCAAAAAAAGTTTCAAAATAAATGGAGGTGTGAGCAAGACCCTTGGTTATTAAGGTAGAAATAATAAGGGGATATAAAAAGGTAATAAAAATAAGTAAATATGATAATTGGTGAAAATGGGTAGGTAATTTAAATATAATACTAAATGTAGAGAGGATACCAAAAGCTAAATTTAACGTTGAAAATAAAATTAGAGTGTTTATTGGTACCCTATGAATACACATGTCAAGTCATTGGTTTACTATGTGAATCATCATAGGTTCTTTAGATGTAGTCGAAAAAATCTTCTTAACTTCAAACATCTTGGATATAGAATAACTAACTTAATTTGGAGAAAAATATATGAGAGTGAAGATAAAAGCTTTATTAGAAATACTTTTGACCTCGTCATTGTGGAGATATCCAATCTCTTAGACATGAAATGGTTAATTATCTTGGACTAATGGATATGGGACCAAAACCTAAAAATCCTTAGTTCCACTAGGGGAAGAGTACCAGTAGCCGTCATAGATAACTTCACGCACCCACATATCCTAAATGGTACATCGGATTTTGATTTTTTTTTTTTTAGTTGTCTTTGTATGCGACTTAATTGCTTATAGCTATTGATCTAGCTTCTAGGTAGTAACGATGCATGTTGTGGAATTAGTTATGCGCACAAAGGTCAAAAAGTACACATTTCAAAATGTCACCTGATACCTAACTAAAGATGTTCTAGTAACCATCAACTCAAAATCGCTAGTACTTGTTGACAAATGTCCCAATAGTGGCACACAAATGTTCCAATAGTGGTGCACAAATGGGCCAATTATGAACAAAAAATGATCAGCTATTGGTACAAAATAAATTTATTAATGGTGTTTTCACTATGATGGCTATTGAGGGGTCAACATCACAATAAGGTGATGGTTATTGAAACTATGTTATCTATTGGTGCTCTTCCCCTAACTCATATTCACTTGAAGAAATTTAAACTTCAAAACTTTGAATGTATTAAGTGAGGTGTAGACATAAAAAAATAGGATATAAATTAATTTTATAGAAATTAAATTAATAGTTAAAAAATAAAAAATAGGCGTGAAGGCATCAAAATAGGTTATAAGTGGACAAAATAGCATCAATAAAGAGCATTTAAGGTAATGTAGAGAAATTTTCAACTTACATAATGAAAATGACATGATATTTTTCATATTTGGACATATTGTTGTAGCCTCTTTATCTATTTGCATATACACACCTTTCTAGACAACTAACCTTACTCTATACATTTACACACTCATTATGCATTCATATTATCCACCTACATGTCAAACTTAAAAGCATTAAGATGCAAGGGAAACCTCATGGTCTCAAACTCCCCTTTTCAAATTCAAATTTTAAAATTTAAATTTGGTCAATTGATCCTTTTCATCCTTCAACCTTGACTATTTTACACTTTTATCATTATATGTTAATCTATACTCTAGTGTTTAAAGATACTCAATACAATTATTCTCACCATCAAATAATCATGTTCTACAGGAATTAAAGAGCACATCATTATAGAGAATAAGAGTAGTAAAGCTACTCACACAATTCAACATGGCTTAGTAAAAGAGTGCATAATATGCATTTTAGGTGCTTAGTATTATTTTGTATTTCAATGGACTGATTGAGGTGTTGTGCCCTCATATATTGGGCATGTAATGATCCTTCTAAGGTATTCATAAATACCACCAATCCCCAATTTATTAAAAAAAATAAAGAAGAATATTATATTAGGTCAAGGTGTATAATCAAAACCCGTGTGTTGACAAGATAATTTCAGTGCACAAATGCATAGCCAAAATCATAAATCTATCCTAGACTCAAGAATTCCTCCTCTATTCTAGGGTCAAAATCTAAAACAAAATCTTAGGTGGCTATATGGACAAGGAAGCACTGCTTTCAAGTCTAACATTAAATAATATTCTAATTTTAGCATTCTCTATTTGACATAATTTCCCAATTATTTATCTAAATATCACATGCCTAGGTTCCCATTCAATATTTTAATATTCAATTATTTCAAAATTTCATCATTGTTTATAACAAAAATATCTATATTTACCCATTTAATTTATTAACCAATATAAAAAATGATATTTTATTGTGAAACTTTTTTCCCAAACAAAATCAAGGTCCCAAATACCAATAGATTAATAGCATGTTCTCTAAAACCATGGGTGTTTTCAACATGTACAATTTATACTTAATAATTATATTAAACCCTAATAAATTTTCAAAATTATTTCACTTTGATCTTATCACTAAAATATAACATAGTGTCAAGTGTGCAATCCTCTACTTTTTTATGTAAGGTATTTATAAAAATATGTTAGCATAAATAAAGTCATAGTAGTGTACTCAAATTTGTGTATTATTTATATTTTTATTTTAAAAATTATAAAAATTTAAAGTCATTGTATCCTTTAAACTGCATCATTCATCACACACACCACATAATGAATGTTTAATTTTTTTTGGATAAGCACATCAACATTTATAAAGAAAAATAAATACATATACATATTTGAGGAATATGAATGCACTGTTAAAAAAAATGTAAATATGAAATATTCAAAATATTTAAAAATATATATAGCTAAAAAGATAAGAAGTAGCTCATCATTTGGGTCATTATGTCATTCGATTTCATAATTTGTGCACTAGATATTGGTGCTATCAATATATGTTTAAGAGTTTATAGTTTTATAAATTTTATAGAAAAAGTTAGGTGATATCGAATAAATGGACCACTTTCTAGAATTTATTGTTAACTATAAAATAAGATATTAAAACTAACATAAAAACTTCACATATCATATTTTATTTATTTTTAAATATATTTAGAACCTACATAGCTATCTCCCTCTCTAGATCCCTTTCTATCTCTCTATCTATTTTATTACCTCTCTCCCCCTCCCATTCTATTTGTCACTCTATATATATCCGTCCCTCTCTTGCACACTCTCTATTACTATATCTACATATCTCTCTTTCTCTATTTATATATTTATCTATCTCTTTATCTCTTTCACTATCTTTCTCTAACTCTCCCTCTATCTCTATCTCCTCATGCCTCCCTCTCTCCTCTTCTATCTATATTAATTTATATATCCCTCTCCCTTAATCTCTTTCCCTATCTCTCCTAGTCTCTTTTACTAAATCTCCTTATCTATTTATCTCTATTCTTGTTTTTCTTCATCTATATATCACCATGTCTTCGTCTATCTCTCCATATTTCTATCTCTCTACATGGGCCTCACTTTAATTGTCACTCTCTATCTCTTCATATCTATCTTTGCAACTATCTATACCTCCACACATTCATACACATACACAAATATATGTGTGTGTGCGTGTGTGTGTGTGTGTGCACATGCTTTTATATATATATATATATATATACATATGTATCTGTATCTGTATATGTATATATGTATGTATGTATGATATGTGTGTGTGTGTGTGTGTGTGTGTGTGTGTGTGTGTGTGTGTGTGTGTGTGTGTGTGTGTGTGTGTGTGTGTGTGTGTGTGTGTGTGTGTGTGTGTGTGTGTGTGTGTGTGTGTGTGTGTGTGTGTACATAAATACATACATACATATGTATATGTATATGTATATGTATATGTATATGTATATGTATATGTATATGTATATGTATATGTATATGTATATGTATATATGTATGTATGTATGTATGTTTGTATGTATGTACCTACATACATACATACAGACATATACGTATGTGTGTGTGTGTATCTATATATACATCCTCTCTAAATTATGTATAACCAAGTTCTAATCACTTTATATGATAGAAACTTTAGTAAACACGGTGTAAGTATTTATTTATCTCAATTTATCCATTATTCTTACTTTTTTAGAGGCAGTTCCATATGTATAGTTTGATGTCATAAATCTTTATTCGAGAATCAAGTAGAATAAGTTTCTATATTTCAAAATATTTTATCCTCATCTTTTTTAATTCTATTATTTTTTTCACATTTCCTTAATATGAGTAACTAGTTTAATATCTATCTACTAAAAGTGTAGAATTATCAAACCAATTATACACATTAACAAGAACAAGAAAAATGTGTAGTGTTTTTGTTCTAGTTGGTTTTTGTGGTCAGTTGGTTTTTGTTCCTTTTTTACAGCTAATTATTCTTCTAAGCGCTCTCACTCCTCATAAGACCCCTTTTTTTTTTTTCTTCTATGATTATGTAATGGTTCAGGCCTCTTCCATTTTTATCTAATTAGAACAAGAACGCAAAAAGAACAAGAATATGATTAAGAAAGTAGAAGTAAAAGTACAAGTACAAGTATAAGTAGAATTAGTTCTTGTTGTTTTCTTGTGATCCCACAATAATGGGTTAAAAAATTTGGCCAAACTTGACATTAAAACTAGCATTTTGCACCAAATCTTCACTTTCTAACATTTATAGTGGCATGGGCATTATGAATTTCAAGATGAAGAAAACTAAAAAGTTTTGAGATTTTTCTTTGTAGATTCTAATTTTATTTTTTAAATTACAAATAAATTGTGCATATTTTTGTGTAACTTTCAATAACTTATTTTTTACGGTAATCAAATTTTTTTAGAAGTGACATTTATGATGCCATGCATAGCATTTTTTATAAAGAGAATAAAATTCTAATTTCTAAAATATATATTTGTCACACCAATATCTAGCGTATGGATATATTTTCATAATTTTTTGTTGCATATATTTTTTTGGTTAATTTTGAAGTCAAAGTACTTCTAATTTTGATAGAGGTATATGTCATCATGGATAATTTTTTTTGGTATGCATTTGAATTTGCTTCTTTGTTTTCTCAGATAAACCACTTTGCTTAGGCAAATCCAACCTACATTGGGATTCGACTAGAAATGCGTGGAGGCTATAAAAAGGTATGTTAAGAAAGTGATTTTCTCAATATCATTAATTGCTTGATTCAAAAGACGTCTCCAAGATCAATGATCAAACATTTAATCTAGGAGTGCCTCGTTATGATTATCAAACTAGACGAAATTTGAATTACTCACATTTTTCGAGAAGGCAACATGCTTGTAGATTACGTGGAAAATCTTGATGTGGTGTATGAGGAAATCAAATGGTGGACGAAAATGGAATCCTTCCCGATACACTTGTGTAATCTGAAATGAAGGGATGCCAAAAATATTTACCAACAAACAAATATTTATGGTGTCATCCTTCCAAATAAATAGTCCTTTCTTGTAATAAGTGGAATCGTCTTTCCAGATTGTTCATCGTCAGCTAATTTTGTATCCACTGGTTCGGGTTTGAGATTAAAATTATGAATTTCCAAATCTACAAAGGCATTCTTATTATGGAGGGAGATAAAAACAAAATGAAGTTGACATCATGCCAGAAATGGGAACAAAATAAGGAACTATGGACTAAAATTTTGGATGCCAGCCTTGAGCCTTACCTCAAAAATTTGCATGGCCATGATCATAGGATGATGGAAGAGTTTATGAAGAGCTAGCATAAAGGCATTCTCAGCATTTATGGAGCAAAATTCATAATTGATGAGCCTTTCATAGCAGAGATTACTAGTTTAAGAGTGGAAGGAAAAAAATTCTATAGAGAGCGGAAGGCGACAGAGGAAGCCTTGTTAATTTTCTTCGATAAACAGAGTGAAAGTGATAGAGTGAGGAAAATGGTAGATGGGGGCTACAACTAAAAAGACTCATGAATCTCTGGGTAGAAAGGGCAGAGGTTATAATGAGGTACATCACTTTGGATGGCCATTTTGCTACCATTTTTTCATATCATTTCACCATTTTAAATCATTTTAGGCATGATGGGAAAATTTCTTTGCCTTTTTATTTACTCTCCTCACTTAAGCATAGTCTTTCAACTCATGCCAAATACAGTGAGAACCCTATTTTACATGAGGGGTTAATCCTAGTTATAATGGAATATGCCAAAGTGCATGAGGTCAAACCCTTCCCTATTGTGAATAACCCTTGCTCCATGGAAATCCCTTATGTGTATATGGTTTCGGACACCGAGATTGATGACAAGGACATAGGGACAGCCATGGATTGGTGTGACCTTCAAGTGTCTAATGACCCAGACTATTGTCCCTCGGAGGAAGAGGTTCCCCCATAGAAAGCTACTCCTGGCACCAATAGTAGCAGGAAAAGAAAACCCCACCCTAGACTTGTAGCTTAAAAGTTGAAAGCCCCCCTTTCTAAACCCCAAGATTGGGGCCCTCAACACTCAAAAAAGCAAAAACTGGGGAAGAAATAGAATCCAAGGATCTAGGGGAAGACAAAATCAAGTTGGATATTCCCCTTAATGTGGACCTAGGAGAAAATGGATTTTTTAAGTGCCACTTGCTAATTCTTTCAACAGCTAAGAGAAGTGTTTATGTTGGGTATTCACTGAAATCTACTTCATAAAATAGGGCATTAAAGACATAATCAATACTTTTATAGAGAACCCTATGCTAGACAAAACTGACAAGCTCCTGAGAATTACTCAAAAACTAACTGAAGAAGTGAGGGTCATGAAAATCAAGCATGAGTCAAGAATTGCTAACCTGGATAAGATTATGGAGGAATTAAAAGGCAATCTCAGGGGCTTAGTGGAGATAAGAAAAGAGGCTATGATTAATAGTGCAGAAGGTCTTAAAAAGGTTAATGAGAAAATTGTTGTATAGAAAGCCGAGTCGCTCAACAATGTGTCGCCTTTAGTTGCCAAGTTGACAAACAAGAATATGGAGAAAAATTCACAATGGGTGGAGATGCAGGTTTCAACTAGACCCTCGACTAGGACTAGAATTAGGAACTAGGAGAGGAGTGCCACAAGATTCATCATGGAGGAGCTCAAGGAAATTAACAAGAGTGTAATCCAGAAAAATTCTAAGCTCATGCAAGCTCTTGGCTAGTCTTTTGTTTGTACTATTGGTTGTTTTGTCCAAGTTGCTCTGTTTTTTTGCTAGATTTTGTGGGGTGTTTCCCCTATTTTTTATGTTGTTCAGCTGTTGTCTATTGTCTAATTTGTTGTTGGCTTAATTTTTCACTATTTGGATTTAGGTTTTGGGTCCCTATAAAACCTATTTTATCTTAATCAAAAAATTCTTGTTTTGTGTTGAAACAAGGACATCAATACCTTGAGAAAAGATATTTTTTACAAATTTTTTTCTCTATCTTTCTATTTTTCCACGTGTGAAACAAAGACCTTAATGTTCGATCAAAATTCTGCAATCACAAGAAATAAGAATAAATATGTTGATTAAATTAAATATATCCAAAATTATACTTTTACACACTTTAATATGATTAATTTCATTAATCGAATTTAATTCTCTTTTGTTGGATTATTGATTAAATAATTGCATTATTTAATTGATTAATCTCAACCCTTTGGCTAAATTAATTTAATTAATTAAGCCACCTCCAATTAATTAATTAATGTATCTTTGTTATCATTTTATTAATTAATTTCTTCCTTCTTCTATTAAATAAAATAAATATATCTATTTTTTTATTTAACTCATGTTGCCCTTTCTTCTTATCACTCTTAAATTTGAATTAAATAAATCAAATTTATTCCATTTTGAGAACATGGATCCCAACTCTAACTCCCCTCTAACCCTTCCTCTAATCCTAACCCACTAACTAATATTTGGTTGCTAACCAACCTTATCCCATGTGTGTATATTCCTTATTTTCTAAATAATTTGGAAAAAAAATCTAATTTGGGTATTTCACTCCCAAATGAACATGTGGCCTCTCTTCCACTTGTCATCATGTGCATTGACACTTGGCCTCTAAGAGGACAATTTTCATAATTTTCTCTACCACTTGGCTTCACAGAGATAAGTGGCACATTTTGAGGCATCCTCATCCCTCCTTCCATCTCTATCTAATCCCTCCATTTTTCTTCACAATCTATCCACGTTCATATGAATACATCATTATAATGTCATTTTGCATTTGCATCTAGATTCCATCTTGCGTCCAATTTAGCTTCGATTCCATATTTGTATAACTGTGAAGTGATTCCAAGCACCCTTGCCAAAGTGAGCATACATCAAATCAAGGACTGATAAATCAAAAGGAGCTTATGAGTTTGCACTTTCTCACTCTTTTATTAATTTAGCTTCTTTTCTTAGCATCCTAATCATGAGTGTTTATTTGGTAAGTTGTGTAGTTTAGGTTGTTTGTTTGCATTTCGAACATTTCAATATGTTTTTATCAGTGATAATTTACAACACATAATACCATTTGGAAAGCTTATAATAAGGACTACATACTTTAGAAACATAAATTGTAAATGAATTCATTTGACCCCACAAAAGGTAAAGTAAAAAGTGGCTTTTTGTCAGTATTTTGATAGGTATAGAGGAGACTTTATTGCAAGTATGACTTAAAAATATAGGAGTTCTATCCAATGGGGTTTGATCTAAGATGGTTTAATCTAACCCTCTTCAACTTATTCCTTCAAATGGGAGCTCTCAAGACAAAAATAATTATATTTTTAAAAAAATATGTGTTTTGAGGCATAAAACGGGATTTCTTCAAGTTGGTAACCCATTATTGTGTAAAAGTAACTTTAAATTTTATCACTTTATGCTCACTTAATCTTATAAATTATACGTTGTTCTCTAAATTGTTATTCCTTATACCATTTAAAAAATTTAGGTAACAAATAAGATATTTCTTTATATTTCTCCAGCCAAGGTCTACCAAATAAAATATCATATATGTGGGAAGAAGGATTAATGTCTCAAAAAAATTGTGTCAATTTTGAATTCAACTTAAAATGATAGATAATGCATCCCATAGTTTCATGCAATATGTCATGTGTAATTTATAATAATAATTTATAATGTGCATGACATCATAGTTTAATATGATTATTAAGTATTTAATTTTCTATGCAAATAGTAAATTAAGGTGTTTGATCTATTAGAATATAATTAGATGATGAACCATACATATAATTGCTAACATATAATGGGCCATAATAGTTATTCTATAGAGTCTTATCATCTAAAATATAATCAATGGTGAATAAGAAGAAAAAAAGAACTTGTAGTGTTAATTATACCAATAAAATAATCATGGTGTTGTTGTTTTTAACAATGAACCCCATAATTTTTTTGGAAAGGTATAAAAATGACATCAAGTAATACGTAAAGGAATGTGAGATATGTCAACATAAGAAAGGAAAAGATATCACTACCTATCATTAATTTCAATGATTTCTCAGACCTATATAATTGTGTATAGATATCTCCATGGAATTTATTGAAGGAACTGCAAAATATTTAGAGAAACTATTCATTTGTTTGTGTAGAAAATGTCTCCAAATATCACCCTTTTAAATTTATTTTCCTATTACTATTTTTCCTTCATTGTTTCTAAAACCTTCAATAACTAAATATTGCACCTACATGGCAAACATGCTTCCATTATCACTGATTATGATCCAATTTTCACTAGTCACTTTCAGAAAAAGAAATCCAAAGCCATGGTACCTAACTTATGGTGATCTCTACACATCACCCATAAATTGATGATGAAACCAAAATATTGAATAAATTATTGGAAACCTATTAATTTAAATCTTTACCTTTGATTCTCAACATGTTTTTTTGAGTTGTAACAAGTTGGGTCCCTTCCCCACTTATCTTAATCATCTTTAGATCAAGTAGTTGTCATATGTTAAATGGTTGTATAGTACCACTTATCGCACAACAAACGTGATGGCTTCATATGAAGTCACATATGGTCAAGTGTCACCATCTCTTTGGGCATACATAATAGGTAAGTCCAAGCTACACATAGAGAATTCCAACCTTCACATGTATGTGACACCATTCTTAACATTTCCAAGAATAAATTAAATTTGGCATAGAAATACATGAAGTAAAAAGATAACCAATAATGTTTAGAGGGCATGTTCACCAATGAAGAAATGGTTATCAAACAACTACAACTGTATGAGTAGTTAGTTGTGGAGATGAAGACTCAAAATATTCAACCCCAAGTTTAATGGAGCCTAAAAAATTTTAGAAAAAAATATTTATATTGCATAGAATTTGGTGCATCCTCTCTCCTTTAATAATGTCCATTAACTTTTCAATGTCTCCTATTTGAAGCTCAATCTCCTGATAAAAAAAATAATGTACAATCTTCATTACTTGAGCTTGATCTTAAAGAGTCTATTATCTTAACAATAATCTATCCTTGACAAACAATCATACCACCTTTATAATTTTAACATCACCAAGTTCCTAATATAATGGAACCATAAAATGGGGACCCTTCTTCAAACAACAACAAAAAAATCCTCATCTCAGCCTTGGAGATAAACATTTCTAAGGGGGAGGACATGTTAGGTTTCATAGTCATAACAATTTCCTCCTAATTAATTATTTTTGTATTAACATTTATTAGTAAAATAATTAGATATATAACTTTTGAAGTCACCCCTTTTACTAAATTAGTTTATCCCGCATCATTTAGAAGCAATGGTCCCTTTGATTAGAATTAGTGCCAAGATCCTACTAGAAAATGGCCTCTATAATACTTTCAAGAACATCTACAATTAAAAAAAATAGATTCCTCCCTCCAAATACCCTTTAGATCATTTTCTCAATTTTACATTCTGCAAACTAATATGTTTTTGATAAAGATAAATGGGTTTTACAAGGACCCGAAACCCAAATCCATCAAAAAGATAACCATTAGCAAACCAGAGTCTAACCAACTACCAAACGACTATAGAAACTAGGGATACACCCCACAACACCTAACAAAAAGAAATGAAACCAAAGAAAAAAACTAACTAAGAGCTTTCATGAGCTCAATATTCTTATGAATCATATTATTGTTAATCTCTTCAAGCTCTTCCATAATGAATCTCGAGCTGCCACTTTCATGCTTTTTCTTCTGGTCCTGGTAGATGGCCCTGTGGAAGTCTGCATTTCTTGGTTCGTCTTGTCCAAATTGGTAGCCAAAGACGGATCAGAACTGACAGGGAGGGATTTTTGTATGGCAATTTTTTATTTACCCTTTTCAAGCCTTCCACACTATTTTACATCGCCTCTTTGCTAATCTCCACCAATCCCCTGAGGTTGCCCTTTAATTTTTCTATAAATTTTTCTAGATGGGCAATCCTTGACTC
The DNA here is from genome assembly GCF_030272615.1 of Cryptomeria japonica. Taxonomy (NCBI): domain Eukaryota; kingdom Viridiplantae; phylum Streptophyta; class Pinopsida; order Cupressales; family Cupressaceae; genus Cryptomeria; species Cryptomeria japonica. The sequence continues at coordinate 663,239,638 of NC_081406.1, read as the reverse complement.
GTGATCGGTTTTCATAACCCTGATGTCCTCCGTAATTTTTTGAGTCAGCTTCAGGAGATTTTCAATTTTATTAGGTGCCAGATTCTCAGTGAAAGTATCAATGATACCCTTGATACCCTATTTAAGGAGGCCTATTTCACTAATCATCCAACGAAAGTATTTCTCCTAGTTGGAAGTCGAGTTCACCAGGAGCATGTCAATATCCATCTCGTCCTTTTTAATCTCCTCTGAGTTTACATTAAGGGGGATATCTAGTTTGATTTCGTTATCCCCGTTACTTTGAGTCTCCACCTTTTTCCCAATTTTCTGCTTTTTCAAACTTTAAGGGCCCAATTTTTATGGTTGGGGAATGGGGGTTTTCAATTTTTCACTACCCATCTAGGAGGATTTTTACTTTTTCCTACTGCTAGTAGTGCCAGGAGTGGATTTCTGAGGGAGACCCTCATCCTCCAAGGGCCTATATTCTGAATCATCTGACACATGGATGTTATTCCAATCCATAGTCATTATGCTTCCCTCCTTCTCATCAAATTATGTATCTAAAACCCCATGCACATCCTGGCCAGCTAAGGATTTGGGGTTTCTCAAAAGAGGGGAGGGTTTAACCTCATGTGCTTTAGCATACTCCATAATGAGAAGAATTAACCCCTCTTGCAATACTGGATTTTCATTGTTTTTAACATGAATATGAATGCTATGCTCAAGAGAAGACACTAAATAAAATGACAATGAAATTTTTTTATCATGCCTAAAGTGATAAGAAAAAATACTTGCATAGAGACCATCCAGAGTTACGTACCTCATAATTAATTCTGCCATGTCTTCCCAAAGCTTTAGGAGATCCTTTCGATTGTAGCCACCATCCAACATTTTTCTAACTCTGATTCTCTCAATTTGTTTATCATAGAAGATAGATAGGGCTTCTTTTGAGTTTTTTCTTTCACTCTAGAACTTTTTCCCTTCCATGCTCAGCCCCATAATCTCAGCAATGAAAGGCTAGTCAATCCTAAACTCAAAACCATACACACTAAGCACCCCATTATTCCAACCTCTAAAAAACTTTTCAGTTAGCTTGTGGTCTTGGCCATGAAGTTTTTTAACATATGGCTCCAGACCGCCATCCACAACTTCCATCCATAGCTCCTTGTTTTTCTCCCATAGCTCACATGACGACAATTCCATTCTGTTCTTCTCTTCCCCCATATAACTATTACCCTTGCAAGTTTTGTTATTCACACTAAAACTAGGCTTAAACCAGAAGATAAAAAACTAGACCTACAAAAATAATCTAGAAGGTCGACCCCACTTCTTTTTAGGAATACCTTTACTCATGTGAAATGATGCCATAATTAATACTCTGATATTCAGAGATTGTTGATGTTCTTCTGAGATAGCTAACACTAATGAAATGGGAAAGAATCCCCCTCCCCCACCATTTGATATCATCACTAACCACGCCAAGATTTGCCACGTGATCCACAAGCATATTGCCTTCCCTACAAATATGGGATATTTGAATTTCGTCCAACTTTACAATCATATGAAAGCATTCCTAAATTAGATGTTTAATAGTCCAATTAGGGGATGTATTTTTAATAAAGCAATTAATGATGTTTAGAGAGTCACTTTCCAACCAAACCTTCTTGTACCCTCCAGGCATAGCCATTTGAAGCCCAACGTACTGCAAAGTAATATGTTGATTGGGCCTCCCCTACATTATTGAAACAAGTTGCTTTATTTGCACCCAAATTATAGAGCATTGTGTTAACATAGAATATGATTGTGCCTTAAAATCAGCCCTTACTTAACACTCTACCAAAACTATACACCAGATCTCTTTAAAAGATAAGTTTAAATCTCGATGAAAGAAAATAGTTATTTTAAAAAAACTTAAAAGAAACCATTGAAATCATCAATCATCTTTACATCCTAATCCAACCTAATCCATAACATTGTTTGTAAGTTGAGCTTTACTTTTCTAAACCACCTTAAAAAAGCCTTCTCCCACCCGTCCCTCCTTCCCACCCTCATCTTATTTACCCTTCCCATCACTATAATCTATCTAACTTAAAAAACTATTATAATATTGTCCTAGTTGCCCGCTCTATGCTGTGAGGGAATGTTAACTTGCTGCGTGATCTATTCAACGTCGGCCTTGAGATATTAAGTAATACAAGCCGTCAAATGTATGTCCAGAGTGCTCACCAGGCACTGGTAAAAGCCGGGGGTGAAGCCTACAGAAATGGAAATGCATTTCGTCATTGCGTTCGTACTTCACGACTTCAAAATATTTTATCAAGATATTTTTTCTTTTTAAATAATATTTGCTAAGTGGGCGCGTGGCTTCCACGCGATTGCTGGGGCCAAGCAAATAAACTATCATTCACTGTTTTAGAACACTGAATTTAGTCAGTCAATTGGGAAGGACTCTGCAATTCGATACTGCTTTTTCTAATAAAACGATGATATTGAACTAAGCGTGCTTGTGGCTTTCACGCTCTTGTCCAACCCAAACAAATAAACTATCATTTATTTACTATTTTTGGAAGACGGTGATTTTAGTCAGTCGGCTCCGAATGATCCGTAGGTCATGGAAGCTGGAAATAGTTTACTATGAAATTTTGAATCTTGGGAAGCTTGATGAGTTTAGTTTGATAGATGTTGAATTTTAATAATAAATGAATTTTTAAAGACAATTTTAATAATAAGATACACAAACAGATGGATGCTGTTACCGAAAATTTGAAGCCCTTCCAAAACCTCTAATACTGCTCATATACCTTTCACGAATGTACTAGCGGCCAGGCTTTTAGTCGACGACTCTTTCAAATGGGCATATGACTATCATGGGTTGTGGAAGAAAATCTTTCTACAGTAATTCGCCAAAAGGGTATCCCACATGAGGGTGCATGGATAGCTCACATCTCAGGAGCAAACGGTTTTTGAAAAACAGGGCTGATCACATACCAGACCTAAATTTCAACATGAATTTTGATGTTGCAATCACTGAAAATTCGTTAAAGCACCAGGCAATCATAGCCAAGTTTCATGGCTTGTGGCCCAACATGAAAGAACTGCATGGATGGGTGACCAAGGAATAGAAACAATTGATTAAAGCTTAAATTGATATGTTCCCTTGCACTAAGGGCGTATTCATTATCTATTGCAAGATGAAAGAACATAAGAAAGTGATTATGTAGTTTGGTCCTGAGTAAAAAAATATTTAATTTCTCTTCTTTCCTTTTTTAAAATATGTATTTTTATTATTATTTATATAATAATATTATGTCTATTTAACAAAAAAATAAGTGTATGAAACAAATCATATTACAAAGCTCACATGGGTATAAAATTAGGACCAAAAAATAATAACAAGCTATTACATAATAAGAGTTAAAGAACTATTAGGAGGAGAGAGTTTTGTATCATCTGATTCAGATATACATTAGTGGGGTCTAGATTATTTATGGGTGGCTCTCATCTATTATTTTCATCACTATTTTTCTTATCTTCATCAAGAGGCTAAGTGTCATAAAAAAAGTGATATAACAAGAGCTAGGTAAGGGAATTTACTAGAGTCTAATGAACCATCAAACCCACAATTAGGAGCTTTAACAAGAGTAGAGTGATGGTAAGTGGGCTAAGACAATCCTCTTTGATACTAGTGCTTATATCTTCTCACAAGCGGTTTAGAAGCATAAGGATGTGTGTTCTTCATTACGAGTAGATTGGCTACACCCTAAGTGACAAGCATGGGATAGAGATGACCTTGGCTAGAGGTAGGAGTTGGAGGATCTCTAATAATAGTTTATAGGTCATAACCCTAATGACCCAAGAGCACATTAAAATTTAAGATGAAACACCTCAAATCTAACCTTATCAACTTGCACCCACATCTACCAAATCATATTGGACCAAATTTGATACCTTATCATAAACCAAGAAATCAATTTCAATTAAATAGCTAGAAAATAAATTAAAATTAACATCCTTCTATACGTTGAAAAGAATTTTCACCCTAAAAGTATGCAAAATTTGAGCATATGTAGAGGAGATTCTAGGAAAATCCCCTAACAAAACAATATTCCATGAGAAGTTCAATCTAAAAAGATCTTAAAAAAAAAAATATAAGCCAACATAGCTTGAGCTCTAGGATAAAACTAAAAGGGGTACTTAAGAGTTTCTTGATAAACACAAAATGGGTATCAAGGATCCTTAATACTAATATGATTTGATCTAGAACCAATAGAGGACCTTGGAAAAGCATCCACTAGGAAATGTGAGCAATTTTTAGCCTAAAAGTGTCAATCAAATAGTATCAAACTTGCACTACCTTGAACTCAAAGAGGGTTGCAACAACTATTTCTAAGCTAAAATAAACACCATTTAGAGAGTCAAGAATAACCCTTTTGAGGCTTGCACTTGTGAAATAATGTGCTAGGGTTTCATTTACAATATTTCCACCAAGGCTTGAAACAATGAACACCAATCTTGTGAATTGTATCTAGTGGTATAGAGGTAATAATGACCTAGGAAATTTTAAGGTGCTGGTTGGGCAATCAAAACTTATCTTTGGCTTCAAGTCAAGTAATAAAATTCATACTCCTAGGAAAAATATGTAGAAGGGTCTTGATTTCCTTCCTTAGAAATTTTAAAACATGGACCCTTGGAGTCTTTGTTAGTAGATCATCTTGATAAGGGAAAATTCAAGACATCATATTGATTTTATGAAATTTATTTCCATTCTAGAACATTAGGTTTTAATGGCTACCTATGATCTCCAAATGATTTTCTTCATAAAAGTACCCTAGATCTAGATGGGCTCCCTCATGATTAGATGGGTGTGAAGACCAATATCTTTCCAATCTTGTTTCTAGTAGAGTACACTTTTAGATATGTAATGATACACCATGATTTTATAGACCTTGTTTCCTTAAAGAGTTCAAATCATCCATTTGGCACACAATGTCAATCCTTGCCATTGAGAAAAATTCATACCCTCCCCAAAACAAAGTCATGAGGGAGACAATAAAAATCCCAAGCTGTATAATGAAAACCTTTATATTTCTTTACGAAGTCCCAAGGAAATTCCTGAATAAGCTTTAGATGAAACCTATCAAAAGGATTAACAAACACATGAGTAGTTGTTAGGATTTTTTAGCATACTTGAAATTTCTTTGCCAAAAAAATATGCTTAATAATTCAATAAGATAGCTTCTTTTTAATTATAGGATAATATCCTACTGTAGGGAGGATGAAAAGGCTTGAAAGGAAAATAAAAAATTTCAAGAATATAATTGTTTTCGCATTTAGATGAGAAGGATTGCCTATAACATTGGTTTTGGTTTTTCTAGTGCAATGAATGCCAAAATTTAGTGCTTTACAAAAATAGATCCAAACATGCAAGCCTTTTTTAAAATTTGCATTCATCTTCTCAAAGAGTAGGACCAAATTCATCAAGAAAGTTTTCATTCACTAATTGAGTTGAGAAATTAGCCAAAGAAATGTGTTTGACCAAATTCCAAAAAATAACATTACAAAAAAGATATCCAAATTCCTCAGCTACAAACACATAAAGGGGTAAAGTAAATCCTTGACAAATGGACCTAAATGTCCTCAAGAATCTAGATAAATAGACGTTTGTAGTAATACAAGTATAGATGTATTTGAAAAACATGAACATAAATTGCAAATAATGAGGGTCATGTCCTAAAGCTTAAAGCATCACAAGGATAAAAGTGAACTCAATGTAGACATAGACTTTGAAAGATTAATTTCCTTTATTTTAAAAAAAGGTATTTCAATTTTAGGGGCTATTTCATGCCTTCCTAGACTATAGAAATATTGTCTAAAATATACTTGGACTTGATGAAGCCATTTTGTTCAAGATGCACAATTTGCAAAAGGAGATGGTTTAAATTTAAAGAAAGAGCCTTACAAATATTTGTAGGTGAGATTGAGTAGATTAGTTAGTTTCCAATTGTAAATATCCTCTATGTATTTGGACATAGGTATGACTTAATATTTATTTTATCCTTAGAAATTTGAGTCAAAAGATTTAAGAGGAAATTTATGAAGATCCTATCCAACCAACCATTAAAGAGTCTTGTAAAATTTACAAGGATCTAAGAGCTTTAAAAGGTAATTTTTTTTTTATGAGTTTCATAACCTATTGTTCTAAATATGAGATTCATATGAGAAGAAGTTATCAACTCATGGCTTCTCATACTTTAACTAGTAATGGAGTTTAAACTAAGTTACATTTTGACTTTTTCCCACCAAGAAACTTAGGAGAGTAATATTCCCTTAATCCAACACACATCTTGCCTAATATACTTGGGAATAATTTTCATCATGCTTCTCTTGATGAGGATGAACCTTCAATTAAAGTTTCCAATGATAAATTCAAGAATCTTGATAAGGAATTACAAGGCCTTCAACAATTTAATAGTATAAAATAGTTGGTTTGAGATGCACTTCCCTTGATTGAGATTCTAAGGAGATTGATACAAGGTGATTCCCATGGTGTGGATACTCTACATAACATAGCTCACATGGTGGATGAAAACAATATGACCATAGTGAGTTGTGTATAAGTGCTTGGATATATCGCTTCTCAAAACCAAGTTGACATACAAGTGCCAATGCCTATAAATATACCTTCTATTCCTACACATACATCCTCTATTGTGTATATCATTGCACAAAATGGTAATGCAATCCATGTTAGTAATGAATCTGATTCTATCCATAAATATACCTATGTACCACCTTCCTCCACTCCACATTTTTCTTCTCAAAGCACACATCAACCATCTCCATCTACATTGAGTGAATGATTATATTTTTAATATCCTTTATTAGATTATTTCTAGGTATAAGATCCCTTTAAAATGAATTAGGGTTAGCCATCAAATACAACTCCAAAGATGGAAAGTGCAATATTTTGTGATTCAAGTTAGCACATAATGGCTAGTTGAAATGGTTATATTAGCCTAAGATTAAATTCAAAAATTAAAACTTCAAAGGTCATTTTCACAAAGCCCTCAACCAACATGGATCACTTCACAAGTTGTAAACCGAAACTTATATGAAAAATGTGTAAAACAAAGGATCACATTTGATCCATAGGAGTGAATGTGTATGGAGTCAACGAAAGTTTAGGTTATATGCCAACTTTAAACAAAATTCACACCTTAAACATTTATTATTACATAAAGTCTAACAAAATCAAAATAAATCTAAAAGTGAAAAAAATATATATATATACAATTTTAAGCATTGCAATATTAAAAAAATAAAGTTATATCATAAAAAAAAATTAACTTATAATTGTGACTCACTATAAAGGCATTAAACTAATACAATATAATACCATTATTACATCTTTTTTAAATGACATATTACTATATTCTTGATCAATATATTTTTGGCTTGATACAAGTCATTCAATGTTTTAGAAATTTTCTTTTGTTTTGATTGGGGGATTTTCATCCACAAAGTCATTTTAGCTACCTGATATGGGAGCACAAGCATTAGGCTAAAACTTCTTCAATGACTATTTTTAGGAGCCTGACCTACATACCAAGCCTTCACAAGAGCAACTCAAGAAACTATCAATCAATGAATTACATTGAGGATGAATGAGATGAGATGAATACAACTCACACAACATCATGTATTTATAACAAGAATGAGCATGCGATCAACATAGGATCCGCATAAAGCGGTTGAATCTACTGAAGCAACTATTGACAACCAAATGATTAAATATTTTGACCAAAATCAGCTTAAATAATTATGCAGTTTTGAACATATACACTAACATCCTCCACTAAGAACAAAAGATTGAAAAATACACATTTCGCCAAAATCATTTTCAAAAATTGATCCACTACACTCTAACCAATTGAAAAACAATTAAAATATTGTGCCAGTTTCCCACTCTCTATGCCTAAAGGGATTTTAACTTGTTGCTTGCCCTTGAGATATTAGGTTATACAACCGTCAAATTTATTTGTGAGACGCTCACCGGAAGTTGATGAAGCTATGGGTGAGCCCATGGTATTTGGATACATATTTTTATTATATATAATAATAGGTGTTGTATTTGGTCAGTGCATACGTGTTCAACTACTTGAAAACATTTGCCCATACCAAGGGGCACCTCTTCATGGGATACATTTCTCCTTTATTTAATAATTTTGACTCTGCGAGCGCGTGGTTTCCACGCGCTTGACCGGGCCAAGCGAATAAAATATAATTTATTGCTCGGGAGAAGATGCTTTTTCTTGTGAAATGATGATATTACTTAGGAGGGCCCGTGGCCTCCACGCGCTTGTTCGCCCCAAACAAATAAATATCATTTTGTGTTTGGGATGACGCAGATTTTGTTGGATACATACGCACACAAATAATAATAAATAAGAAATTTCACAATTAGTTGTGCATTTTAATTTTGTCCTTTCAAAGTCATAGATAGCAATATTCAATAATTCTCTAAGGTTTTATAATAATTTATTTAGGTATCAATTTGGTTGTATAAATCTAATATTTCAGCTTCACATTATTATAATATGATATTTCAAATATACTAGTTTCTAGAAGTGTCTAAAATAAGTTTTTTAGACTTTCAATTTATGACACGTAATTTTGATATCCGATTTTCTGAGACAATATAAGTGGACTGTGACAGCACGTGAGTTATTTTTCACCCATGCGCTGCGCAATTTTTTTTAAATCTGATATCAGGTTGGACCTGATATCCGATTTTGTGACCCAAATTTGCAAAAAAATCCATTAAAAAGGTAGGATTTTTATTGTTTTTCATTCAAATTTTTGCATTTTTTTAATGTTTATTTGTTTTTTTCATTCAAAATATGTTTTTTTCATGAAAACTAAGTTTTTTAAATCAAATACAAAATTGTTCAGATTTGTTAACTAAATTCAATTGTTTACATTTAATTAGGTTAAAAATGGGGGATAACAGTGAAAACATTGATCAACCACAACCGCAACAACCAAACCCTCCTGCACAAAACACTCATTTGCCAAATCCCCCCTCAATTCAGGATATAACTGCTCAAAATTTGAACCAATTGAGGGGGATTGCAGATGTCTATCATAGGATCCCTCGCCTGAACCCAATGTTTGATCCCCTCACGTCGATCATAAAGAGTATAGAAACCATCACTGAGGAGCACAATGTTGCTCTTTTGTGGCAAGATTCTATGAGGGAACAATATGCAGATGGCTTGTCCTATAAGGAGATTGGGATCTCGAGATATCCAAAGCCGCTATCACCACATTGTTTGTGAATCCCTGCACTGGTCAACCCATAGACCACAAAAAAACAAAACTTTGTATTAAATGGTGCACAAATGATGGTATTGTGAAAAACTTTTGGGATCGTTGGTGGATGGTTTTCGATAAACAACCCAACAACAATCTTGATGTCCCCTTCTACTTCATCAAACAATTGTATGTTGAGTTTGTGTTAGGAAAACATGTGAACTACTTTGACATCCAACCTTTCCAGGGTATGGGTTTAGGTATGCCCCAAAATAGACCTAGGGCAGTCAAAGTAGTTCAGGGCCCATATGTTCCCCCTCCTCCTGTTGATCCTCCACATCCAGTGCAGCATCCAGATATCATCTGTGAGGCGGCATCATGGACCATATTAGTTATTCACTCTTTGAGTAGCCTTTTGGTTTCTCAGGTCGGGGCAGTAGCTCAACCTACTTTTGATGGTAGTGGTGCATCCGGTGGCGCTGGCACGTCCTCCTCGACTCCACACATTTGCGTGCCGCATAGCTGTATCATGTGTGGGCGTGTATGCTTGGGTCCAGTTGGACAACCCATTGATCCTCATGTGCACACTGTAGCTTATGAGGTGCATGAGATGCACGATGCACCAGATGTTATGATAGAGATTGGAGGATACCCTGGAGAGTCCTCGCATGCTAGAGGCGAGGAGGCACCTTCATCATACATTGATGATCTAGTGGTAAGATTTGTATTTTCACATTTCATTCTATATTTTAAATGAATATTTATAATTTAGATAATATTAAGTACTAATTTTTAATTACATGGTCTATTTAACAGTTGTTGAGAGTGGAGGAGTTGACACAGATCCAGGAGGGCACCTTGACATCCATTTCATTTGGCCTTGATATCTTTACAGTACATATATTATTGCACCTAGTCGTTTGTATTTTATTGCACATATATGCTCATGATTTATATTGGTATTAATTAGATTATGTAGTAACTTGCATGTATATCTTATTTTACTCTTGTAGGGAACAAGTAACACGAGTGCGGGGCTATGTGATTCAAAATCTGGTAGTGCTATTGGAGACAAGGGAAAGGTAATTTAATGCAAATATGATTCAATGAATAGTTTAAACAACTTATAATGATTATATACGTCTAGACATAGATTGATAGTTTCATATACTTGTTGTGTATATGTACAAAAAATTCTTGGCTTCACATCCTTGTTGACTGTACTCACTATACCTGAAGAAGAAGAAGAAGAAGAGATGCCTCGAGTACATGTATGTTTATTTTATTTTCTATTTAGTAGATATAATTCATTATTATTAGTGACAATTATATGATAACTTGTATCAATGTCATGTTTGTGAACATATGTAGGTTGTGTATGAAAATATTGAAAACATACCTCCTCTACCGAAGATATACATCAAGAGTCCTCCAAAGCCAAAGACAAAACATGGAGATGAGGTAAACAAGAATAGTTCAATTATAGTTCATTTTTATGTTAACTTTTCGAATGTGAGTTATATAATATAACTAATCTTAATTGTGGTTTGTTTTTTCTTGTGCAGGATCCTTCAAAACTGAGCAGTGCGGCAAAGAGGATCGATTTTGAAGATCCATCAATAGATTAGGATGTTATAGATAGTTTTGGGATGCTTAAATGTCTATTTGGCATGTATATTTTGTATATGGACATACATTCACGTATATAGACATACATTTTTTTTGAGTTGGCGTTTATGCCATATTTATGTATGGACATACACTTGTAATCATTTGATATTTTCATATACTTAGAAGATGATATTTGATCATATAAATTGTTGTTGATGTGTGCATGGTTTTATCTTTAATCTAATAATTAACAATGGTTAATAATGGTTATTTAATGAACAATACAATTCATTTCATTTCATCGTAAGTGTTGTTTGTATAATGACCAATACAATTCATTTAATGAACAATACAATTCATTATTACCCTATTCATGCTCCTATCCCCCCTCCCACTCAGTTGAATGCTCAGGGTCATACCCTATCGATGTCGTCCCTTGAGCGCCCTAATTGCTAAAAATTGTCAAACTTTGACCGGCCCTAACTCATAATCCATGGAACCTGCAAATGATCTGTGTGAACCTTCAGGGCCATGAGAGGGGTCCCTATAAAATCCTATCTCATTTTTCAATTTTCCCTACGGTTTTATTAGGGAAGCATTTTCAGTTGGCGAAAAAATTGTCAGTCTCATTCAATCGAATTTTATCACATGGCCAATTTCTCATTCCAGTTAGGCATTATTACCCTATGGATTCTCCTATCCCCCCCACTCGGTTGAACGCTCGAGGTCATACCCTACCGGTGTCGTCTCTTGAGCACCCTAAGTGCTAAAAATTATCAAACTTTGACAGACCCTAACTCAAAATTGGTGGCACCTGTGAATAATCTGTTTGGACTTATGAGGCCATGAGAGGGGTCCCTACAAAATCCTCTCTCATTTTTTCAATTTACCCTACGGTTTTATTAGGGTATCTTTTTTTCAATTGGTGAAAAATTCTCCAGTCTCATTCAATGAAAAAATATAGATAAACAAGCATTATACTGTAGACACATAATGATCATCAATATTTCCATGTATTGTATACACATAATTACCATTACACTTGCATGTGACATCCATGAACGAATATGCAAACATTATTTTTCATCATTATCAATACAACTATACCAATGTACTCTTGTATAGATACATTGTATATCATCAATATAACTAAACCAATTTGCTCATGGACATTGTATATCATCATAAAAAATTTACATCAATTCACATCCATATACAAATACAACATCCCTCTTCATTTGCATCAGACATCCTCATGTCCTAAGAGAAAATATTACGTACAACAAGCCTGCTTATAAATGAAGAACAAAATAAGAAACCTTTTTATGCAGAATGAATGTGCTACAAGAAATAAATTATAACATTTAATACAAATTATTTTGTCAAATTATAAATAGCTCATTTGAAACATTTTTAAGACATACAAGATTTAATAATTACAAAGCTTACCAGTTTCTCTGCAAAGTCTACAAGCATAACTTTGAAGAAAGGCACATGTTGATTAAAGCCCTTCTCATTGCATTTCTTTGCATGGTTGAAGACGATGGTCGATATTGTCATTTTTAAATGGAAATACATTCACTAGACATAGTGTGTGAAAGTTTGCAAAATTTAATCACATTGACAAAGTGAGGGACTTGATGTTTATGCACATAATTTAATCTCATTAATGCACAAAGGAATATGTACCATCACCAAGAGTAAACTGGTCAATGGCAAATGATCTAGCATGAACTTGTGTTTTTAAGAATTGTTAGTCTACACATAAAATGCATGCATGAACATAAAGGCTTTATGATAATCACTTCAATTGAAATGCATGATAATAAATGAAAAGGTGGGATTATATACCATAAAAATACGTCCCTTCGAATTATATCAAGAGAACCCACTATATTGATGCAAAAATCATAATGCGATAGTATTGTATATCATCAAAAAGACCTGCATGAGCATAAAGGTTTTGTGATAATTATATCATCAAAAATTGTCAAATAGTGTTGTCTAATAATAAAAATTGTAAATCTCATCAAATGCATGATAATAAGCCGTGTTGCAAAAATACGTCCCTTCGAATTATATCAAGTGTACCTGCTATGTGCATGCAAAAACCGTGTTGCCAAAAATAATATTCATCAATAGACCTATATTTTGAACACATCCTTAATACACACATAACAAACTTGAACATTAAGGTTTTATGATCATTGTTTGAAATGAAATGCATGATAAAAAAAATAACGCACCATTAAAGACCTACTACTCAAGTATGCCTGAAGGGTCATCTTTTTGCTTAAGAGTATCTAGTACTGCTTCATGATCAACAATAGTAACTATCCATAGGTCTTTGGTCTTCAGTTTTTCTTGATGCTTCAACAACTTGACATTTGTAGCTATAATAAGGTGTGAATACATGAGACTAGTTTTTGTGTCTCTCATAGTCTTCAAATGCAATTATGCCATTCTTTCTAATCATGTATTTTCACGACCAAGTTCCCACAACAACAACTGAACATGTAGGATATGTGAACCCATCATCATTTGTCATTGGTTCTGTTAACTTTTGTTTTTTCTGTAGACATCGTGCCAACCAATAATTTGATCTCTCTTCATTTCCTTGTGGTGCAACAACTGCAAAAACACATCCTGGTTGTACAAGATCTGATAGACGGTCATACTCAAGTGAACTTTCCATGTCATCGTTTGACAAGGATATTGTTTGAGATAAAGGAGTTAGATATTGGGGAACCCATGTATCAACCCACTCAGTTGACTTGCACTGATCCCAATCACACTGAACACAACTCTGATAAAAATAAGCCAACACTCATGTCCAAATGGTCCATATACTTACATCTGAGCTGAGAAATGAATGCATCTTTTAAGAATCTTTAATTGTTTGACAATCCAATCTATATCCCACTATGCCCTCCTCAACCAACCAAAAGAATCCGGTCATTGTTGAATTAAGAGTACCTCCATGTGACAATGTTGAACTACACCAATCAACAATAGAACGTGCATCAAAGAAATTTGCACCTGAAATTCTCAATTTCTCCTTAACTAGAGCTCTCTTCAAACATGCAGCTACTCCATCATTATCCCCCTTCCCATGCCCTTCCTCAAAAAAACACTAAATATGAGGTATACGCCTCTCTACATGCATTCTACTCAACCAATAAAACATACAGGCATTCTTGAATTGACCAATATAGTTATCTGACCATATGATATGTGGATCAATTGCAATATCTTTCTCATGCAAGAACTCAAAAAAATTCTGGAAAGAATGTTGCACATACTTAGAGGAGTGTGATATATCATCACTCATATAAAAATGATACTCCTTGATTATCTTCTTGTCCTCTTTTGTACTATCAGGAGCATGTCTATACGTAATGTGAACAAAAATAGCAATCTGGATTGAATTGTGGTACTAAGACTGTACCTCATTCTGTGGTTGCAATGTATAGTTCTTTGCAAAATCAACCACCGATACAATAGTGCCAATCAGGAAAGAGTTCTTACACATCCTAAATTGTTGATCCAACCACTGAGACCTATGGGTGTGCCTTGCATACTCGTAGAAAATATTTTCCTTAAAATCCAAAATAAAATCAACAACACTCACTTCTCTTGAGACTAATTTGCATCTCAAACCTTCACCTCCACTCTTCAAAGTATATTTCACTGTCTCATATATTTTTTTCTCAACATAATTCTTTTCAAACTCGTGTTTGCTGCCCTCATGAAAACATGAAACAAACTTTGACAAATCACCACATTGTGAGCACTTCTCATTCAAACAATAATTTCTATAGAAATAGAAGCCATCATCTCTAGCGCATAAAAATAGATCTTGGAAGTCTCTTGATGATCTCGAAAATAGCATTGCACCACACTCCTACAACATCTAATTAGTATGCATCATAGAATGAATATGGCATAAAAGTTGATGGTACATTGAAAACTCCACATGGTACTTGCAACAATAGGTATTACAAATCTTAAGAGGTGCACAATAAAATGACTTCAAATATTCAAAGGCCCTTTGTGATATTTGTGCAGTTGGATGTACTTCACAAATTTTTTTGTACAACATTGTTTGGCTTGATTCCAAGAAATGTTTGGGATGAGGTGTGTGATCTCAGTTGTCGATTCTTAATTTCAAAATGTCCTTTACATTGGGTGATATTCTATAATTAGAGTGCCAAAATTATTGAATATCCTCCTTCACATTGTTAGTCAACTTTCTATCAACACGTGGAAGCCTCCCAGCAAAAGCCCATGTATCATGTTGAAGTGGATCGTCAAGTCTTTTTCTTCGTGCAAGTTCTCTATCCAAAGTTTTACAGTTTATGTTCAAATCAACACAAGTTTGTCTCATTTGATGAGCTTTTCTCAATTGATGGCTTACTAAGGAGGTTGTAATCACTCTTCGAGTGGCTCACTTATATCTTTCCTTGGTATTCTTTCCAATAGCATTGAGAGCATCAAATGGATTTTTGGCAATAATAGAATTTCTCTCCATCTTCTTGTTCATACGAATCTTCAATTTGTTTAGAAATGGTCTCATCTTTATCATCTTTATCAATTCAACAAAAATTTGGCATTGCTCGGTCAATGTCTTATTGCTAAAATTTTGGTCGAAAAGTAGTGTATCCCACAATTGAACGGTTCTTGTTGACCTCTTGCCTTCAAGATTCACAATAATGTTGTCATCAATTTCAAGTAATCATTTTGGGGTTCTTGAAGGTCTTGGATTTGGAATTTTTGTTTCATCCATGAGAGGGTCTTCATTTCTGAAGTAATTAGGTGTTACATATTGTTCACTTGGTTGATCAATTCCACCTTCAATGTCAAAGTTTTCCACATTTTCACCTCCAATGTTAAAATTTTCCACACGTTCACCTCCTATGTCAAAATTTTCTAAATTTTCACCTCCAATGTCAAAAAACTTCATATTTACACCACAATTATGGACACCTTCATTGTCAACTCCCAAATTTTCACTTTCCATTCTCACGTCATGTTGAGCATTTTCATTATCACTTTCAACATTTTCAACATTTTCAACATTTTTAGTTTCAAAATCTACATTTTCATTTTCAATAACTTGTTCAACATTTTCAAATTCAATTTCCTCCACTTGAAGTAACATTAGCAATATTTAACATATCTTGTCTTCTCCTCCTATGACCTTCTCTATCTCTTTCTCTATAAACTTCAATTTGGTCATTTGAAAGTTTTCTTTTGCGTTTAGACTTCCAATGACTATTACTCCCTATTAACCTCCCTAAGGATGCTCCTAAATTATTGACAATGTAAAATTTGACTTGAAGAATCTCTCAAAAGAACAAATTTGTCTCAACCTATTTGAAAACCCATGATTGTTGATAGAAAATAGAATGTGAAGAATGTGGGCCATTGGAATCTACAAAATGGCCCAGAAGGCTCTTTTTTATTTACAAAAATCAAATATCCGATATATCAGATTATATAGGATATCCAATTTTAATATATAAATTTGTG
The DNA here is from genome assembly GCF_030272615.1 of Cryptomeria japonica. NCBI lineage: Eukaryota > Viridiplantae > Streptophyta > Pinopsida > Cupressales > Cupressaceae > Cryptomeria > Cryptomeria japonica. The sequence continues at coordinate 663,223,204 of NC_081406.1, read as the reverse complement.
GTCCCAAAAATTATTCTCGTTGCCACCTTTTTTTTACTATTACCACATTAATGGCAATGGCAAAAATCAGATATCCGATGAAATCCGATATCTGATTTCAGTACTCATATTTGTGTGTGTGTGTGTGTGTGTGTGTGTGTGTGTGAGAGAGAGAGAGAGAGATTAGGGGAAAAGGGGAGAGATGGTGCAGAGCACCTAGCTCAAAGTTGTCTTTTCTTGCATTTTAGAGTTTTTGTGTGATTTCAAGTTATTTTATGTTGTAATAAGGTGGAAGAAATCCTATGATTATTTTTGAAGCCATAGTTTGGTTGTCCACACTTTTGTTGTGCTCAGGATCCAAAATTGTCATTATCCTGAAATGTTGTCAAAATGTCAATTTTTGGTTTGTATTAGGTGGATGCCTAGAAACTTGCTAAAATGTTTGGAAATGGTTTAAATCCATTGTGGGATGCCATTTGAGTGATGTTTTAGGCCTTGAGAGCCTTGGAGTGTGTTTTTGCACTCATAGGTAAAAGTTGTCAAAAATTGGTCATGACAACTTTTGCATTTTTAGGCAAAAGTTGTCCATGAAGGAAATGGCATTGGAAATTGGTTGGAAAAAAATTAAAATGGTGTAAAAAACCTTCTAATAATATCCAAAAAACTTTTTGTTTGCATTCAATTCATTTGCCAAGGGTTTCCTATGCTTTTCCTCACATTTCAACTTCTTTTTGCTTTGATTTTCTACTTTTGTACAACCTATACGGTCTGGTATGGTGCTCATAATAGCAGAGGAAGTTATTAATTTTTTTTATCTTTCCAACAAGTATAATATGAAGGTTTGAAGTGCCTTGGATCAAAAGTTATCACTGTTTTTGTAAAAGTTGCTCACAAACCATTGAAACCTGGGGTTTTGATTGTAAAAATGCATTTTACCTAAGCATCCATGAAGGGCACAAGTTTAAATCTAGTGGATGGATTGGGTAGGATCTGTAAATAGTTTTATAGTAGGTTTTTTGTGTTTTTTCAGGCCACAAGGAGGAGAATGGGTGAGATGAATAACACACAAGCTTGTAGCTAGTGTGTGGGGGCAGCAGACATTGCTCATTTTCAGTGCCATGGAGAAGTGACACCCCAGCAACGCATAGTGTTTTGGAAATTTGTATGAGTTTACTAAAATAATTGAAGTTTTTTTGGGTTGGTGATTGTTATTGGTGAAGAGTTTGGAGCACATCTTCCAAAACTGCCTGGAACCCCTAAACCCCTTAAAAATAACTCTTTTTTAGTAACCCTAGTTGTACGACAAACCCAGATGGGAAACTAAGTGATATTGTTTAAATTCCAAATGGGTACCTGAATATGTAAAAATATCTAGGGTTTGGTAGGAAATTTTGGATGAAAATACCAAAAAATAGTGAAAGAAGGGCTAGTCAATTAGGCCTAATAGCAGCCGGTAGAAACAAGTTGAAGTCTAGGGCTTGGGAGAAAGGTGTAGACCTTGTCAATAAATAAAATGACCTTGAACATACCTACACAACATAACCACAACCTTTAAACATGCTATTAGAGTGAAGATCCTTGGTGGAGGTCTTTGGAGCCTAGTTGGAGCTTTGGGAACCTAGTAGGAGACCATCTCAAAATCAGAGATTTGGGTCAAAACCAACAAGAAACCTCAAGAGGATATACCTAGGAGGCAAGCCAATAGATTTTAGGCCTTGGAGGTCTAAGGAGTGTACCCTAACAAGTCACCTTGGAGAAGCTTGAGTAGAAGGGTGAGTTGAGGAGTTGGGGTGAGTAAGGGTGAATTGGAGAGCTAGGCACAAGATCTCTGCATCAGAGTGGTATCAGAGTCATTCTTAGAAAGATTTGGTGTATGTTAGATTGTGAAGAATCAAAAGAAAGTTCAATGCCTCCAAAGGCAATGACTCTAGAAGCCATCTGACAGATGGTGGCAAAGATGATAGAAGGATTAAAGGATATAGAAGGAAGCAAAGGAACCAGAGAGGCAAAGAAGGAGAAGGGAAAGGTTAAGACAGAATGGGGTGATGAGACTAATGAAGAAGTAGAAGATGGAGAGGAACCAGCAGTAGTAGCTATGCCTCAAGACCAAAAGTTATTCCTAGATGCAGTCAAATCCATTTCTAAGGACAATCTCGATGGATTGCCCACATATGGAGGAAACCTCAATGGAGAAGAGTTGCTAGATTGGATAGAATCTCTCAATAATCATTTTGATTACAAAGAGGTAGCAGAAGAGAAAAGAGTTAATGTGGCCAAATCAAGAATGAGAGGATCAACATTGGTTTGGTGGAATATGATGCAAGAAGAAAGGATACAAGAAGGCAGAAAGAAGATAACTTTATGGGAGCGTATGAAGATCAGACTTAAGGCACAATTCCTTCCAGGAGATTATGAAGTTCAAATTCATAAGAGACTACAAAATCTGAAACAAAGGGAGCTAGATGTCAATGCTTACATGGAGGAATTCCATAAACTAAGCCTCAGAGCTAAGAAGCATGAGAATGAGGTGGAGAAATGGGCTAGATACATGAATGGATTGAGACAAAATATACAAGATGAAAATAGTATCCTTACTCCTGATACCGTTCATAAGTGTTTTTAGTTGGCATTAAGGGGAAAAGACAAAATCAAAAGTTTAGAGGTGGTAGATCCTTTAGAGGAAGGGGCACTTTTAGTAGAGGATAACAAACATCAAGGAATGAAGAAAACTCAAGGAAAGAAGGTGGTGGAGACTCTTCAAGGGGGCCATTTAGAGGATCCTTCAGAGGAAGAAACAATTCTAGGGGCAAATTTGGAAGCTCGGGAAGAGGAAATTCAGTTTTCACTGGTAGATGTTACAATTGTAATCAAGTTGGCCACACAATTGGAAGGTGTCTGAAGAAAGAAACCAGCTCTTCACACTCTAAATGGGTGAGAGAAGAACACAATTAGTGCAGGAAGAAGATAATAAAAGTGTGTCTTCCCCTCTCAGCAAGGCAGGCCCAGTGACAGGTGGTGAAAGTCTAATGCTAAGAAGGTCTTTGGTGAAGATTCCTTGAGCTCAAGAGCCCCCACAAAGGAAGAGTTTGTTTAGAACAACTTGTAAGTCTCAAGGAAAGATTTGCAAAGTGATTGTAGACTTAGGTTCAACTGAGAATATAGTTTCAACTGAAATGGTGGACAAACTCAAGTTAAAGAGGCTTCCACATCTCACTCCCTACAAGGTGTCATGGCTCAACAGGGGCCAACATGTCTTAGTTGATAAGCAAACATGGGTAGACTATAAGAATAGTGAGTATAAGGACAAGATTTTATGTGATATATTGCCTATGGATTCTTTCTAGTTGTTGTTGGGATGTCCATGGCAATTTGATGTGAAGGCTCAGCATGATGGAGAGAAGAATAGCTATGTCATTATCAAGAATGGTAAGAGGTATCAAATGGATCCATTACCTGATCCAAAAGAGGAAAAAAATGTGGGATCAAGTGTGATGATGATGAGTGGGAAAGAGATTCTTAAGGTGATGAAACAAGAAGGAGATCAAGGGTATGCTATTGTGCTCAAACCTAGTGAAGAAGGTAAGGCAGATCCAATGGAATAATTGCCACAAGAGGTGAAAGGTCTACTCAAATAATATGAAGCAATAATAGGAGAAGATCTACCTGATTCTTTGCCACCAATGAGGGATGTAAATAATCAAATAGACCTAATTCCAAGGGCAAGTTTGCCTAACAAGGCTGGCTACAAAATAACACCTAGTCAAAATGAAGAAATTGCCAAACAAGTGCAGGAGCTCTTGGACAAAGGACTCATCAAAAAGAGTTTGAGTTCGTGTGTTGTACCTACTATCTTAGCACCCAAGAAAGGGGGAAAATGGAGAATGTGTACAGATTCTAGAGCAATCAATAAGATCACTATAAGGTATCGGTTCCCTATGCCAAGGATAGAAGACCCATTGGACAATCTTGGGGGTGCAAGCTACTTCACAAAGGTGGATTTAAAATCAGGTTATCATTAGATAAGAATCAGACAAGGGGATGAATGGAAGATAACCTTTAGGACCAATGTTGGCCTCTATGAGTGGTTGGTCATGCCATTTGGCCTTACCAATGCACCTAGCACCTTTCAAAGTCTCATGAATGAAGTCTTGGTTGAGTTCATAGGTAAATTTGTGATTGTATATCTTGATGACATTCTAATCTTTAGCAGGTCCAAAGAAGAACATCTCAAGGATGCAAAGATGGTCTTGAAGAAGCTGAAAAAGGCACAACTCAAAATCAACCTTGAAAAGTGTGAGTTTCTCAAGACTGAACTTGTATATCTCAAGGTTCTATCATTTCACAAGGTTGTCTAAAAATGGATCCTAGTAAGGTTGAAGCAATCCTTAGTTTGCCAACACCTAAGAATATTAGTGATGTTAGGAGATTTCATGGGTTAGCATCCTTTTATAGGAAGTTTGTAAGAAACTTTAGTCATGTGTGTGCTCTTGTGCTCAATACTATCAAAGGGGGAGTCAAGTGTCAGTTTAGGTGGACAGAGGAGGCCCAAAAGGGATTTAAGTTCTTGAAAAAGAAGATAGTTTAGTTACGTACCCTTAGGTTACATGATTTCAATCAGTTATTTATAGTTGAGTGTGATGCTAGTCAAAGAGCAATAGGGGTTGTTTTGAGTCAAGAGGGTCTTCCTATAGCCTTTTTCTCTGAAAAGTTGAATGAAGCAAAACAAAAGTACTTTGTGTATGACTTGGATTTGTATGCCATGGTGCAAGCCTTGAAGAAGTGGTGTCATTACTTTCTGCCCAAAGAATTTGTGGTCTATACTGACAACCATGCCCTTAGTTTTCTCAATGGACAAGAGAAGTTGAATCAGAAGAATCTCAAGTAGGTAGAATACCTACAATCTTATACCTTCAATATCAAGAATAAGAAGGGCACCTCAAATAAATTTGCTGATGCACTCAGTAGCAGAGTCATGACCATACAAGAGGTTAAATTGCACAGTGTGGGTTTGGAGGAATTGAGAGACCTCTACAAAGAAGACAAAGATTTTGCTAATATATATGCAACATGTTTTGGATTTTTCTAACACTTCTCATGTTTCCTACTCAGAGTATATGATACAAGAAGGTTTGTTGTTTAAAGGAAATCTCCTTTGTATACCCCAACGCTCTATGTGACAAAACATCATTCAAGAGAAACATCAAGGGGGTCTAGGAGGTCATTTTGGCAATGATAAAACAATGGAGCAGGTTAGTCGGTTCTACTATTGGCCCAAATTGCAATCAGAAGTAAGGAGATTTGTTGAACAATGTGTCATATGTTAGAGAGAAAAAGGATCGGCAAGTAAAGCAGGTTTATATCAGCCCTTAGTCATACCCCAAAGGCCTTGGGAATGTTTGAGCATGGACTTTGCGTTGGGTTTACCAAGAACACCAAGAGGATTTGATAGTGTTTATGTGGTGGTAGATAGGTTCAGAAAAATGGCTCACTTCATCCCTTGTAAGAGTACCAATGATACCACCTATATTTCAAGTCTTTTCTTCAAAGAAATAGTAAGAATCCATGGACTTCTAGTTAGCATTATGAGTGATAAGGATGTTAAGTTTTTGAGTCACTTCTGGAGAACCTTATGGAAGAAGTTGGGTACTAGACTCTCATTTTCATCTGCCTACCATCCATAATAAGATGGTCAGACTGAGGTGGTCAATAGGTCCTTAGGTAATCTCCTAAGGTCTCTCACTAAGCAACATGGTCAGACTTGGGACTTGGTGATTAGCCAAGCAGAATATGCATACAATGATTCAGTCAACTGGAGCACAGGTAAAAGTCTTTTTAAAATTTTTTATGGAATGCATCCTATAGGTGTCTTATAACTTAGTGATATCAGTACAGTGACCCACAAGAGTGCTCAAGGAGTGAGTTTTGCTAAAGGTATTAAGGAAATTCATGACAAAGTACGATAGTCCTTGCAACAAAAATTAGAAAAATATAAGGAACATGATGATCACTCAAGAAGGAACTTGCAATTTAAGGTTGGAGACTTAGTTTCAGCTTATCTAAAAAAGGAAATACTTCCAAAGGGACAGCCAACCAGGTTGATGATGAGGAAGATTGGGCCACTCAAGATTGTGCATAACTTTGGTCAAAATGCCTATGAGGTTGAACTACCTCCTTCTTTGGCCATATCTCCTATTTTCAATATTTGTGACTTGTATCCCTATAAAGGAGAATCTTAGACCTCTCATATGGATACCACATTGCAATCTAAAGAGGACTGGTGAAGGATTTACTAGTTAGTCAACTTGTCCAGTTGGAAAGCATCTTGGATACCAAGGTGATCAAGAAGACAAGAAAGGCCATCTACAAACATTATCTTGTGAAGTGGGAAGGTCTAACTTATTAAAAGGCTATGTGGATGTCATAAAATGACATAATTCATCATGGAGTGCAACTAGCAGACCTAATAACTCAAGGGACTTGAGTTCCTTGCCCCAACGGAGTATGGTGTAGAGCACCTAGCTCTAAGTTGTCTTTTCTTGCATTTTAGAGTTTTTGTGTAATTTAAAGTTATTTTATGTTGTAATAAGGTGGAATAAATCATATGGTTCTTTTTTAATCCATAGTTTGGTTGTCCACACTTTTGTTGTGCTCAGGATCCAAAATTGTCATTATCCTGAAATGTTGTCAAAATGTCAATTTTTGGTTTGTACCAGGTGGATGCCTGGAAATTTTCTAGAATGTTTGGAAATGGTTTACATCCATTTTTGGATGACATTTGAGTGATGTTTCAGGCCTTGAGAGCCTTGGAGTGTTTTTTTGCACTCATAGGTAAAAGTTCTCAAAAATTGGTCATGACAACTTTTGCATTTTTAGGAAAAAGTTGTCCATGAAGGAAATGGCACTGGAATTTGGTTGGAACCAACTTAAAATGGTGTATAAAACCTTCCAAGAATTTCCAATAATATTTTAATAAACTTTTTGTTTGCATTCAATTCATTTGCCAAGGGTTTCCTATGCTTTTCCTCACGTTTGGACTATTTTTGCTTTGATTTTTTGCTTTTGTATGACCTGTACAGTCTGGTACAGTGATCATAATCGAAGAGGAAGTTGGGAATTTTTTTTTATCTTTCCAAAAAGTATAATATGAATTTTTTAAGTTCCTTGGATCAAAAGTTATCACTATTTTTGTAAAAGTTGCTCACAAACCCTTGAAACTTAGGGTTTTGATTGTAAAAATACATTTTACCGGAGCATCCACAAATGGCACAAGTTGCAATCTAGTGGATGGCTTGGGTAGGCTCTTTAAATATTTTTATAGTAGGTGTTTTGTGTTTTTCAGGCCACAAGGAGGAGAATGGGTGAGATGAATAAGGCACAAGCATGTAGCTAGTGTGTGGGGGCAGCAGAGATTGCTCATTTTTAGTGTCATGGAGAAGTGACACCCCAAAAACCCATAGTTTTTTGGAGAGGTCTATGAGTGTACTAAAATAATCCAAGTTATTTTGGGTTTTTGATTGTGACTGGTGAAGATTTTGGAGCACATCTTCCAAAACTTCCTGGAAGTCATAAAACCCTTAAAAATAGCTCTTTTTCAATAACCCTAGTTGTACGACAAACCCAAATGGGAAAATGAGTGATCTTGTTTAAGTTCCAAATGGGTATCATAATATGTAAAAATACCTAGGGGTTGTTTGGAAAGTTTGGGAAAAAATGACCAAAAAATAGTCAAAGAAGGGCTAGTCAATTAGGCCAAATAGCAGCCGGTAGAAGCAAGTTGATAGCCTAGGGATTGGGAGGAAGGTACAAAACTTTTCAATGCATAAAATTACCTTGAAAATACCTACACAACATAACCACAACCTTTAAAAATGTTGTTAGAGTGAAGATCCTTGGTGGAGGGCTTTGGAGCCTAGTTGGAGCTTTGGGAACCTAGTAGGAGACCATCTCAAAATCAAAGATTTGGGTCAGAACCAACAAGAAACATCAAGAGACTATACCTAGGAGGCAAGCCAATAGAGTTTATGCCTTGGAGGTCTAAGGAGTGTACCCTAACAAGCTACCTTGGAGGAGCTTGAGTAGAAGGGTGAGTTGAGGAGTTGGGGTGAGTAAGGGTGAATTGGAGAGCTAGGCACAAGATCTCTACATTAGAGAGGGATTAGGGGAGAGAGAGAGAGAGAGAGAGAGAGAGAGAGAGAGAGAGAGAGAGAGAGAGAGATTATGGTTTCCTAAGGGGTCATAGGAATCACTATGACCCCTTATGACACCATAGGACCCATAACAACCCAATATGGTGCCATAAGGGGTCATATGTTGTCCTTAGGGGTCATATGGTGTCCCATGACCCCTTAGGACACCATATGACCCCTAAAGACACCATATGGTGTCATAAGGGATCATATGACCCATAACGACATCGTATAGAGTTATAAAGGGTGATATTGTGTCCTAAGGGGTGATATAATGTCTTAAAAGGGTCATACGACACAATATGACCACTTACAACACAATATGACCCATGATGACACAATTTGGTGTTGTAAGGAGTCATATGGTGTCCTAAGAGTTTGTAGGACACAATATGACCCCTTAGGACACCATAGGACCCATAACGACCCAATATGGTGTCATAAGGGGTCAAATGTTGTCCTTAGGGGTCATATGGTGTCCCATGACCCCTTAGGACACCATATGACCCATAACAACACCATATGGTGGCATAAGGGGTCATATGATCTATAACGACACCGTATAGAGTCGTAAATGATCATATTGTGTCCTAAGGGGTCATATGTTGTCTTAAAGGGGTCATATTACATAATATCACCCCTTAGGACATAATATGACCCATAACCACACAATTTGATGTCTTAAGGGGTTATATGGTGTCCTAAACAGTTATAGGACACAATATGACCCCTTAGGACATAATAGGACCCATAACAACCCAATATGGTGTCATAAGGGGTCATATTTTGTCCTTACGGATCATATGGTGTCCCATGACCCTTTAGGATACCATATGACCCCTAATGACACCATATGGTGTCATATGAACCATAACGATACCGTATAGAGTTGTAAAGGGTTATATTGTGTCCTAAGGGGTCATATGGTGTCTTAAAGGAGTCCTATGACACAATATGACCCCTTAGGACACAATATGACCCATAATGACACAATTTGGTGTCTTAAGGGGTTATATGGTGTCCTAAGGGGTCGTAGGAAACAATATGACCCCTTAGGACACTATATGACCCCTAACAACACCATATGGTGTCATAAGGGGTCATATGACCCATAATGGCACTATATAGAGTTGTAAAGTGTCATATTGTATCCTAAGGGATCATATGGTGTCTTAAAGGGGTCATATGACATGATATGACCCCTGAGGACACAATATGACCCATGATGACACAATTTAGTATTATAAGCGGTCATATGGTGTCCTAAGGGGTTGTAGCTCACAATATGACCCCTTAGGACACCATAGGACCCATAACGACCCAATATGGTGTCATAAGGGGTCATATGTTGTCCTTAGGGGTCATATGATGTCCCATGATGCCTAAGGATGCCATATGACACCTAACGACACCATATGGTGTAATAAGGAGTCATAAGGGGTAATATGACCCATAATGACACTGTATAGAGTTGATAAAGGGTCATATTATGTCCTGCGGGGTCATATGGTGTCTTAAAGGGGTCATATGAAACTATGACCCCTTAGGACATAATATGACCCATAACGACACAATTTGGTGTCTTAAGGGGTTATATGGTGTCCTAACAGGTTATAGGACACAATATGAGCCCTTAGGACACCATAAGACCCATAACGACCCAATATGGTGTCATATAGGGTCATATGTTGTCCTTAGGGGTCATATGGTGTCCCATGACCCCTTAGGACACCATATTGCCCCTAATGACACCATATGGTGTCATAAGGGATCATATGACCCATAACGACACCATATAGAGTTGTAAAGGGTCATATTATGTCCTAATGGGTCATATGGTGTCTTAAAGGGGTTATATGACACAATATAACCCCTTACGACATGATATGACCCATAACAACACAATTTGGTGTCTTAAGAGGTTATATGGTGTCCTAATGGGTCGTAGGATACAATATGACCCCTTAGGACACCATAGGACCCATAACAACCCAATATGGTGTCATAAGGGGTCATGTGTTGTCCGTAGAGGTCATATGGTGTCCCATGACCCCTAACAACACCATATGGTGTCATAAGTGGTCATATGACCCATAATGACACCGTATAGAGTCGTAAAGGGTCATATTGTGTCGTAAGGGGTCATATGGTGTCTTAAAGGGGTTATATGGCACAATATGGCCCATAACAGCACAATTTGGTGTCCTAAGGGGTCATAGGACTCAATATGACCCCTTGGGACATCATAGGACCCATAATGTCCCAATATGGTGTCATAAGGGTCATATGGTGTCACATGACCCCTTAGGACACCATATGACCCCTAACAACACCATATGATGTCATATGACCCATAATGACACCATATAGAGTCATAAAGGGTCATATTTTTGCCCTAAGTGGTCATATGGTGTCTTAAAGGGGTCATATGACACAACATGACCACTTAGGACACAATATAACCCATGACGACATAATTTGGTGTCATAAGGGGTCATATGGTGTCCTAAGGGGTTGTGGGACACAATATGACCCCTTAGGACACTATAGGACCCATAATGACCCAATATGGTCTCATAAGGGGTCATATGTTGTCCTTAGGGGTCATATGGTGTCCCATGACCCCTTAGGACACCATATAACCCCTAACGACACCATATGGTGTCATAAGGGGTCATATGACCCATAACGACACCGTATAGAGTCTTAAAGGGTCATATTATGTCCTAAGGGTTCATATAGTGTTTTAAAGGGGTCATATGACACAATATTACCCATAACGATACAATTTAGTGTCTTAAGGGGTTATATGGTGTCTTAAGGGGCATAGGACACAATATGACCCCTTAGGAAACCATATGACCCATAAGGACCCAATATGATGTCATAAGGGGTCATATGTTGTCCTTAGGGGTCATATGATGTCCCAAGACCCCTTCAGACACCATATGACCCCTAACAACACCATATGGTATCATAAGGGGTCATATGGTGTCTGAAAGGGGTCATATGACATAATATGACCCCTTAGGACACAATATGACCCATAATGACATAATTTGGTGTCGTAAGGGGTCATATAGTGTCCTAAGGGCTCGTAGGACAGAATATGACCCCTTAGGACACCATAGGGCTTATAACAACACAATATGGTGTCATAAGGGGTCATAGTGTGTCATAAGGTGGCAAGATGAACCATTATTACAATATAAAAAGAAGTGCCACTATTGCTTACAAAAATTTGACACCTAAGGGGTCATATGGTGTCCTAATGGGTCATAGGATACTATATGACCCTTTCCCCCCTCCCTCTCTCTATCTCTCTCTCGCCCTTCCCCCATCCATCTCTCTCTCTCTCTCTCTCTCTCTCTCTCTCTCTCTCTCTCTCTCTCTCTCTCCCCTAATCTCTCTATATCCCCCTCTCTCTCTCCCTTTCCCCTAATCTCTCTCTCTCCCTTCCCCCCCTCCCTCTCCCTCCCTCTCTCCCCCTCCTCCCTCTCCCTCCCTCTCCCATAATGTCTCCCCCTCCCTTCCCCTCTCTCTCTCTCTCTCTCTCTCTCTCTCTCTCTCTCCTCTCTCTCTCTCTCTCTCCTATTCTCTTAATTGTTAGGTCCCGAAGACAACTGAGAGGGGGGGGGGGGGTTGAACCAGTTGTCTAATAAATTCAAACCAAAAACAACTCAACCAACTTAATGGTTAATACTGGTAGACCAGTTAAGTATGTCGGTAGACAGTGTTAACAGTTAATTGCTATACCGGTAAAGATTAATGCATGAAACATAAACACAAAGTCATTCACAACACATAACACCTATATTTGTACGTGGAAACCCTATAAGGGGAAAAACCACGGTGGGAAAACCTTACCCACAATTAGATGATACTACTGTAGATAGTAAGTGTACATAAATGGGGTCTGCACATGCAGAAAGGCCAAAAACCTAGAGCTCGCTGTTCAATCACAAAATGGGAGTCACACTGACTACAGATGGATGGTTAAATCCAATAAGAATCTCCTGCACAAAATAGCATCTTCATATGCTGGATTCAGTACCAGTGTAATGTTGATATGCTTCCACAAAAACCTAGCTTCACCTTCAAATGATGTCTTCATGTATAGCTCTACTTAATCTCACATATGCCTTCTCAAAATTCTTTTTCACATTCCACATTCGATCTTACATTTATACCATAACCTAAGACCAATTTTAGTAGGTCGGCTCTACAAGATATTACAATAAAAACATTTTACAAACAATATATTATCTGATGCAATAACCGATTAAACATGTCGACTTAAAGCATTTACAACAATAATAAATCATCTCCATAACGTGCCATGCTGATCTGGAAAAGATAAACCTATTGGTGTAACCCTAGGTAACCCTGGACCTATTTGCCGGTAAAAGCACATTTGCAAATATGAATATACCAATGATTAATTCTTCAAAACAAAGTGTCCACATGATGTCTTAGACATTACCAAGTGTCTTCCATATCATTCCAAGTGTTGGTGATCATTATATCATGTCAGTGAACCATATACTAGTAACTATGCAATAGTTACTTGCTTGCCGGTGAATGCTGTTGGATCTCCAGAGTGCTAGTGCTTTAGTAGGTGTTGACATCAATGACAAAACCATACCAAAATACCAACAATAATCTCTCTCTCCCCCGCTCCCCCTCTCCCTCTCCCTAATATCATATACTAATTTATTTATAAATTAATATATTGTATATTAATATATTATATATTAATAAACAATAGATTAATTATGTGCAAATTTATATATTGAATTTACTTATTAAAATTGGATATCTAATATAGTTGGATATCTGATTGTACCGAATATTCGCTTTATGTTGTACAAATTTGAAATTTGAAATTTTGGCTCGGGAATGCTTTGGGATTTGGCTTGGAAGTGACAAGCTTGGAAAGTCAACTGAAAAAATGTGTTTTTCAATACTTCTTGATTTTCCAGACTTTAGACTAGTGGCTAAAGACTTTTTTTATAGCCAAAATTGATAAAATGAAAAAAGGTTTTTTAAGGACATTCTTAGCTTTCCAACAATATAAGGCTTGTCTTATTTCGACTTTAATATATAATTATTATTTATTTTCTAATTGAATTCAGACAAAAGTCTTGATTGAAAAACACTCATAACTTTCAAATGGTATAACATTTTTTGAATACAAAACATGCCTCACATCCTCTGATTCATCTACTATAGGGAAAAAAATTTAAAAATTGAATTTCATAAGGTTTTGACCAAGTTAAGGTGGTCAGACGTAGGATTTTCTGAATTTATGAAAAGTTGTAGTAAAAAATTCATAAATAATTATTTTCTTTATAAACAATTATTAAAAAAATATTTGTCACATCTGGACATGAGTATAATACTTATATTATAAATCTTATTAAAAAATATTATGATTTGATTGTGATTAGGGTGGTCAGACATACGCCTACTTCTTATCTTTTTCCTGAAATTTTAGTACCACTACATTGAAATTTAATATTTTCATCAATAGGATTTTTTTTTCCAAAAAATAACTAATAGCTTAGAAACTACATTCAATTTGGTATACATTCTCTTCTTACATATTTTAAAAATAATGTTCAGAACTTATTCAAATTTTCATGTCAAGTTGCATAACTTTGATTTTCTGAAATTTCATTGCCACTTAAGGGCCTGTTTTGGCACACCATGATCCTGCACATACCCAAATCGAAATATTAGAATCATTTATTTAATTAGTTTTTTGAAATCTCTTAGCATCTAATAATATCCAGTCTCATTTATAAAGTAAACTTTTTAATGTTATATGATAAACTATATGGATCTAAACAAATCATTTTGATAATGTGACGTTAAAATAAAACTTTAAATCTAAGTGAAGTCTTCCCCAATCTCAAATAAAATTGCTTATCCTAATTATAAATTATAGCCTCAAAATAACCCTAAAATTACATGCTCACTCTCATGTTGACCACCAATTTTCTCACCATGAGCCACAGAACTAAATTTACGCTATATTTATTTTTATCTATATTCTGTCTATCTAAAGTTTAAAGTGCATAGGAATAGCATGAAATATAGAGGGAAAGATGATAGAAATCAAACTCAATATAGGCTACAATTGCATTCCATAGTTTGGCAACACAATTACATAAGGATCATTCCTAATGATCAAGGAAATCCAATAGATACCTTATATGTTGGCTTCACAAATTTGGAGAGGATCATCAACAATTATAAAATCTAATTATAAAACTCTTCTCATTCAACCTTATCCATCCATTTTAAATCAATTCAAACTCTCCATTCTTCTCATCCGTCAACTATAAATAAAATACCTTCCATTAACCAAACTAATAGAGGAATGAATAAATAAATAAAGTAGAAAAATCCATTGCAGTAGTTATATTTCCACATTTAAGGCTCTAAAGAGAAACTTATCATCAATCATATCACAAAAACGTCTATACATACTCTCGCTTTGTGTTGGTTTATATTTTTTTAACACAAGTTGGTTTATAGGATGTATAGAAGGATTCAATTTTACATTTTTTACCTTTTGTTTCGTTCATTTTTATCCCCTTGTATTATTGTGTGCCTAGTGGTACCTACATCTCAAGCTAATTTTTATGTTTGTTGGTCTATTTCACATATTTGATATAAGATTTTAAGCACCAAACATGCATTTTTCATTAAAAAAATAATCCATCACCTATTAGCATAAATTTTCCGTACACATATTCATCCTATTTTGTAGTTCATCAACCTATGTAAAATAGGTATATCATCCCTACAACATATTTGTTTATGTTAAAAATTAACATGTCTTTTAAATTGTTTAGGTTTCATGTGCCTAATGTGTGTTCTAGGTGTGTGGAATTTTCATCCTATACAAAGAAAAAATTATTGGATATCTTATTTCATGATTCTTATTGAAAGATAATTTCTAGTTTCATGATTTAGAAAACTTACTCTCAATGGCTCTATAGTTTTTGTAGAAATTCACTTTTTCTAACCCTTCTTATAATTTATTCATTACTATTTTTTAAGGCTTTATTGGTGCATCTATATAGTATTTTATTTCTTAATGGAATATATTTTTGCATTTATCCTTTAGTCACACACTTTTACCAATGAAATATCTACGAATTTATTTAATTTTTTTATCATCTCTTTCTATGTATTTATTTTTTCCTTAAGTTTTAATGAGTAATTTGATTTTTAACTTTAATTTTGTTTATATTCATTTATTGACTTTTATAGTTTTAATGATTTCAAATCTTTTTTCCAACCTTATTTTGAGATTTCCTTACTATGATAAACTCATTTGTGTAACGAAAATTATAAGTCCAAGGTAAAATTCCAAAACTACTAATTCATGGCAATTGTAGGTTTTTTTTGTAGAATATCAAAATCTAAAACCTCTTTCACATATATTTAATTTTTTTCATGTTTATTTTTATGTGTGGACATATAATAGGTCATGTATGTTACCCTATCTTGTAACAATGTGACCCTTTAAGATAAAAGTATCATTTTTCACTAGTGTATATCAAAGGAATTTTATGTATGTTCTCTCCTCATACCTTAGGGTGATCTTAGGAACCAAAGTAAATAATAACCTTCTTAATTTTTGTTTTTAATTGGGGATGGCTTGGATTTAATCACCAACTATTAATCTTAACACTTATGTTCCAATAGAGTTTATAAATTAGGAGTAGAATAAAAAAAAATTCCCTTCTAGATTTACTCACCATTCAAGCTAACTTAACAAGAATTTTTAAATTTATCCATGTGAATTATAGTTATTTACCCTCCTACACCAATCCATTAGACATTAAAATCATTCACACACTTAATATAGTATATCATGAAAAGAATATTATAATACACTTGAAGAAACTCCATGCAAGTCTTATAAAAAATCAAGATCCCCAATTTCACTCCATGTGAACAAGAAAATAAGAGTCATATAGTCACACATTCTAACACATTCTTTATCTCCTCACATTTGAAACTTACAAAAGATGGTCAATATAATGTTAACATCCAACTTCAACAATTATAGATGTGATTTCTTTCATAGACACAAGTGTATGTAAAAAATACCAAGTGGTATTACATAGACCATGTCCCTATTAACATGAGATAAAAAAACAATGCCTAAAAAGTTTTCACTTTTTTCACTAAGTTTTTTAATATTAAATATTTTCATTCTACAATAAAATTAAATAATTATCTTGATGTTACATAAAACATACAAAGGGTACCCAAGAATCCCCAATCCATGCAATATTAGATGGACCATAAATAAATATTAATGTTACATTAAAAATATCATCCAAAATTTACAAAAAAACCTTTTATAAACAAGATACATCTTAATTTCATATATTGAGACCTCATGCACCATCAAATATATTATGACTTCCCTTAGTAAGCCTTTTACAAGCCTAACAAAGTAATTCCTCTAATAATTTGATCTTTTTAGTGCAATAGTGAGTGGTTAGCATTGATAAGTTACTCACACCATAGTTTTAGAAATGGAATAATATGTAATGTATGTTCATCTCTCCTTCCTTAGAGTTATCCTGAGAATTAAGAAAATTGCAACTTGATATCAATAGGTTGGGCACTACTTATGATTTTTTTCAAGTATATTTAGGTGTCTACAAAATAAAATACTCCAACTAATTAGTTGCATTTTTTGTGATTCCATTTATATTATTTATTTTTCTAATTGAATAAATAAACTAAATCAAACATTTTCAATGTATATCCCAATCAATGAACTAACTCATAATTCCTTCTTGAGTAATCAACAAATATCTTGAAAAAAGATAATTATGATAGTCTTGTGGATCACTAGTATACCAATGATACCTTTAATGATATTATCTTGATCAAGCTTATTATATGACTCAATATCATCCAATCATGAAAAACAAAGATTCTTTAGACAAAGAATATCATATCACTAGATATATCCATCAAACCCAAGTCAACTGTCTATTGATCATCTCTATGATAAGAGAAATGCCCCATTTAACTATTTCCTCTTGTGAAATAATATGCAACGGTTATAAATCTTATCGGCATATAATACAAGCCTCCTCAAAATTATAACTTTTAGCATTTACATAGGGGAATATTATAGATAACAAACCATGCAAGGCAAATTATAATCCATCAAATCCTCCATCCATGATTATTGATCCTAATGCATCCTTTAATAGATCTACCTCCATCCCTATGAATATTATTCTATTATATCATTCATCTAAACCTATTATTCTTCATCCATATAATCCTCATTAATCCATAAATGTACCAACCCATTCAATCTTCAACCAATTCCTCTAAATCTGAATTTAGATAACCATCCATTAACCCCTTCAACCAATTCCTCTAAATCTGAATCTACATAACCATCCATTAACCCCTAGTTCTTAATTAATATTGAGTAATGAATATCCTAATTCAAATAACCCATGTGTTAAGGTACATCAAGAAGAAACAAATCTAGCACAAGATGGTCCTTTATGCAAAAATTAAATCCCAAAGTAATATGTGTTTAACCAACTCCACACCTCAAACAAGAAATTTTCAACTTTATATCCTTTCATAAGCCCTCCACCAGTAAAATATTTAAATATTAAAACAAATATGAACTAATTCAATTAATCCAATGAACCCATTCAAAAAAATTAATTTTTAATCAACCCAAATAAATTAGGAATAATATTATCGAACGGATACTAGCAAGGAACCATAATTTTAAAAAAATTATTTGAGGAGGTATACCTCACACCCTTAGCGATCATAAATATCTCGAGGTCAACCAAAATACTTCAAGAATTTCCATTCCTATAAAATAACCAATTAAAGGAGATAATTAAATTAAATCCACCCCTTTCATTAACTCCACAAGCTCCATAAAATATAATATCTATAAGCTTCATAAAATCCAAATAAATTCTACCCACACATGAATAAAATTGGCTAACTACATCCAATATCTAATTTACGTACATGATACATCAATATTAAAGGAATTTCACCCACAATAGAAGGAAATTAAGTAGTGAAGCATCACGATCATTATCCAATGCATGATCAAGCTTATCCACAACCAACTACAAGTCAACAAAACCATATGGGCCCTATTGATCCTAAGTAAGCATAAGAGTCTCGAAAAAATGACCATCTACCTATCTAAAAGATAATCTACTATTTATAGGGCCCAACTAGACCATTTTTTGCTTTTGTCTTCTCACAAATGAAAAAAATTATCTCTAATAGCTCTATCCATCTATTTTTGGTTTTGTGTCATATTAACAAAGTAACATTCATAAATTAAAAGTGTAGAATCTTAAACTACGAAGGAAAAGGATTGATCCTACATGAAAAATGAACACTTTAATCCATTAAAGTTTACACAAACCAAGGATTCCAATATACTATATATAAATCTCTTGATGGGAAGAATAAGGATCTTAATGATACTCCTACAAGCACTAGGGTAATTTCTCCCAACATAGAAATGGGACTCTCTTAGCATTCCTACAAATAGTTTATTGCTACAAACCCTTTTATTGAAACTTCATTAGTCCCTTAAATGACCTTATCATAACCATTCACAACCATTTCATTTAGCTTGATTCTATCATCTTGGATAAAATAAATTGTGTGTATCCTTTGGCCTAGTTCACAAGGATAAAATTATCAAAACCTACATGGGAGTTCAAGATAATAATACACTATGATATTATAAAATAGGGTTTTAAATAGGTTTGGATACATTAGCATACCATTAGGAACCCATATAAATGAATAAAATCAATACACCTAATAAGTCAAAATACTATGTAATCCAAAGGAGAAAATCTCAAAAATATAATAATCCTGATTATAAAAATCCAAACCTAAACATTATATCATCTAACATTTGTGTGTAGTATAAAATATTTTCTTCAAAATACATAAACATAAAAATAAAGACTAATGAATTTAAAGCTAAAGTTAGTGGTCAACAATTGAAATTTATCAAAAATTTAAATGGGACAAACAAAAATCCATGCAATCCAAATATCTAGAAAAAACTAAATAAACTAAAAAATAAAAAATAAACTAAAAAATAAAATTCATTTAGGTCTCAAAAATGTGAGCCCATTCCAAAATCCAAAGTGCCATCAACAAATAATCTCAAAAGTTGATATTCCCTAAGATAACAAGTATTAAAATTAAAGAATATAAAACATGAACACAAAATATAAAAAAGGAACCAATCTCTCCTAATTAACATAATCAGTTGAAAAGAACCAAACTCAAAAAATTTAAGTGTGTGAACTTTTTGGTTCTAATTCTCTTTGTTCATATTAATTTTATGCATGTGCCCTTTATTATCCTTCCCTCAACCCCCTTTACCAATCATAATTGATTATCCCACCAACCTCCATCATCAAATACCCCTCAGCAATTTTTTTTCTACCATACATACTTCATCCAAACTAAATAGAACTTCATTTTCTTTAGCATTGTCTTGGGACAAGCCAACTTGGAAGTCAATGAATAAATTTTGCAAGCATAAAATAATTAATCATGGAAGAAATTGCTTGAATCCAGAAACATTAAAAAATATTCTAATACTGAAAATCATTCCTTTGGTGTCTTGGGAAAGTGCAGTTATGAATACTCATTTGTATGTATCATGTGTGAAACTAGTTCTTCTATGTACTCTACACTTGGCAAAAGATTATTATACTTACAAAATTCATTCATCCTTCACGCTCATCAACCAACCATCCATAACACACTATCATATATTTTCCAGCATTTATACCCAGAACCCCATATAATAATTCTTATACTCATTCTCACTTGTGACCTTAATTAAGAAACGAACAAGATACTAGAACATGTTTTTGGTAATTCCTTGATGTGTCAAAACATAACATAATAAATGGAACACAATATATTCTTATGCAATGTAGTCCTTCAAAATCATATTTTGGATCTCATACCTCATCAACATTCATAATTTGATCACTGTATCCATCCAATACCTAATTTATTATCGATGATAGAATATTTTTTATCTAAAATAATTCAATTTTTTCCCATTATAAATTTAACAAATCCAATTATATAAAAAATATATAATCGTAAATTATAGATGCAAACAAACCTTCAATATTTTGATCTCATACCTAGTATCTAATTAATGTACATACAAATATAACACATGAAATAAATTCATAAGTTAAAGCTCTTAATTATTTAAACACAATAGTACCATCACCAATAAATCTACAAAAATCTTGCCAAGTAACTTAAAAAATATCCAAATTTCATCCTTAGTCTCGTTTAATTATAAATCTTATTTAATTTTTAATCAACCAACCATCAATTTGAATAATTATATATTCCTAATCCTTGTGTAATTCCCCAGAAATATTGTTCCCACATTAATAGTGCTACCATCACTATAAAATAAATCAATTGTTAGATTTTTTTTTTTAAATAATGCTTGGTAAACTTTTTAATGTGACCGGCAACGCTGGCATGACACGCCCTTCGGGGCCACGTGAAACACTTTTGACCCGAAGCTATGAACCGGTGAGGCCACAACTAGGGGACCTCACCCCCACACTTCACTTGTTCAAACCCGCGAGAACAACGGCCCAGTGAAGACACAAAGCCTGCAAACACAATGGCCCAGTAGGGTTTTGAACCTTGGTGGCTGCTTCACCAACAGAGTGTTTTAACCGTGACACTACATGTCTGAAGACTCAATTGTTAGATTTAATTATTATTACAGAAAAATCATATTTATCTTTTTCTATAGTTGTTTGTGCATGCATGTTTGATTTCCTATGCATTATTATTTCATGGATTGTATTTTAGAGTCAATCCTTGGAGGACCTCATGATTTGCATCATCACATTTTTTCATGTCATAATGTTTGAAGGCATATTCCAACTTTGATATTAGTTCCTCGTGTATATAACACACATTCATAATGATCCTTATATTGTGGTGCATAATGCTAGGTGCTACAACCAATACTTAAAAAGAAATAGAATCTCCTCAATTATTCATCTAAATGTGTATCCCTTAAACAATTCCCAATTACTATATCATGAAATTATCATTTTTTCCTCTTCATTCATGCTTATCATAAGTCTTTGCACTTCTCAACCCCTTAAATAATATTATTTCTTCATTTCCTTTCATCCCAACTTTCATAAATCTAACCATCTCCCCTCTTCTATCTCTTCAAACCCCCTATTCATTCCGTATCCACTTAGAATTGGTTTAAATGAAAAAATGATTGTATTAAGCCATTTTATTATTTCATATTTATATTTTATAATTCACTAATATTTATCAAAAAAATTTATTCAAATAGACTAAAAAATATTTTTTTAAATGTAAATTCCCCCACATTTGAAAATTATTGCAAAATTATAATAGGGTAGGTGACTACTTTGAGATGCAAAGGCCAAAAGGTTTCCAAAACAAGGGACGTATATTGTAAGGAATTTGTGTACAAATTCTTTGAAGAAAAAGTGAAAATTAAAAGGCACTAGAATGTTTACGATAGAACTAAGTTTCATCCTCATTAGGCTAGTTGAGTTTCTATGTCATAAAATATTTTCCTTTAGAAGGGAGGCTTACTACTATCCATGAACATCATTTTCCCCTACTAAACCATATTACACATGGTGAAAATATATTTCCCTTCTACCTACTCTTTTCAATTTAGAATTGTGCTAATGATGGAGCTATTCCTCCTCTCCACCAACATCTCATCATGACCATTTATTAATTCTAGTTATCTATTTTTCCCCAACCTTTTCCCACTAGCTCTAGTCCCATCACTTTTGACCATGTTATTTATAAAACCTAGACACCTGAGAAACAAAAACTAGTAAAGGAAAGACAAAATTACCTAACACTAGTATGGTGGTAGCTTTCTATGTGATGTCAAACATCCCTCCTCTTTATGTTGAACTTTTTAAGATTACCCCTAATAAGAGGATAACCCAATTGCCTAATGTTGCATCCCCTCCCAACTAAATAAAAGGGGTTTGAAAAGCCTTGACCCTCAAATAATAAGTGTTCATAAGAGAGGATTAAAATGAATGAAGTGATAAGGGTAAAGATAAGATAAGTAATGGTGGCACTCATGGTGGTCATAGATCGACAAGAATCACTAATGCGACTACTTCAAGATTAAAACACCTACATATGGTCACTTTATTGAGGACAATGAGGATGATTAGGAGGAAGATAAGATTGAGAAGGAAGAGGATTACAGGGAGGATAAATTGAGGAGGAAGATGTTGTTAGTGATGAAGAAGAAGACACTAGCGAAGATAAAATAGATGAGGAAGAGTAGGAGGAAGATGATGGAGAATCGGGACATTGGCTATCACTCAACTAGATAGAATGGAGTTAGGGAAAACACTATGGTTCTCCCTCTCAAGAATAAAGTTGATAAGTTACAAAAAAGTGAATAAGCTTGAGGAGAGGTTGGAGGAGAAGAAAAATGAAAATTTTAGCAAAAATGAACAAGGCTTCAATACTATCATTAAGATTACCAATGGTATAATGAACAAATCCATCATGGCAGTTTTTCTATAGATCTCCAAGATAAAAGAATAGAGGAAAAAACAAGACATAGTGGCTGGTGAAGACAACAATGAAGATCATGTTACAACTAATAAAGACACTTGGGGGGACTCTTTGGACTCCCTGGTGGAACTAATAAACCTCATCAAATGATATTAATATTGTGTGTTTGATGTCTTGGTTTGTGGTTTTGTCATTAGTATTATTTTTAATTATTAGTTTATAGTTGGTCTGCCTTCATTTCTATTTAAGAATAAAAAAATTCTTAGTTTATGGGTAGTTTGATGGTTATTTCTTAGAATTTGGTTCTTTGGTTGGGTACTGGTCATGCGGATGGTTTGGCTCACTTTTTCTATTTTGTTTTGTTTCTTAGGATAATGGTCATTCCCTACTTAAATAATAAAAAATAATGAAGCATTTTTGGAATCTTTATTTAATTTATACTTTACTCAACTCAAGAATCTTCATCTAGCTATCTCCAAGTATTGCCATATTCACAATCCTAAAAATTTCATATGTCCACTTTTCTATAGGATATGTGTATGCTAATTAGTTTTCCAACATTTTATCCATTTAGTATGGGATAATAAGGGAGATAAATGCCAAAGAAAGAATTGATATTGTAGCTTGTATCATCAATAATGTCTATCCATATCATGATAGATTTTTTAAATATTTAATAAAGAAAAAACCCCTAAGAAATTAGAGTAATATAAAAGGGGAAAAAGAAGTGTCAAATCTTTCACATCGTTACATTACAAATCCTAATCCACGTACTCTCATATTCACCTTGATTTGTATATTTTTATTATTGTATATTATATTAGATAAATATACACAATACATTAAATTCATTTTACAAATAAATCATATTCAATGTATTTCTTTTTAATAATAGTATTGTTTTATTATATTTATAAAACTATCTTTATTTATAAATGTAGTTTATTTATCTAGCCATTATAGTATATGCATTCATGGCTTTGAAACAATTAACCTTGTTTGGACTATTCATTAAAGTTGGGTTTCATTCAACTAATAGCATTATTTTCGATATTTCCAAGTATTGGCATATCCTCAACCCCAAAATTCTCATATGTCCATTTTTCTATAGGACCTATGAAGGCTTGTTGGTTTTCTATCATTTTTATCCACTTATTATGGACTAATTAGAAGCAATAACCATTATTTTTGTAAATTGACTCATTGATAGTATTTGTGCATATCAAGAGAGATTTCTAAAAAGACTTAAAAATCAAGAACCTACCTTAAAAGTATTAAAATAAAACAGAATAAGGGAAAATAAGTGTTGAGATTTAAAAATAATAAAAAATAATTTGTAATTGATTTTACATGATGGGAAATTTTTTGAACAATGAATGCCACCATTTCTTTAACGCTTAGTTCTTATTAAGAAATTTTAAAACATCATGGAATAAGTTGTTGTCTCTGAGCTGGAAGGAAAGTAGTTCTCCAACTATTTTACAAAGCAATTTTGAACGTAGTGAGAGTCACATGACTTAGTTTTTTTCTTCAATGAATTATTTAAATTGATTATATGACATCTTAATAGAGAGAATATTAAAAAATTTATAGAAGTGTTTGCATATGATATCTACATTAAAATTAAATTGTATGCTTAAAATTTATACTACGTGTGATATTATTCATGAAATGACAAGCTTTATTATTTTTTACCTTGTAAGTATAGTGGTTGAGGTTTCCAAAAAGAACATAAATTGTACATTGCTTGAAAGAGAAGGAGTCACTTATTAAAAAATAGGCTTTTTATATATGATAAATTAATTGTTTAAAAACATTAATTTATATTAGTTTTAAAATTATAAATTTTGCATTAAAATTACATAGGTTGTATGTCACAACCCTCCTTTATCACCTTTTGATTTGATACAATTCTATTATATTTTGGGTTGAGCTATTGAAAATGATTGAATAAATATTATAAAAGAATAAATAATGGATCCACACACACACTTGGATAATATAATTCAAAAGGCATTATTTATTTTTATTTTATTCCGAATTATGACACATGTTGTAGGAGGAATTAGAAGCTTCTAGAGGAATCTTCAATACCTTGCATGTAACTCCCCCACTAGGATTTTAATCAATTTTGCATAAGCCCAATATTGAAAAAGAATCTCATTCTTAATTAATTTCTCTAGATAGTGGAATTAAGAGACTTTTCCTATATATTGTATGCAAATTTTCATAAGAGGGAGTTGATTATGTTTTGAAGAAAATTTCCCAATTTCCTTGTTGTTAGTAGTAGGATCTTCTTTGGTAGTCACATTTTCGTTGTAGGATTGTTAAGTTGTTCTTGAAGATTTCTCTCAAGTTGCAAGGAAGCATCTAAGAAGATAGCCAGAAGATTGGAGAGGATTCAACATCGAGCTTCAATAAGTCAAGTTCTCTTCTTTTATCATCTCTCATTTACATATGAAAAATTTGTATTATCAAAAAAAAATATAGCTTCTAGATCTTTCTTTAAAAACAAAAATTTAGATTGTAAATCCTTTTTTTTTTAGAGATAAATATTGATAAAGGTACTTTCCATATAATGCATGTAAAAGATAGCTTTATTATTTGTTTAATTTTCCTTAGAAGAAATTAATATCAGATCTTGCTTTTGCTTTTCAAAAAAAAAAAGAGATTTTCTAGATCTGTGCAAAAATCATATTTCCTTATTTAATTACTTTTTCTGATTAAACTCTTCTCTGTGTGATTAAATGATAATCACTTGTGTATGAATCTTGGAATGGGAATTTGAATGTAAATCTTATTTCTTAAATTTAATCTTACTTCCCTATGGAAAATCTCACCTCTATATAAATACAAGTTTGATCATTTGTATATGAAGTTATTTAAATATTTTTCGTGTGAGTAAAAAAAAAAAAAACCCATTTCTCTCTGAATGTAGATTTGATTGTTTGTGTGTAAATTTTAATCCCATACTTAGTTCATTCTCCTCTAAGAGTAGTCTTACTTCTCTGTGAACAGAAAATGTCTGGAAATAAAGTATAAACTTCACTGTATTCATTATTCCCTGTGGAAATAAAGTATAAATCTCTCTCTGTGACAAAAACTATGTACATTTAGGTGTTTATTATAAATAAATTATGCCTGAGAAAACTCTATTTACCTCAACTCCAACTATATTGAGAAGATTTCATCTTTATCTCAAAAGCCTTCAAAAAAAAAAGGGATCTTTCTATGTGTATCCACGAACAGTTTATAACCCTTGAGATTGAATTTATATCATAAATTTCCTTGATTAAATTAACTCATTTTTATCTATATTATTATTATTCTCATGGAAAAAGTTAATTAAAATTTATAAATTATCATAAATTATATATTTTTATAAATAATAAAATTTGCATTTGATAATCTTCGGTGTTATTTCATTCGAAGCAATTTATTGTTGAGCAGCGTGCAGGGGAGGCAGTATTAAGGCAACCACCGAGAGTGGTACCCCCCCCCACTATCCTACGGTCACTGTTACGGCAGTGGCCATAGGGTAGTGGAGGGGACCACAGTGGTCCCCTCATCACTGCGGGCCTGCACCCGCAGGTCCGCAGTGATGATGGGGCTCGTGACCCCCCCCACTCCCCATTAACTTTAAACAGTGTCTCGTACTTTTTTTTAAGTTGTTTAGATTTTTTTTAATATTAAATTGCTAACAATTGCCTTAGTTAAATTTTAA
Organism: Cryptomeria japonica; assembly: GCF_030272615.1. Classification (NCBI taxonomy): domain Eukaryota; kingdom Viridiplantae; phylum Streptophyta; class Pinopsida; order Cupressales; family Cupressaceae; genus Cryptomeria; species Cryptomeria japonica. The sequence continues at coordinate 663,196,654 of NC_081406.1, read as the reverse complement.
GTTAGTAAATTAAATTTGGGAAAATCTATAAATAATTAGGATATTGTGTAATGAATTTGTAATTTTAAATTAATGTATATAATTGGAATCTCTAAATCCATTTGAGATTTGTTGGGTTACTTGGTCAGAAATTTTAGGTTCATTTAAAACAATTAAGTCATATTATTATGATTTGATCCAAAATTGCCAAAAGTCTAAACTAACTGTTCATTTGAACTAGTAACTCTATAATTAATTATTCTCATGATAGAAGTCAACATTTCATAATTTTGCATCTAAATGATGTTATTTTTGCATCATACGAATTTATTATATATTAATTTGCAATCATTGATAAGCAAGTTACATTCCATCATCTTCAAGCAA